>NW_008804546.1:5778461-5835049 GCF_000145635.1 Gaeumannomyces tritici R3-111a-1 | reverse complement strand
CCGCCAGGGCCGACGTGTACAGCCCCGACGCCAGCGCCGCGCTGGCCGCGTACGCCGCCCACCTGCGCGACTCGCGCGTCCGCCTGGCCGAGGGGTGCAGGTCCAGGCTGGCCGAGCTGGCCGAGTACGGGGTCGTGGTTCCGGAGGAGGGCGACGATGGCGGCGGTGGTGGCGACGAGCAAAACGTCTCGGCCAAGGAGAGGACGATGCGCGAGATGGCCAGGGTGTTTGGCGAGATGGAGCGCGAGATGGAGGACATTCAGCGGGATCTGGAGCGGCTTGGTCGTGCGTGAGAAAAGTCAAGTCCCTGTCGGTAGACAGTCCACTTATACTCACAACCACGAGCCCCGTTACGAATCGGAGGAGAATGACTTTCTTGCTTTGTTATACAAGTCGGATACGTGCCATGTCCGATTAGGGGTCAGGGCACTGCTCGTCTACGATCTAGATGTATGAGGATCTATCCCCGAGCCGGTCGAGCGCCAAGAGTTGGAAACAAAAAGGAGATCCCCCCGGGAGGTTACCACGCCGAGCCCGTCGATATATCCCAAATGCTTCCCGCAAAATCCGCCTGTTGTTGTATTTTGTTCCAATTTTGCCAATCAGTCAAATTGCCGCCTCAAAAAAGCCACATCCGCCACCCTCGTCACCTAACCCTTGACCTTGAAGATGGCCTCGGCCAGGCGGCCGACGTTGTCGCTCGTGATGCCGGCGACCGAGATGCGGCCGTCCTTGGTGGCGTAGACCGAGTGCTCCTTGGCCAGCGTGTCCATCTCGGCGGCGCTGAGGCCGGTGTAGGCGAACATGCCGATCTGGCTGGTGATGTGGGACCAGTCGTGCTTGGACCCCAGCTTCTCCAGGTTCTCCTTGAGCAGGGCGCGCATGGTGATGATGCGGTCGGCCATCTCCTTGACCTCGCCAAGCCACTGCTTGTGCAGGGCCGGGGTGTTGAGGATCTCGGCCGCGATGCGGGCGCCGTGGATGGGTGGGTTCGAGTACATAGGGCGGACGAGGATCTTGATCTGCGAGTCCACACGCTTCTTCTCCTCGGCGGACTCGGTCACGACGGAAAAGATTCCCGCGCGCTCGCCGTACAGGCCCATGTTCTTGGCAAAGGACTGGGCCAGGCAGACGTTGTGGCCCTGGGCGACAAAGTGGCGCAGGGCAAAGGCGTCGCGATCGACGTCGCCGCTAGCGAAGCCCTGGTAGGCCATGTCGAAGAAGACGTAGTGGCCGGCCCCCTTGACGGCCGCCTCGATCTCGCGCCACTGCTCCTGCGTCGGGTCGACACCTGTGGGGTTGTGGGCGCAGGCGTGGAAGAGGAAGATGCTGCGCTTGGGCGCGGCCTTGACGTCGGCCACCAGGCCCTCAAAGTCGAGCCCGATGGTGTCCTTGTTGTAGTAGCGGTACTTCTCCACCTTGAGCCCCGAGTGGTTGAAGACGGCGGCGTGGTTGGCCCACGACGGGTTGGGCAGGTAGACCGTCTTGGCGCCGGGGTACCACTTGGCCAGGAAGGCGCCGCCGATGCGGAGGGCGCCGGTGCCCGAGATGGACTGCGTCACGGCCGTGCGGCTGAGCACGTCGCTGTTGCCGCCATAGGCCAGCTTGGCACCCGCCGCCGTGAACTCGGGCACGCCCGTGATGCCTGCGTACTCCTTGTTCATGCGCGACGACACCACCTTCTCCTCGGCCTGCCTGACCGACG
Organism: Gaeumannomyces tritici R3-111a-1; assembly: GCF_000145635.1. NCBI lineage: Eukaryota > Fungi > Ascomycota > Sordariomycetes > Magnaporthales > Magnaporthaceae > Gaeumannomyces > Gaeumannomyces tritici. The sequence goes on along the minus strand of NW_008804546.1, from coordinate 5,833,344 downwards.
GCAGCACGTACGGCTTGCCCTTGTCATCACGGTAGGCGCCGACACCTATGCGCAACAGCGTATGTGTGAGTCAATGGCTCGATATATTGCGGGTTTGGTAGCGGGGATCGTACCGAGGTTGATCTTCTTGTCGAAGCTGTCGGCCTTGAAAGCCTCGGTGATGCCTATCCAAACGCAATCGCAGACGTCAGCCATTTTCCCATTCTCTGCCACAACTTCAACTCCCAAAGAGAACCAACATACCCAGAATGGCCTGCAAGTTGGCGCGGTCGAGAGGCAGACCGTCAGCAGGGCGATCGTTGGGCTGTCGATCGAGAGATCACTGTGGCCACGACTTACATCCTAAATCACAATCGAGTTAGCCAGGCCAGCTCCGCTCCGTTTGCAAGGATGCCGCCGGCGCGGGAGCTCAACAACATACCGGAGGACCCTGCGGGACGTCGGCCCACGTCGATGCCAAGCGCACGGCGGGGCTGAACCTGGCCGCAACTATGGTCCTGGGGGCGATGCGCCTCGAGGCGATCCTCATTGATGAGAGCATCTTGGACGGCTGTGGGGGGCTAAAGGGGAAAGAGGCAATGGAGACGGGAAAAAAAAAAAAGGACAAGATCGACTTGTCGGCAGGAGGTTGGCTTTTGTGCCAGCCAAAATATCACGAGGTTTGAGACGAGGTCTGGTGGTTAGCGGCTGAAGAGCTTCCCCTCTGGATGGGAGATCCAGAAAAATTGTCATGACACCACACGCCCTGGGCTGGCCGGCCCGCCGCGGATGGATGCGAGGGAAAATAGTGGGGCAGTGATCGTGCCACCCTCAGCCGACTTGCGCACCAATCATTGGGAGCGCAGTGACGCCGGCCAATGGGCGAGAACTTCATGGACCAAGCCCCTGAATTGAGCTACAAGTGGCCAACCACACGCCATCCAGGCCACGAATTGAGAAAGAAACATAAAATAATAACATAAAATATGACGCCTGATATCAACCTTTTCCAAGGCTATCGACTAAATACAATGCTTGCCTAACATAATAGGGAACGATCCAAGTCTCTTCTATCTGACAACACCTACGCGCGATATCCCCTCCAACATATGATTAGTGTGCAATAAACACTACTGAAAGTTCAGCACATCGCCAAGCACCGTAGAGACAGTTGCGCTTAGGCGGAGGAGTAATGATTCCGATCCATTCTAGATCACGCTCAAATCACCTCTGCCACAGACACGATCTGAAGGTATGCGTCGGCATAGAGCCGGTTCTGCAGGACGGCAGACATGCCCGGGCGGATCTTGACATTGCCGCCGAACCCGACGCCGAAGCTCGCGTCCCCGATCTGGACCCTTACTTTGCCGGCCATGATGGTGACCAGGCGCGTGCTGCGGGCGTCTAGGCTGAGCGAGAGGCTGCAACCGGGCTTCAGGAACTCGACCCTGCAGGACACCCCGTCCGCGACTGGCACCAGCTTCTGGCCCGTCAGATAGGCGCTCGAGAAGGCAACATCTGTGCGAGGCGCCGCTGGCTGTTAGCACATACGTCTAGAAACCGGATTCCACGAGTTGAAAAAAAAAAAAAAAAAAGGATGACTGGGAAGCACGTACTATCTTGCCCGTCCTCGCCGCACGAGAAAACGCCAGGACCAAACTCCCAGTCTTCCATCTCAAGGGAACCGCCTGCCCCGGAACCCAAAGGCGCCGCGGCCCTGGCGACATCCGGGCGCCCTGTCGTATGACCTTGGCGGCTGGCATTCTTGTCTGGCGTGGAGACCCGGTCGGAAGGCTGTTCCGGATGGCCCCGCGCTTGCAGAGCCACAGCCTGGGCTTTAACATCACCTACAGGCATGCCGGCATCTCCCTTTTCAGGAACCTCTGCCGCCCCCGCAACCGCTTCGGCGAGTAGAGCTCCGCGAGACGGCGCGGCGCTGCCAGCCGACGGCCGGGGGGTACGGTGCCATGAGGACCGCGACAATTCCTTGATGTTGTAGCTGGGCGGTTTCGTACCGCGGCTACGCGTGGAAAATTCTGCTCCTGGTGACATTCTCGCTGCTACCAGAACGAGAGTTTCATCCGTCTCGGGCACCGTCTCAGGCGCCGCCTTGGGCTTTTCTTGTTTGGGGCTCTCCTTCTGGGCCTCACGGACGGCTTTCATCTTCTGCTTGACTTGCGCCGAGAGTCGGCCGGCCGCGGCATTTGCCATGGCGTAAACCTCAGCCCTCACCTTGGCAGGGTCTAGGTGAGGAAAGCGCTCGGCGGTTTCTTTTTTCGACTGCGACTGCAGGGAGCAATGTGTTTGTCCCCCGTGATAAACGCAGTTGGCACAGCCATAGAGCATGACTTGGGGGTGGACGGGAGCTTCGGGTGGCATCCTGACACAGCCCTTGTATGGGCCAGAATCCTTCTTGCACCGCGTACACGGCTCCGCGGCGTAGGGCCCTGTAACCTGCATAAGCATGGAAGAGACATCCCGCGCCACAGAGTCCTTGAACGATACTTGCCGGGCGTCGTTCCACTCCAAATCGCGGAGCCGAGGCAAAGCCAAGAAATCACGAACATACATCTTCTCCGGGATTTCTTCGCGATGCACCTTGGTGAACTGTGTGATGTACTTCCACATGGTTTCGACATTGGGGGGTATAGGAGCAGAGAAGTCTCGGTTCTTGGGCTGGACGACAACCTCTGTCCCCGTGGCCTTGGGCGGCATGGCGGGACCGGCGTCCACAACAGCAGGCGCTTCCGTTGCAACAGATGGTCGAGCAGAGGGCAGGGCGCGGAGATCAGGAAACCCCCCTGTGCTACACTCCTGAGAGACCAAATCGCCGTTGGGGCTCCCGCTCGAGTTATCCCGTGATTCCGATACATGCGACTTCACCCCAACTGATCGAGGGCTGTCGTCGTCAGAGATAATGTCGAAGCCATCATCCCCGGAGTCGTCAGAGGAATCGTCGTCGACGCCACCAGCTGACGGTACATCCGGCCGGGATTCGGAGAGCGCAGTTTTGATGGCGTTAGCGACACCCGCCATGTATTGGTTCGGCTTCTCTCGCGTAACGACTATGGGACACGAAGCCGCGGACTTGCTCCCGTATGTTCCCTTCTTGGTCAAAGTTCCATCGTTGTTGTCGTGGAAGGTGTTTGCCCGGTGCTCCTGCTACAACGCGATATTTAGTAGGGCACCTAAAAATGGGATAAAGAACGGCGCAAAAGGTAGCGGTGCCGGTTTCATCAACATAATACCTTGAAATGACAGCCTAGGCGAAAAAGACTTGGGAATAAGGTCCTGCAACCGAGGACGGGGCATGGCCAGGGCTTATCCACGTGCGCAATGGTGGTGTAACCACCTGGAATGATAGCGCCATGCGCATCATCCAACCGACCGTTGCTCGCTGTGAGGAATGGCGTTAGTATTTCTGTAAAAATGTGCAAAAGTCTCCGTGATGATACGGACCCTTGAATTGAGAGTACTTTCTCCCATCCGCCGCAGTTGTAATATGCGGTGGGATGTAGCTAATTGTGCTGCTTTCGCTTACAACAATTGTGCTGTTGGTATCTGTTGATTTTTAATTAGCAAACGTTACTTAGCACTGTAAGTAAATTTTACGAGAGATAAATGCTAAAAAAAATAACTCGTATATCCACTTTCAAATGCTTAAAATCAATTTGGAAGCCATAAAACATGATATGCTTACCTTTGGCGCGTTTTGCATTAGGATAACCTTCGGTTTCTGTGCTTTTCCGACGCTTTTCACCGTGACTGTAGCTTGTAGAAGAGAAGCCCCATCTCGGCGCCCGATCGCTTTGGTCGATGTCACTCTCGATTTCGGTGATATCGAAGCTGCTGTTAGGGTGATTACCGCCGTTTGTTGAGTGCCGCCTATCCTCATACTTGATTGAGGAACTGCCATTCGCTAACGGCGGTTTATTGATTGGCGTCATCTTGCCGCCGCCGCTGCGTCGCATCATAAAACGGCCTGACGCGGGTGTGCTGCCAGAAGCATCAGCCGGCGCTGCCACTTCGGGCGGCGGCACCGAAATCTGGAGTAACGCTTTCGCCCTGGCCTGGTTCGTGGGTAAATCGGTGTCCAATAACGGTTGGGCGGTTGGGGAATTCCGTTGCGCGCCTGGCCGGGCGACAGGCTTGTTGTTGGTTGTGGCCATTACCGCGATTCAACACCCCTCCGCACCTGCACCTGCAGCGGGCAGCCGAAGGGAATTCCAGAGCGCGTGCCGCAGCAAGCCACACACGGTACCTCTCTGTCTTAGCCAATTGACATGACGCCGGTGTGACACCTCGCAGCGCGTTCGCTTTGACTGGTGGTTGGGTCCTGGGAAGATTGAAAAGGCACAGCTGGGGGGAAAGTACAGGCTGCTACAGTTGGCGGATTGCCCGAACGGTGTTTAGAGAAAGCAGGTCAAACGCGTACGCCCCCAGCGATTTCTGACCTGTCCTTTGATGCCCGCCCAGGTAGGCAAATTAGATTTCCTAGGGTGACTACGGCAGAATTACACCGCCCGCGAGGACCGTCCGTTTGGAACGCCATCCTGGGGAAAAAGGAGCGACTCACGCTAGCAGAGGGGCTCCTGCTCTCAAAATCAAATTTAGGCTTAAGGCAGGGGCAAGGAGCTAAAGCGCAGCTCCACGACCCAGGGACGGGAAGGGATATGGGCGGAACCTCGATGCCAAGATGCCCGCTTTAAAAAGGAAGAAGCTCACGGCAGCTGCTTCCACGCCTCATACCTTCCCATGAGGCCTGGCTGAAATCCGAAACCAGGAGAAGCGCGACATTCGTCCCGACAGACAGCAAGCCTCCCTCTCCCTGCGCAAGCCCGGCTCTTGTGTCGATCGGCGAACGGCTCGATTCGACCAAGTGAACGCCTGTTGCTGGTGCGCGCTTTTGCGAGACAAGAAGCAAAAACCCGCGTCGTCTTTCCGCGCGGCTCGCCCGACACTTCAGGTTGTCTTGTCACACTATAGCGGCACTTGGCGCCAGCAAGTCCTAGCGTGTGCTGTGGCTTTTTCGTCGGCGGTGACGGTGCGATGTCTTTTTTTTTTCAAGCAGTCTCAGCCCCTATCACACCCTGTCTCATGGTAGAACAGCCCGTTGACCAATCCGTTCCTGCCAAGGAACGGTTCGAGAAAAGGCAGCCCAGTATCGGGCTAATCCGTCTCTCGGTCGACGGGTGACACGTTGCATATGCGACTGCTGTATTTCCATGCAATAATCCATTTCCAAGCAGCCATGAATTGCATTTTCTCAAGATCCGTCTGGGGAAGCGCTGTGGCTTTTCTTTATGGATATCATTCCGCCTGTCGGAAGCGACGGTGGGTCCATGCCTAGCGGCTCTTGGCCCGTCACGAACCAAGCCCGCTCAGATCTTCGGGTCCACCGTGCCCACCTTCCCGTGCCCCGGCATTTGCCCATGGCTCGTCTGAATAGGTCTGGACAAGCAAAGACATCTTACCCGCCAATCTCGATAGCCTCATGCCCTCCTGGGACCTTGCTGGGCAGATGAAAGTAGACCGTTGAGATCAAGCGCCCCGCTCCTTTACGCGCCTCGCCCGAACCATAGGATTAGAGACATCCTGGCTAGCTCCTATAGCACCACTTCCGATTACTGTCTTTCGAATGTATCATGTTGTTCACACAAGACTATCCGTGACACACACCGGGCCAGCCAGCCAGCAGGAGCAGTTGACGCCGGCCGACTTCCTCGCCCAAGCCTCGCTGCCCTGGACGGCAAGTCCCCCGGTTTCTCCCCCGCAGATCATTACATACAGGGAATTCGGCCTCCATGCGCAACGCACAGGCAGAGCCCCTTGCAGCGAGGGCTGAACTCGGACCGCAGGGCACGACAGCCGGCATGTTCTCGAATTGCTTGTTGTTTCATGGTCCCGCTGAGGCTCTGGGCGGAAGCAATGGCCATTTTGTTGTGGCGGACTCGGCGATGCCCACGCATCCCATTAATGTCATCTTGTTCCTCCTTCCCGTGGCCAGCCGAGCTCTCTTCTGCTCCTTCTAGCATGAAGAGATCAAGAACTCTTTCTCAGCCATCGTTACCCAAAGGGCGAGCCCACGAGACCCTGGACGGTCGTTCCCCACATTCCCTTCTCTGTACCCATTCGTTTCTCTAATACCTGGTGGCTTTGTTCACTCCTTTTCTCAAAAAACTAGATACTTTACTTAATCATGTCGGAAAGATCATGCCCGGTCTCTGGTTCCAAGGGCGGCAAATGCCCTGGGGTCAGGATGGGCCAGAGCGGCAGTCAGTCCCTTCGCGGGCCACGTGGATGCTCTTTTTCTGGGTATTGCCAGCCAGGGGATATCCACGCCGCCTTTGATGTGAGTATCCACTACCCGTCGTGCCAAATCTAAAGATCTCCCTCTGACTCCAATCTATTTACAGATCCCGAGGGGCGTTGATGTCGAGGAGTGGCTCCGGCTACGGTATGCCTTGCAGATCCTATCATTAGCCTTCGCTTCCGAGTATAACCAGCCTCGGTAAAAACTAACCCAGTCCTACAGTGAGCGCAAAACGATCAATGAGGTCCTATACTCCAACATCCCAGCGCCCGAGGTCCTCAACAAGACCAAGAACATCGACACGCTCACCGTTAGCGACCACAACCTGCTCGCCGTCGCGCTCGGCGCTCCCGCCCGGCAGGTCATCATCAGGGCCGAGGAGGTCGGCCCCAGGAGCGGCTGGCGGGATGGGTACCTGACGGCCGAGTACGGCTTTGTCCCCGCCGACGCCGACGAGTCCCCCGCCGCCCTGGCGGCATCGCCCGGCCGCATCTGGTCGGATCTCTGCGAGCGCATGCCGGGCTGCGTGGCCCGGGGCCGCGTCAGGGACTCGGTGGCCGCCCTCCCCGTCGTCGAGGGCACCGAGGAGTTCATCCCGGACGCCGCCCTGTGGGCCGCGTGCGTCGCCCTGGGCATGCTCTGCTCCATCTACCGGTACGAGGATAACAATGATGGGAGCGAGGGCGTCAGCGTCGTCTCCCCTTCGGCCAAACGCACGGTTGAGATGAGCGACGACGTCGTGGAGGAGCTCAAGGGGATCCCGAGAAGCATTGGCCTCCCCTACTTTCAGGTCTCCAAGCGCCTTGGGAGGGCGATCCCACATCTCAGCTTTGTTGACCAGTCATCCTACAACACCAAAGTCAGAAACCCAAAGTCGACATATCCCTATGTTGCTCGCTTCGACAACATTGATCTGAGGTGGCCAATGTTTGGTGAGAGGACAGAGATTGCCTTTCTCAAGGGCTGTGCAGACACATCTGGTAGGTTATGAATGCTTTGCCGTTCTTTGCTCTTTCCCTATCACGCCCATTTTCCGCTCCATGTGACTTTCTAACAGGACAAAATCGCAGCCTCCTTCCAGCACGGCCCGGACGCCATCGCTAGCTGTCAAGAGCATGTGATGAACAGGAATGTGGAAGGCCTCCTGCGCGAGCTGATCCGACTGAAGGAGATTCTGGAAAGGATGCCGAATGCCTTTCACTCCATATCGCCAAACCCGAGCTCTGGTGACAATTTCGTCTCAGCCGAAGAATGGGTGAGATGGGGACAGTTTTCCAAGCCCCTGTCCAAGCGCTGCGCAGCGGCTTCTGGCCTGCAGTTCCCGCCCTACCTCCTCATGGATGCGTTCCTTGGGAGGAAAAAGTACGACTCGTTCCTGGGGGCCGAAGGCGTCCACCTCAGGGCCTGGCAGCCGGCGAACCTGCGCGCCTTCATCGCCGCTGTCGAGTACCACTACAGCATTCCAGAGTTTGTCGAGCGGTCGGGTGACGCCCGGCTCATGGGAGTTCTAGACGGCATCGTGGAGGCCTACTCCGGAGAACGTGGGTTCATGGGAGTCCATCGCTACAAGGTGTTTGGTATCCTTGAAGTCGCCGCGAAGACAGGACGTACCGAGACAAACGGCGCCTCCGGTGCGGCCGACGACACCAAGCCATGGGAAGAGACGCACAAGCAGTTCTCCGAGGCGATGCGCGAGCGACTGGAGCCCTACAGGGGGGACATCCCGGAGCCTCACCTGATGCGTGGCACCTTTGAGGAGTGCAGGTACCGCGCAAAGATACTCAGCCGCGACTTTATCGACAACGACCCTGCCCGGACCATCGCCGGCGTGACGCTCGACATCCAGAACACGGGTATCACCTTCCAACCCGGAGATCGCCTGGCCGTCATGCCGCTCAACAGCTGGGAGGAGTGCGCTCGGGTGGCCGCGGCGCTCGGCCTTGACGCCCTACTAGACGCGCCCGTGAAGCTGGACTCTAAATGGACGCGGTTCTCAAAGCACATCGAGTCCGTTTCACGATCCGGCCCGGCGCCGGACCTGACTGTTAAGGACATTCTCCGCCGCGGCCACTTGGCACCGCTGACGCAAGAGCTCGTGCTCAAGATTCACTCCATGCTGCGCGCCTCGTCCAGCACCATCCTGCAGGTCCTTGCGACGGACGAGTGGCCGGTCAGGGGCTCCCTGGGCGACCTTCTGCAGTCGGCCGTGCTCGACACCCCTTCGAGCGTCTGGGACCAGGCCTTCGACCTGCAAGGGGACCTGGCCTGGCTTGGCGAGCTCGTTCCCGTGGACGTGCCTAGGACCTACTCCATCTCCAGCTTCCCCGACGAGCTCCTCCCCAGCACCGTCGACCTGACGGTGTCGCGCTCCGAGTACCAGCTCTGCTCGACGTTTGCCGGCAAGGACCGCGTCGCCAGGTCCGGCGTCAGCAGCGGCTTCCTCAACCCGGCCGTGTCGTCGCACGACGAGATGATGCCGATAGACGAGGACGTCATGATCGGCGTCTCGCGGCCCGTGGCCTTCCAGCTGCCGCTCAACGGCGCGGCCCCCTGCGCCTTCTTCGCGGGCGGCAGCGGCATCGCGCCCTTCCGCAGCTTCTGGCAGGCCCGCGTCGGGACCGGGACCGTGGGGCGCAACATCCTGTACCTGGGCGTGCAGTCGCGCGACAAGTTCTGCTACGAGAACGAGCTGCGCCAGCACGTCGGCGCCGGCCACATGGAGGTGCACCTCGCCTTCTCGCGCGACTCCCGCGGGCTGGTGTTTGACCCCTCCAGCCGGGACCTGATCGAGCGCAAGGTCACGCCGCGCTACATCGACGCCTTGATCGTCGAGCAGGGCGCCACTGTTTGCGACATGGTCATGAGCAAGAAGCAAGGTGGGCTCGGCGGCTATCTCTACGTCTGCGGCTCTGTTTCTGTGTTTGAGTCTGTCATGAGCGGCATCAAGAAGGCCATCTACAATGGTCGGACAGCCACCATGGAGTCGGCCGACGTCATCGTCAACACGGCCTTTGCCGAGCGCCGCTTCATGCTCGACGTCTTCATGACACCCAAGCCGCTGCCCTGCAACCTCCCAACCATCCCCATGTCTCAGCTGGCCCTCAACACCGGCCACAGGCCTGGAGGGCGCATGTGGATCGGGGTGCACGGCAAAGCGTACGACGTAACCGACTTCTGTCCCATGCACCCGGGCGGCACGCTCATCATCAAATCAAACGCCGGCGTCGACTGCTCCAAGTCGTTCGACAACCTTGCGCACACCAACAACCCCGAGGTCAGCAGTTTGTTGACCAAATATTTTGTCGGCCACCTGACGCCCAAGCCAGCCTTCCACGGCAACGACGAGCTGGGCGGGCTCTACGACCTCTGGGCCGACTATCTGCGCACGAGCGTCGAGACCTTGGTGGCCCAAAACTTCGAGATAAACCTGATTGTGGGCGAGAAGATGGACTCGCCCATCGACCCCAGCATGGTCTGGTTCCAGGGTAACATGTTCTCCATGAAGGGGGTGCGGATGTTTTACAAGCATCAATCTAGGCTGCTGCAGAGCGGCTTCTCGGCCCTGTTCGGTCCCAAATTTCAAGAGCTGGTGCTGAAGCTGTCCTTCAGCCTCGCCAATGCCGCCTCTGCCGGCGCCTCGCCACGGCTCCCAGACGTCCTCGGCGTCATCGCGCGCGCAAAGACATCCACGGAGGCCGTGACGACGTCCAAGGAGATCTCAGCCATCGGGCGCTTCATCAGCCACAGCGAGGACGCGCGCTTCCACGAGCAGGGCATCATACACTACGCCACCCAGGCCATCGAGCTGGACATGGGCCTGCTCGAGGACATCCGCATGGAGGCCTGCCACGGCATGGATGCCTTCGACGCCCTGTCCGCGCTCAATGGTGACGAACTGGAGCCGGTCGCGGCGCTGGCAACGTTCCTGATGCAGGTGCTGGAGCGCATGGCGAAGCGTCTCGAGATCTTCTATGACAAGCTCGCGCAGCTCTCGGTGTACCGGCCCGAGATCGAGCGGAACCCGGCCCGGACGCGCTGGCACCTCGTGCGGCAGCGCGTGCGCGACGGGTCCTTCTTCATGCTCACACAGAGCATGTCGGTGGCCGCGCCGCCGTCCTTCCAGCCGCGGAAGCAGCCGACGGTCGACTTTGACCACATCGTCAGCCAGGTCCGGCACACTCTGGCCGTGAACCCGGCGCCCATGAATGTAAAAAACAGCCAGAATATGCACCGCCAACCGCAACCGCAACCACACCACCGCTTCGCAGCAGCACCCGCGCCCGCCCAGCCGGCAACGACGCCGACCCTCAACTCGATGCACCACTCGCGGACGCAAGCACCGCCCAACGGCGCCTCTGCCTTCGAGAGCTACGAGAACGGCAGCGCGCTCAACCGCATGAGCACCTTTATGGACCGCAACGTGCGCGCCATCCGCCGCCTGTCGCGCGCCCCCGCGGCGGTTCCCGCCTTTGCGGCCCCGCCTCCCATCCCCGGCATGATCGCGTACGGCGGCGAGGACGACGGCAGCCACGTGCAGCAGATGCTGCACCAGAACCTGCCGTACCAGACCCAGATCCCGACGCCGCCGTCAAGCCGCAGCTCCAGCTCGGCGGCGCTGGACCGCGCGTGCATGGCGTCGCCCGAGCTGCAGCTGCAACACCTAATGTACGGCGCGGGGCCGTCGGCCGGCAGCCCGCTGGCGGAGAGGCGGGCGTCGCCGCCCATGAGCGGCGCGAGCGCCATGGCGGCCATGATGGGCAAGATGAACGTGCGTGGGCGCGTCGGCGGGGGCGGAGGCGGTGGCAGCCCCAACGGCAGCAGCAGTCGGAATAACAGCCCTGCTAGTGCTGGCGGTGGTCCTTTCGGCCGTGCAAACTCGTATGCAGGGCTACCGGCGGGGCAGCACTTCCGCAATCCTTCCATGAGTGCGGTCCCGGTTGGCGGCGGCGATGCCGGCACGAGAGTGGGCAGGCCGCGGACGGCGACGAGTACGAGTAGCGGCGGCTCGCTGAGGGCCTTCAAGCTGGCCGGCGTGGTGGCTGGACAGAATCAGGCGAGGACGCAGACGGTGCCGCCGACGTTTTAGGAGACTAGGTGACGCAGGCGGGAGGTTAGTGATGTAAGATGGAAGGGATAGGCATATATGTAGCGAGGACTTTGCTTTGGTTAGAATGTCCGATTAGGTATCTAGAGAGGGGATCAATCTCCTGTTTGGTCATTTCCGGTGTGCCTTTTTCTTGGGGCTGCTCTCAATAGTATTCCTCTAGGTCAACAGCACAAGGGTTCACACCTCCTATGCACCACAATAATACGAGAATAGTGGTGAAGCAATCATACAAGGATTAGTGAAGGAAAATACCGGAATGGGCAGGTGTCAGGTGTGCACAGGTACCTATATAACAGAAAAGAATACAATGGAAGGGAAGACCACAGGAGGGAGCACAGCAAATAATTATTGCCGGAATTGGGGTGTGGACTGGGTGCCTCGCTCCTGCCGCCGGAATCGTTTCGTCCTTCCGGGGCTAACTGGCCAATATCAAAGATAGGCCTCGACGTCATAGCACAGGCCAATAGGTACCTACCTACCTTACCTACGACAATTTATTCGCTTGAAAGTTTGCAATCCCAGAACTTCATGCCCGAGCACACATTATATCAAAACAGTGGTAACGTCGGGGAGCTTGACCCCGTCCATCACTAGTCAATACAGTTTATCCAGCCAGACCCCCCAAGGTACCCACCTTCAAGCAAACAAGGAATTCCTTGTCTAAACACCTAACGTACCTACGGTAGGTACTTATCTACCCGGTTCGGGTAGCACTGGTCTGGCATTCACGACCACCTTCCAGCCCAGTCACCCGCAGCCAAACGTCCACTCGTCAATATCGATCGACCAGCGCTACCGCACCGTCAGACTCAAGGCGCACACTAAAAGACGCAGTATGTCTGGCCGCAACAATAAGAAGAAGGGTCACCGCCTCTTCAAGCAGCGAAAGCCCTCCGCGGCGGCCGAGGGCCCGGAGTCGCAGCCCCAGGCGGCATATGCCAAGGCCAGCGATGTGGCGGTTGGAAGTTTCCGCGCGAGCCTTGCTGATCATCTTCACCCGCCAGACGCACAGAATTCCGAGGCTGGTCCTGCCGGTAGCCCTGCAGCCGGTGTCGCGGATTCGGCCGAGCTTCAGCAAGCCGCCATGACCATAGTCGAGCTGGCGACGTCGGCCCAGGAAGCCAAGACCGTCGCTGGTGGCAACGATCGGGAGGACGTCACGGGCCTCAAGACACCCGGCGAGTTCGAGGCCGTCTTCAATAAGCTTGTATGCTCTATAACGGTCCTCGCACGCACATGTCACCAGCCCAGATACTAACACGACAGCAACAAGAAGTACGTGTCGGCGCCTAGCGACGACGGTGCTGCGGCACCCGCCACCGATTCCAACGAGGGCAAAGCGGCGGCCCGCAAGAAAGCCAACGGTTTCAAGAAAGCCAAAGTCTCCAAGCCCCCGCGCCCAGCGAGGATGGAACCTGCCTCCGGCCAAGCCGCCATCAAAGAGGAAGCAATTACCATCCAGACCTCTCACCCCGCGACAATGGACTTCGCCTTCGTCCAGGCAGCAGCCGATGAGGAACCTAACGCCGTCCAGACCTCGCACCCAGCGATGGCCGACCCCGCCTTTGGTCAAGCTGCCCGCGACGAGCAGCACCACCATGACGAGCAGCAATACCGCGACTACGCCCCGATGAATGCCGGCTTCGGCATGAACATGGACATGCGCGTCGCCAAGCCCGTGGCCGTGAGGCTCCCCCCGCCCCGATCCGCGGCGGCGAGGCGGCGCACGCCCGAAGAGTTCCGCCAGGCGCTCATGGACCAGGTTCAGCGCATCAAGGCGACGGAGAACCAGCCCGAGAAGCTGCACCAGGTCCTGGTGGAGTTTCGCGCGTCCATCGACGAGAGGATGACCGAGTTCGTCGACATTAGAGGCGTCGTCTTCGACCTGGGATGCGGCGGACCGTATCGTTGAGTTTTCGGGCCCGCAGCCCCAGGTCAGTGAGGACTGTGATTCCTTGTCTTCCCCCGAGGGATAACTATGATTACGAGACTACGGCAAACCGGCTCTCATTCTATCCGCTGCTTTCTGTCACCTGCAACAAAAGAATGACTGGTTGAGACTCCGGTGAGTTGAATTCCTCCCGACGTTTGGTGCCCAAAGGCTACAGCAAGCTAACGACGCCTCCATGTGACAAAGTAACAGTGCGACCGATATAACAAGTCAATATGAGAAGACTAAAAGGAATTGTATGACCCATAGACTTGGGTACTACCTTCACGAGACGTTTTTTGTTGCGGTATGCTAGTAGAGACAGCCAAAAAGTGGCCTTCATGGAACCATTGGGGAGAGATGCGCGATATCCTTCTTGCACTTGGTATTGAGGACACGGAAAGGAAAGTATCAAGCTTGGCAAACCTGCTTGGCTTGACTGGTTTGTTCGGAGAATGAGATGGGTGAGTGGAGTTCAGGATGACAATGTCGCCAGTGGCCGCTGGATAAATGAAGGAAATGTGACAGGCAGGTGGTACTTGGGGTTGTACTTTGTGGATCTTCCGAGAAGGACAATGGCATGTCGTCAGCCGCGCAACACGTGACTCATCCGTCCCTTGCCCCTTGAAGGCGTCAATCAAAAGGGGCTGGACCTGCAGGGTTTTGCGCAGCTCGCAAACCCAACGTGGTTCCGGCTCCACCTGCGCATCAATTTCTTGCGACAGACAAAGAAAAGCAAGCTTGCACAATTCTGATCCCGCCAAACATCCCGCACTGGAAAACATCTCCCAGTCGCGGCCACCTGCTTTGTCCCCGCGCCAACCTGCTTTCGCTCGAGGCTCCTCGTCTCGCCATCTTTCCTCATCAACTTTGCTGCCACTCTTGCAGTTCGCAGTCGCGCAATCCAGTCTTCTACTTTGGGCGACCGAATCGCTCCATCCCAGAAGCGTTGGAGCCGTGCAGTGTTTCGCACGAGACGCGCGCGCATCGATTGCCACCCACGATTGAAACTGGCCTGTCGACTTTCCGTGCCGTTGAAGACCTTGACCGCCTGTCTTGCATCTCGTCAATCGTGATTCCACGCGCTCTGCAATAACCATGGCCGAACAAGCCACCAGTCTCCAGGAGATCCTGGCGCGCCTCGGTATGCTGACGCCCTAGATGCTGCTCAAGTGAAAACTCGAAAGCGATGCTGACTTATGCTTGCGTGATGACAAAGGCGCCGCGCAATCGGGCCAGCCGCCTCCCCCAGGCAGCGCTATGCCTGCGTATCCTCCGTCGCAGCAGTCGTACCCGCCGCCCGCCGGCGCACCATACGGCGCGCCTCCCGGCGCCTACCCCTACCCTCAGCCCTCTGCTAGCGGCAGTGTTGATCTGTCAAAGGTAGCGCCCTACCAGTCGGGAACCGCGCCGGGCGCCAGCAGCATCCAGGACGCCATCGCCAGGGCGAGGAGTTTCGCGGCCGACCACGGCGCGACGCCATACGAGCGCCCGCCCGGCTACGGCGGCGACAGGCCCGCAAGCGGCGGCCCGCCTAGGTACGGCAGGTCTCGCTCCCGGTCGCCATCCCGGCGCGACGGGGACCCCCGTGGAAACTACAACCCCTACCGCGACGACAGGCGCGAGGACCGCGGGCGCGACGGCGGCTCTCGCGATCGCGACCGGTCCTTCTCGCCTCGCGGACGCCGCGCCGCCGCCGCCGCCGGCGCTGGTGGCAACATGTTCTCCCCACGTGGTGCCCACGGAGGCGCTCGCGAGCGGTCCCCACTCCGCGGCGACGACAACTCGGAGACGATGCAGATTGAGGGCAGTCTAGTTGGTCTTATCATCGGCCGGCAAGGCGAGAACCTCCGTCGCATCGAAGGCGACACCCAGTGCCGGGTGCAGTTCCTACCGGCTTCGGCATCCGATGGCGACCACCGCCTGTGCAAGATCACCGGCCCCCCACCCAGGCGTGCCGAGGCCCGCGCGGCCATCAACCGCATCATTGACGACAGCGGCATGACGCCCCTCAACAGGGGCGGTTTCGACCGCGGTGGCCGTGCCGAGCGCGGCGGTGCCGGTGCCATGGTCGAGCCTAAGGAGGGCGAGGAGTGCCTCCAGATCATGGTCCCCGATAGAACCGTGGGCCTGATCATTGGTCGCGGTGGCGAGACCATCCGTGACCTCCAGGAACGAAGTGGCTGCCACATTAACATAGTCGGAGAGTCCAAGAGCGTCAACGGGTTGCGTCCAGTCAACCTGATTGGTACCCATGAGACCTCCATGAGGGCCAAGAACCTCATCATGGAAATAGTCGAGAGCGATACGCGCAACGGCGGTCAAGCAGCTCCCGGCGGCCCGCCTCATGGAGCGCCCCGTGGCCACCGCGGGGACCAGGGCGGTATGGGTGGCGGCATGGGCGGTGGCGACAGGATCAACGACTCCATCTACGTACCGTCTGACGCCGTTGGCATGATCATCGGCAAAGGCGGCGAGACCATCAGGGAGATGCAAAGCAGCACAGGATGCAAAATCAACGTCTCGCAGTCGTCCGGTCCTAACGAGACGGAGCGCGAGATCGGCCTAGTCGGCAGCCGCGACTCCATCGAGAGGGCCAAGCGCGCCATCGAAGACAAGGTCGAGACGGTCCGACAGAAGAACAGTGGTGGTGGTGGTGGTGGTGGTGGATTCCGTGGTGGTCGTGGTGCCCACAGAGACTACGACAGCCCGAACTATGGCCAACCCTCTAACCACAGCGCAGCACAACCCCAGCAACCTCCAGCCATCCAGGCGGCGCCGGGACAGCCGGCCCCTGCCGCCGGTGGTCCTGACCCCTATGCAGCCTGTAAGCTCTACCTCGCTCGTTGTGTCTCCATGTTTTTTTTGTGCTCTCATCTGACATCCTTCAACAGACGGTGGCTACCAAGCATACGCTGCTCTTTGGTTTCAGGCAGCCATGGCGCAGCAAGCCCAGCAGTCTGGCCAGACGGCCGACGGGGACAAGAAGAACCCGCCTGGAACATCGTGATGTCTCAGTGCACGCTCACCCCCACCGACTTGACGCCTCGCAGGTGCTTCTTGATGCAGTGATGCTCGATGAAACGCTTGACATGCGACTCTCTGCCTGCCTGTCTGTCTGTCTGTCTGTCTGCCTGCCTGCCCGCTGCTGCCTGCCTACGACGTCGTCTTATAACTTGGACCGCCATGACCGTGCGTGCGCGCAACGACTATATAACCGACCTCATGAACGCTCCGCCACTTGTACCAGTACTACGCCTCACTTCCTTGTTACGAGTCTTTGGCCTCCGTTTCTTCTTCACCTTTTTCTTTGCATCTACGCTCGCATCTACGAGATACCCCTGCACGCCACACATTTCCCCCTCCCTTTTTTGCGCCATGCGTCGTGAGCGTCTCGTGCGTGACCTGGCCGTTGTCTGGCCGTTGTCTCGCTCGACGCCCCAAGTCCTGCCCGCGTCTTGGATGGAGTGTCTCTCTGCTGATTTGTCGCCTGCGCCACTGCTTCGTCCACTGGTCGTAGACCTGGCCCCAGACGCCCATGACCATGATCATGGATTATGTCGGGGGTCTTGACAACTGGTGACATCTGCTGTTGCTGTTGCGGCTGGCCAAGCCAAGCCAACCGACAAAGACAACGGCAATGGGCCGACCCATCATCTTGTCAAACGTGGGCTCCGGACATATTCTTCACTTCGCTTCTCATCACCCCGGCAACCATCTCCTGGCGTCTATATGGAACATGCATGGGAGCCAACCTCCCACCAGGTCTGCGCCCATCACGGTACCCCTGGATTGCTAATACTGCCTGGTTCCACGCCGGCAAGAGCGTCTCGTTTCTGCCCCTGGCTACCATGACGAACATGGGCAAACGCAGATGGATGACACCTTCAGCGTGCCTGATCGCATGCCGTCTCCGTTACTGGCCTGATCCCGTCACCGGTGCCCTCTATTGAGGGGAGCGCCTCTGGCCCATGCTCAAAACGCTGCTGTCACTACACATGCTATGCAAAAAGGGGGCAACTAACGTCTGTGAAGGCCTCTCTTCCTCCACCTTTATTCCATTTGCGTTAATTATAACTGCCGTGGGGATTACTTGGACGGGGATTTTTTCTTCCTTTCTTTTATTATTTTCCTTTTCTTTATTATCCCTGCTTTTACGTCGGTTCTGCGTCTTTCTGGACAACGACTAGCGTTTCGGAGGTCAGACCGCCCCTCAATCTTCTTTGCAAACCTTCTCGTTCGAACCAAGGCATTTATCCCAACTTGCTCGGAAGTGGGTACGGTTTTTTTTTTCTCTTTTTTTTCCTCACCATATTTTCCTTATCTGTGTGTTTTTCCTTTTGTCCTTATGTTTGCCGTTTAGATAAGTCCCTGATGGCTTCTGCGCGACAAAGCCTCAGGACCGAAGATGGGATTTCACCGGTGGAATGGGGTATAGGGGCCACGAAAAGTATCGTCATCTTTATGCGCAGACAACAGAGGTTTCTTTTGCTATGATAGTGTGCTGCATCCCTGACCACAAGTGAATGCTGCTCGGGGTTTTTGGATTACCAGGACCTCAAGCGCTAAGCCAATTTCCAGTTTTGTCGTGCCATCTAAATGGTAAGCTTAAAAAGGTCCATCAGCATGCTAAAAGACAGCCCACCCACAGAGTAGGTAAAGAATATTGCAGATGTAAGGATATAAAAATCGCAAAAACGGAACAAAAAGCGACACTAGGACCTCAGAAAGGACCTGGCGAGATTAGAACCGACAACGACAAGATTCGAACTTGTGCGGCCGAAGCCATATGATTTCTAGTCATACCCATTAACCACTCTGGCACGTTGCCCGTTGGAGGCAAGCTGCTCCGATGGAACTCTCAAGCGTCCACCAACCTGCAGGGCCGGGCAGGATCCATTTGTAGGAGCCAGATCGAGATCCTATCAGCCGCTCTAACCAGTAATTTAAAGCATGGTTAAAAAGAATGTGTTACAAACAAGGCAGTCCCTACTGTGTGGAGATAGCCTCAGGCACGGGATATCGTCGGCCTAAGGCACCGGAAAAGCGGTCCCTTTGCCTGGGAGCTTATAACGCTTCTAGGCACCACGAGGGAAGCTTAGTAAGCAAGGAGGACATGGGTATTACGTGTATAAAGTCCTGGACCGTATATCCTTTCCTCTTTAGAGCAATATATCCGGAATAGCCCTTACACTGTGTCCGTGCACCTTTTACCTGCAATAATAAAGTAAACAAAATTCGAATATCGGTGCCAGCGCTTCCAACGCTACGCGAATAATGACCGCCTTAAAAAACTAGATACAATAAAAACCCGTGAAAGAAGGGGAAAAAGTCATAAACGCCAAACACCCAATTCCATCATGCCAAACTCCTTGCGCATATCCGTTAATGCCCCTCGCTGCGCTTTATCGCATGTGAATCCCGATCCCCAGCAACACTACGCACGTTTACTGACCGGGCTTCTTGCCGGGGGGAACGATGTTCTCCAGGCCCTGCTTCTTCCAGTCACTGCTGGGCCCGTGGAAAGGGGCCGGCGGGGCCGGCGGGGCCGGAGGCGAGGGCGGGATGATGGGCTTGATGTCCTGCTTGTTGATGGGCTCCTTGTCCTTCTTCTTGAAAAGGTTGGTGAGCCAGTTACGCTTTTGGGGCTTCTTGCCCGGGGGAACGATGTTTTCAAGACCCTGCTTCTTCCAGTCACTGCTGGGCCCGTGGAAAGGGGCCGGCGGGGCCGGCGGGGCGGGGGGCGAGGGCGGGATGACGGGCTTGATGTCCTGCTTGTTAATGGGCTTTTTCTTGTCCTTCTTCTTGAAAAGGTTAGTGAGCCAGTTACGCCTTTCGAGGTCCGACTCGGAGAACGACGACGAGGCCTCCTCGTTAGCCGCGAGCAACTGGGCAAGGGTGTCCTGGTCGAACGTGGGGGCGGCGGGTCCGGTGGCGGCGACATCCACGTTGCGGGCAGGAGGCTCGCCCGCCGGCAAAGCTGCCGCGACGGAAAGGAGGGGGAGGAGGATGACGAGGCTCTTTAGCTGAACCATCTTGTTGATGCTGGTGGTTTTTGCGGAGGCCTTGGGTTGTTTGTTTTGTTTAGGGGTCAGCTGGATGGGTGATTGTAATGGTAATGGTTATTGTTGTGTGTTTGCGATGATGATGATGCTTCTCCAGACCTTCTTCTCAACACGCATCTCTGCCCGTCTTTATACATGGTCGACGCATCTTTCGAACCCTGAGAAAATATCATGATGCCAAAAGAAAACAGTAATCAAGCATGAGAATAAGCATCTTTTCCATTTCGTTTGTATTTTGATCGAGCCGTAGTACGCTCGCACTCGCAGGTTTCGCATTAAAGGTAGCCTAAATGCAGCCACAGCCGTCTTTAGGCTGCATCGAATCCAGACTGTCGATCGCGAATGCAAATTGATCATGTCGCGAAGGCCAATTGTCCGTCACTGCCCAGTTGATCTGCGTGGCTTCGCTTTTAGCGTGTGTGGCGCAGCGGGATCACGACAGATTCCATCTCGGATTCGCCCCTGACTAGCATATATGAAAAATGCATGCTGAGGGCGCAGTGAGCTTGGCATCAAAAAGTTGCGAGACGCGATTGCGATGCAAGTCCGATGTTCTTTTTTCCTGCTGGTCGGGTGCCGGTACGCATGGAAACCAATTCGGACTTTCGCACGCTCCGAATTGGGCATCTATTTCCAGAGCTGGAATCGGGCGTCCTGTGGTTTTTCGTCGGTAAGGTCGTACTTCGCGGTCGCTTCTGGAATTCTCGGTCGCTCGCTGGGTTTTCTCAGCTACCTCCTCACGAGCCTTCGACGATTATCGCGAGCTGGCATGCTCAAATAACCTGCTAGATCCGTGCCGTGAGCAGGTGGGCTCTAATCACTTTGGCTTCATGATGCCCCGTTCGACAACGTTTTTAGAGCCAGGCTTCGTCGCTGGAAATGATGAAGAGTTATTCTTCTTGCGCCTGCTTCTTCGGACGGCCAGCGAGTCCGAGTAGGCCCCATTCTCGGTGTGTCCCGTCGCTGCTGCCGTATGCTTTGCGGTAGATTTCCCCGAGCTCGCGAACGGCCGTGGATCGCGTCATAGCATTGGAGCTATCCAGCATAATTGTGAGTGCCACCTCTGCCCTCTGCTGACGGGCAGCTAGCGAGGGCAAACGCACGAGCGCCGCCGATACTAGGACGCATATCACCGCAACCTCCCCGGGAAGCGGTTCCCGAGTGTCAGGCGACTCCTCCGTGAACCATGTGTCCGCGAGTAGCTCCTCCGCCGTCGGGCTCCCACGTGGGTCCTTATCGGCCGGGGCTATCTCCCTCGGGCCCACCCTAGCGAACGGCTTCACTGGAGGCCCCAGGCCATTGATGTAGTCAACGACGGCCGTGATTCCCGAATCGTTGAAGTCGTGATAGGATCGCCGAAACGGACCGAAGAACTTGTGCATCCGCTTCAGGGCGGTGAATTCGTAGGTGTCGTTTTCCGGGTCAACCCCTTCGACCTTGGGGTTAAACAGGTGGTAGCCGCCGCCGAATATGAGGCTGAGCATCCGGGACGCGTTAGCGGGGGAGGGGTGTCGCGGAATGGGACCTCCTTACTGCGGTGCCGAATGACCATGTATCTGTCGCGGTGGTCCAGGACAGCTGGAACGTAGCCTCGGGGCTGCGGGTGGAGCCGGCGCCGATAACCTGCCCTTCCCTTGCGAACGAGGATTGCTGGGATGCTACGCCTCCGCAGTCGCCGAGCTGGAACTCAGAGAAGTGCCGATCGCCCCGTCCGTAGTTGACAAATATGTTGTCCAGCTTAACATTTAGGTGGTTTAGCAAATGCCGGCTGACGGGGCGAGGGGAGCCTACCTGTGTGGACCATGCCGTTTTTATGTAGCACGCGGAGGGCCTCAAGGACGCACCGGGCTACATGCTCAATTTTAGGGCGCGACAGTCTCTTTTTGTTCGACTCGGTCGGGCAATCGCTGTCCAGATATCGGGGAACGATAGAGGGAGGGTCGGCCGGCTCGTGGATCTCGTCGACCAGCGGGCGGAGGAAGGTGGTCTCGGACTGGTAGCGCTTGAGGACGTCAGCTTCGTTCCGCAGGCGCCAGCGGTCCCTGATGCTCTTGGCGATGCACCTCTCGCCGCTCCGGTTCCTGCGCCCGGGATGGTCAGCAGATGCCTCGAGCAGCGACGCGAGACGGGAAATTGCCTGGCGAGGTACACGGCCCCTTCGGCGGACAGACACGACTACGCGGCCCTGGACCTCAGCGACAGATGCACCGAGGCCTTCAACACGCAGCTTGAGCATTGCAACGCCCTGCTATATGTAAAAGTCCCTCTCATCCTCGACCAAGAAGTGCACGAAACGGTATCGACTGCCGGCTCTACGGGAGAAGATCGTGGCTACCTGCACCGCCCCCGAGGATACCAAACTCGTCGTCCAAGATTATATGTTCCACGTAAACGACGGCCCGTCCCGCTTTCACCTATTTTCGGCCGCATTATTTGAACTTCTGCT
Source organism: Gaeumannomyces tritici R3-111a-1 (assembly GCF_000145635.1). Lineage (NCBI taxonomy): Eukaryota > Fungi > Ascomycota > Sordariomycetes > Magnaporthales > Magnaporthaceae > Gaeumannomyces > Gaeumannomyces tritici. Next base: position 5,811,504 of record NW_008804546.1, on the reverse strand, counting down.
GACACCGCTCCCCCCATGGGTGGGACAAGCGACATGGTTCCTGGGCGAATTCGTTTATACCTAGGATATAGCCTGTCACAAACACAGAAATACCGGACGCTTCTGTGAAACGGTCCTTGACTTCTGGACGACAGGGGAGCCGCCAGTGGATTCTCGCGATGACTGCTATATTTGGCCCGAGGCTCTGCAGCTGGCGTCGCCGTTTGGCCAATTCCCCAAAGACAGATGCGACCTCCAACGCCGCATCTCGTCCTGTGGGCTCGCTTCCCAGTACCACCTCCCAACGCCGACCCGCTATTACCGGGCCACAACTACGGCCGCCGCCTTCCCGACCGGTTTGGAGTAGTTCGACACGCTCGACACCCCAGAACAGGACTGGAAATGGCCAAATCGCTCCTGTCTGCGTTGGGCCTTTTTGGCTGGGCCACTTCGGTCCATGCCCAACAGTTTGTTGCGAAACACGAGCTTCCCTGGGATCAGATGTACCAGCGCTCAGCTGTCCGACATCCTAGCCGCCAAGGCCGAACCATTCGAAAACCATCCTGTTGGCGGGAGTTGCCGTCCGTCCAGCCACTGCTCGGGCTAGAGACGGCCAGGACGCGGTCAGTACGTTGTGTCCCAATGGAGGGCGCGTAACACGGCCCACAAGTCGGAGCGCGGATATCACGGGGAGCACGCCGGACGCCGAAGCCGAAGGGAGCCCTGGGGCGGGCGCCGCAGACCGTCGGACCGGCGCAGCGCTGCAGGTCGGCGTGCAGCTGATCTCGGACGAGGGCGGCAGACGGGGCCGTGGAGCGCGGGATCTGCAACAGCATGTGTTTACCCAGGATGACGGAGCCCGTCACCGAATCGGCCCCGGCCCCGACGAACCCGGCGCGGTGGTCAATGGGCTTGGTGCGTAAGGGTCGCGTCGCCACCGGCTAAGCCCTTGAAGTCGCCACAGCTGCCGAGCATACCGTGTGGGATTCTGCGAAGGGGCCGGGATGCGTGTGTGGAGTGGGTGATGATTGCGTTTTCAGCAGAGGACCTGGGCAACACCATCCTTCCACACCGGATCGGGGGCGGGCCACGTTCGTGGCGGTCTGGTGGGGGTAAGGTCAACCTAAGGATTCCGTCCATTTATGATGGCCGGAACATTGGGTTACAGTAACAAGAGTGTCCTACCTTTGGGCACGAGCCTTGGCCGAAACGCCTGGTCGGAACTAATTTGGGTACATCGCCGCAAGGGACTTGACAGGCCTGTCTCGGCCCAGGAACTCGGAATGACACGTCGATATTATTGGACAATGGTACCCTGTCACAGAGAACTAGCCTGCCCATGGCGATCACTAGGATATATCGACAAGCTTGCTGATGTTGGGTTGACCACGGCAGCACAGCTCGACGAGGCACTGCGGAAATGCATAATGGCGATGTTTGAGAACACAGGCAGCCATTCCAGCCCCTTTTTCATTCATTATGTGTAGTGGCGCGAGCCAAAAAGTATAGACGCCAACCTCCCCCCCCCCCCCCCACAAACAGCCCAGACTTATACGACGAGGTGAATCTTTTTAATAATGTTGTTCCACTTGTTCAAACACCACATGGTAGAATGCAGCCTAAGGTCCGCGTTGCTAGTATAGACGTGAGTGCTATAATCCCAAACGTTATTAGTTTATTGACCCCAATTTTGCTTAACAAGAAATAAGCGCTTACTGCAAAAGCACCTTAGTGGCCTTTTTAAGCACAAGAGATGGGGCCCGTTTGAGCCTCTCTATAGTGGCATCGAACTCCGTTTGGGAGAAGAAAGGCCGGTAGAATCCCGAAACCCGGGTGTACACCCCCACCTCGATCACCCGGCCGGCCAGGGTGATAGTCTTCAAAATGTCGTAGGAGCGTTTGAATGGTGCCATGGCGGCGGCGGGCAGCGGGCGGCAGGGGGGACGGCAGCAGCGGCAGCAGGGGCGGCAGGGGCCGGCGGCGGGCGAGTGTGTGGGCGGGCGGCGGGCGGCAAACAGCGATTGTGAGTAGAGGCGCTGGTGTGGGCATTGGCAGCGCGAAGATGTGGTTGTTTTGTTTTGTTTACACTTCTCCTTAGAATACCAGTCATTATCTCCTGGCGAAACGCCATTACCTCCTTCCTTACAAAAATGGTGTGGTGATGGTATCAACTGGGAGGCGCGGCGGACGTATGTGATATCGGCCAGGGCAGGCACCTCCTCCCCTACATCATCCGGCTCATCCCTTCATTCGGCCGTGGAAAGAGCGCACGCATCACGGGCAGAAGCGGTATGAGCAGCAGCTTTTCCCCGACACTAAAACCGTCCTTCCTTGAACTGAAGTAGTAGGCACGCGTACTACCTTCCCGCGAGATAAACGTGATGATGGCATGCATGGATCCAGGGAAGGGAATTAATCCACTTCAGACCAATACCTGCCTGTAACTGCTCCTCACCCCACCTGACCTTAGAAATGCCAGGACTTGATCGATTGTCGGCCTGGCCGCTGGGTCCATCTTTAGCATCCAAGAAATCCGTGCGTGTACCTCTGGACCGAGCCCCTGGCCCCAGGACTGGAAACTCAGGTCGGGTCTCGACTTCAGCACCAGCTGGGAATGATACGACAGAATATTCGCTTTCCGGCAATATTCTTCGCCCCTGATCACCTTAAACAGCCCCTCGGTGGCCGGACCAAAAAAGGCGAAGTGCCGGGCCATGAGCTCTTCCACGTGGCATAGCGTCACCCCGCCCCCTTTCGCCGCCAGCCCCTCGGCGTAACGGAGCATGCTACCGGCGCCGAGGGTGTAGAGCATTACGAGACCGAATGAGTAGATGTCAGATGCCATTGACATGCCCCTTCCGGAGTAGACTTCAGGGCTTCGCCACTCGCGCGACCCTGTATCGTCGCACCGCATACCGTCCGTTTCCAGCGTCATGGCGCTCATGGCGCTGCTGAGGCCGCCCACGGCTACGTTGGTGACCGTCTTGTCGCCGTGCCCGTTGCAGGTCCAGTCGACGAGGACGTTGTTGGGGCTGATGTCTTTCGAGGGGAAAGTAGGGTCACGGGTTAGCTTCAGTCTTCTTTTCCCCCTATTATTTTTTACTGCGAGTGGCCATACCGAGGTGTGCCCAGTTCTTCTTGTGCACCTCCTGGATCGCCTCGGCGACGGTCGTCATGATCTTGACTCGCTCGAATATGGGGAGTTCGGGATCCTCCGCGATCAAGTCGAAGAGAGTGGTCTTGAAGAAGGGGTAGACCAGGACTTGCTCATCTAGGTCGCGGTCTACGTGCAGCCGGAGCCGGCGGGAGCCTGCAAATTCGGCTGCAAAATCTCGGCACTTGTCGTAAATGTAAGATAACGGGCACTTGAGCACAAAGCTCTGGCCCCCAGACCTGGAGTTGTACAAGGTTAGTCAACGAGCGTTTGCTGGACATCGCCCTGCCGCCAGGGGCGGGGTGGTCCAAGGGTTTTGGGGGCAGAGCACTCACTCGGCCTTGACGACGCTGCACGGCCGATAGGGCGACGGAAAAGGGTCATAGCAAATGAAATGGCGGCTAGAAGCCAATGAACGCCGCGTCCTTCGGGCGAGAGCGAGTAGAGCTAATGAATGCCGCTTCTTTCGGGCGAGAGCGACTAGAGCCAATGAACGCCGCTCCCGGTTGAAAGCGAGTCGCTCGCTCGCCGGCATTACGGATTTGTCTTGGTAGCGCTGAAGCACGTCTCCCTTGACATATACGCGACCGGACGCGCCCAACATGGTCGGTTGCATCATATTCGAGGGGGCCGGGGGAGGACAGCAGTAGCTGGCAAAGCGTCGGAACAGCATCGCGGATCTGTTGGCTACCTCGAAAGCGTAGGCAAGAAACAGAGATCGGCGAATGTGGCAAACCACCACGTCTTGTGTGGCGATGTAGAAATTTCCACGGGATGTTGAGGGGTGAAGGGATGCCGGTATGCTTGCGGCTAGAGGGGAGTTGGAGTTCCATTTATATGCAGGGCCAGGAGAAAGGTAGGGCATCCCGGGAAACTCCTTTTAAAATACACTCTAAGCCTCTGCTACGTGCCACGGAACCTTCGGGTCGGGAGACCAAGGTTCGATTCATGGAAAGTATGTTGGTGACGGCCGCAGTGTTGTGCTTCGGGACTTGGGGACTTCTAAACGGCTTGAACTATGCTGCGGAATCGCAAAGTATTTTTTTTTTTCTTTTTTTCTTCTTTTCCTTTTCTTTTTTTCCCTTTTTTTCCCCCCTTTTTGGTTTTTCTTTTTTTCCCCTTTTTTGTTTCTTTCTTTTTTTTTCCCGTCTATACTTTTTGGCTCGCGCCACTACACATAATGAAAAAGGGGCTGGAATGGCTGCCTGTGTTCTCAAACATCGCCATTATGCATTTCCCTTTTTTTTTCTGGCAAACCGTCGAATCCGTAAGTAACACCAGCCACGGTGGGTCTTAAACGGATGGCCAGAGCCGTGGGCTCAGGAGACATTGTCAGGTTGTCTCAAGTCGAAAACTACCCGGCTTTTCTCTTGGCCATGAACTGTGCGCCAAATTACAAAGTAAGGAAATGCGAGAGAAATAGCTCGTGTGGCCGGCTCCAGCCTTCTCTGGGTGGTGAGCTTGTCGTGTGTTTTGTTAATAGTTCCTTTATTTTTGCTCAATATTGGATATGAACACCCAGAAGCGTGGGCGGAGAGGGCCCGCGAGACAGGAGGAAAAAGATATATTATGCCAGGCGCGGTTCCCCGATCCAGAAACACCGCAGAAGTGGAGGACGAAAAGATAGAAACCAAAAAAAAAAGAGGTAGAGAAAAGAAATCACAATGACCCCGCTGGTACCCAATAACCCTAATCTATAACATCAAGAAGCCTTTGGCTTGCCCTGTGGGCCGTCGGCCTTGCCGTTGCCGCGCAGCAGCCGCTCGAGGCGGGCGCACCGGGGCTTGGGGTGGGCCTTTGCGCGCTCGAGCATGTCCTGGTCGACAGAGAACCAGCCCTGGGCGGCCTCGTGCAGTTGCTGCTGCTGAAGCGACTCGCGCTCGCAGTCGCGCTTGAGCTGGTTGACAAACGTCACGTAGGCCTGCGCGTGCAGCTGCGACACTTTGTGCTTGTTCTGCCGGATCTTGGCCCAGTCCTCCTGGCGCACGAAGAAGTTGAGCCCGCTGTCGTGCACCTGCCTGTGCGTGTGCTGCCCCGAGGCCATGTCGAAAACGACGTCGGGCACCGCGGGGCCCGTCGAGCCCGAGAAGAGCGACGTGATGAGCGGGATGATGAAGAGCAAGATGACGGGCAGGAGGCCTATTAGCGTCGACAGGATGCTCGGCTCGGCCTGCTGCTGCTGGTCCCCAGCCGCCGCGCCGTCCCGTGGTCTTGTCCTCGGCCGGCCGCCGCCGAACTGGTGTACCCTTATGCCGGGGCCGCCGCCCATGTTAAAGACGAACTGTGGGCCTGTGTCGAACCCTGTATTCGTTGTCATGAACGTTTAGCACATGTCATGCACCCAAGCAAACACCATGAAGGGGCGTGACACGGGCCAGTGGTCTCTTACCTCCGCCAAACGGCCCACCAAAGCCGCCCCCGCCAAAGAACCGCCTGAACATCTCCTCGGGGCTGATCTCCTCGTCGAACCCGCCCCCGCCGCCCCCGCCGGCGCGTTGCCTGTTGGTGAAGCCGGCAAAGGGGTTCTGCTGCTGCTGCTGCTGGCGGGCGCTCTCGAACCTCGAGTCCGGGTCGGTGCCGAAGCGGTCGAACTTGTCGCGCTTCTCCTTGTCGCCCAGGACGGAGAAGGCGCGGGCGACCATCTTGAAGGCCTCGTCGGCGTGCTCGTGGCCGTTCTTGTCCGGGTGCGTCAGGAGCGACTGCTTGCGGTAGGCCTTTTTTATCTCGGCGTCGCTGCACGACGCCTCGACGGCCAGGATCTCGTAGAAGGCGGTGGCGCTGCACCGCCGGATGCGCAGCACCGCCGCCTTCTGCTCGGGCGTGCAGCCGCGGCCCTGGTTGCCCTGGTTGTGCTCGCGGGACCGCGCCGCGCCGCCGTTGCCGGCGTCGGCCCCGGACGTCTTTGCGCTCATGTCGGGGGGTTGTGGCCGCCGCGGCGCTTGGTTGGCGTTGTGCGCAAGACGGAAAGCGGGGAACGAGAACCGTGACCGGAGGGGCGGTCAATAGTGGGATACGAGGGGTGCCCGGCCTGGCGAGCGGCCTAGAGGCGATTGTTGTTTATGACTGTTGTTGTTGTATCGTCGGAGTTTTCTTCCTTCTTCCCTCCTTTTTCTCCTTGGATCTCGCGGGACAATATCACACAGCTCCTAGAAAAGACCCTGGTCCAGTGACCTCCCTCTGGTCGGCCGCTAGAGGCACCGCGCTGAACCGTGGGTGGCGTGTGGAAGTCGGCGGATGGACGGTGGCCCGTGAAAGCTGATGGTGGTGGTGGTGGTGTGAGCGGGTGCGTTGCGATGGTCTCGCTTTCCATGCGGCCAGATATCGTTATCGTGGATTCGCTGTCCTCTTTTTTTTTCGTTTACTTTTTCTCGTCTGTCGCTTGGCTCAATCGGTGGGCGGAAAGATGGAACAGAATCCCAGCAAAGTGGATAAGCGGCAGCTGACGGTCCCCCTCGTCTGTCGGTTCTCTTTCAATGTCTTCAGCCTAGCCCGCCCGGTTACAGTGCAGCGGCGCAAATGTTTCGTTGGTTCCGTTTCGGCGACGTGGTTCAAGAAGCTTGCCGACGGAGCCTCGCTGCGAGTCAACAGCCCGCCCTCGCCGCTGTGGACAGCTTCCGGAACTCGAGTCGGAGCTGCAGCAGCCAGAGCTCCCTATTGGCAGGCCCAGAACCGCGGGTCAACCTGGGGCTACGCTTAGTCACCACCCGCTGGTCGATTGGATCTCAGGGAAGAGACGTCACTCTCACAGCGATTCCATTCGGAGGGTGCGTGCATGAATGAAAATTGGTGACGCTGTGGTTGGGCCTCAAGACCTGGGCGTTGAAATCTTGGTCGTTGTTGACATTCACATCAACGTGTGTAAACATTCAAGACGCCGGCAAAATCCTGAGCAACGAATAAACGAAATATAAAAACAACACACAATGGCTGCATTCACCTCACCACCAGAGCCTCCGCGCTCAGTCACCTCGCAGCTCGAAGCATGGGGCAGTAAGTCCACCTCACCATACCCGCCAGCTCAGACCTACCTGCCTACCTCCCCATAGCCCCCCTCTCACCTACACAGCAAGACTCACAACTGACAAAACCCCCGCCGCAGAATCATCCATGCCCTCAATGGGCCTCGCGACCCTGGTCACGGCGCTGCACTTCCGCCCCTTCCAGCCGCTGCCCATGGCCTTCGTGCCCGTGCTCGTCTTCAACAGCTACCTCTCGCTGGCCGGCTGGGCGATCGACGGCGCCGGCATGACGGCCGCCTGGAGCGGCATGTACACCCTGCTGGCCCTCCGCCGCCGGCCCGCGTCGCTGCGCTCAAAGTTCACGGCCCGCGGGCTCGTCCGGGGCGCCGCCATCGGGCTCGGCGCCGCCAACACCGTCGCCGGCGGCTGGGTCTACTTTATGGGCGATCGCGAGAGGGAAAAGGCCGAGAGGGTGACGCGGAACAGGTGGGGTGCGTTTGGCAGGGAGAAGTAGTGGGACAGCAAACTGGGGGGGAAACATCAAGAAAAAAAAGAGGGGACATGGGTAGTTTCTGATAAAATAAACAGAGACAAAAAGAAAGTAAATGAAAACCATGAAAGTGAAAAGTCGAGACCAAAATATCGTCACGCTCAGAGGACGGCAGACCCATGCTTTTTGGGGTGCGCCCCGGTCGAGTCTGGGATGCGCCAAGGCGGCTTCATGCAAAACTCTTGGCTGTGCGCCTCCGACGTCCGCAGTCCGCCAAAAGGGGGCGCGCTCATCACTATGCCCTGCTCGTTGTCTGTGGTTGGGCCCCCGGAGTTGCGCGGAAAGGTCAATCCACCTACCCCCGAGACAAAGGTGGATTATACACGGACGTCACTAGAAGCACTTGATACTACCTGGCTACACATGTCGCCGCGGGAGAAAAGTCGCTCAGGTTTCAGACTTAACGTATCGAGGCGGTGGCAATAGAGCGAGGGATGCTGTTGCGAGAGGCCATCTATCCACCATCGCTGTTCTATTCTGTCTGTGTATGATTGGACCTGGTAGTACATTGGGCAAAGGGCACCAGCTTCCTGCCTCACGGACGGGGAGTTGCTCTACGTAAAGAAAACATTTGAAGACCTGGTGGCATCTCACGAACTAACAAGAGGCTGAGACTGAGGTTTGGGGAAAACAAGGTGATCGGATACAGTCCGCACTCCCGACAATGACAAACAAGACAAGGCAATGAAAAAGAAGAACGAAAGCAGCACGCAAGACAAACTGCCAACCCAAGTACAACTCCAGGAGACGTCTCAGCTCTTGATGGTCTCCTCTTTATCCATCTAACAAGGCACCTCGCTTCACCCCACATCTAGAGTATGCCAAGTGATGCACACCACTCCCCCATTACTTCTTTCTGGGGCTAAGGCCCTTCCTGAACGCTGAGGCTTTGGTCGTGGCCGGTGCTGCAAATATGAAAATGCTGCTAGGGCCAGGATAGCTTAACCCATATCGCTCCGCCAATCTTAAGCAAGAGACGGCTATCCACTGATACCAGCGGCAAAAAGGACGGAAAGAGAAGGGGGTTGGTGGTGAAACGAGGCTCCGCAAAGAAAAAAAAAAAAAAGGCAGGAAAACATATGCAGTTGACAAGTCGACGCTTGTTGGCTCATCGAATGTCGACAAAGTGGTTTCGAGGCTGCCACGCAAAGCTTGAGCTCGAGGCGAACCAGACGGCCAGGACGAAGACGGTGAGCAGTGCCGCTCGGACGAAACACCACTTTCGCAATGCTAGCGACGATGTGTTGGCGAACATGGTGGGCGAGATGTTGGCCGACTCGAAGGCGGAGATGTACCGGATGTCGCACTCGCGCTCCTTGGGGGTGGCAAACGACTTGTACTCGTCCAGGATCGACGAGAGCTCCCAGCCAGTGACCTTCCGAACGACTCCGACGACGCAGCCGGTCCGGTGCTTGCCGTGGTTGCAGTGAATCAGCATCGGGTGATTCCTCCGGTCGAGCACGAGGCGGAGGATGGCCTGCATCGTCTTGACCGGTATGTCCTCCTTTTTGGTTCCCTTCATCTCGAAGATGTGGTGTTTAATCCCATTGGCTCGAAGGAAGGCTTGGTAGCCCTTGGGGAGCTCCTTGTTGACCAGCGTCCTGTTCCAAAGAAAGTCAGCATGTGGATTCAAAGGGTCATCTCTGGGGATGGCGTCGCGTCTTACACCACATTCCGCAACTGCAAGCCCTCAACAAAGGCAAAGTCCTCGGGCTGGGGATAGCCGCAGCGGTAGACACCGGGGACAATAACCCCAAAGTTGGTGGGCCGACCGGTCATGGGAAGCGAGGCCTTATGAAGGCCAGCCTCGAGCGGGACGCCCTGATTGTAGAAGTCCTTGACGGGGTCTAGCGGCATCAGCTTGCCGTCTTCGTTCCAGCTCAGCGGCTCTGTGGGGTCGGCCCAAGCGTCGAATAGCGTGCAATCCGGGAAGACGGCTGTGGTGGCCGTCGACGATGAACACGGGTATATCTCTGAGCCGACGGCCGTTTTGCTGCTGGAGGTCGAACCTCTTCTCTCCATGGCCTCGGGAACGAAATAGTCTTCGCAACTTGAGCCCCTGTTCGATTGGCGTCCTGCACCCTTTTGATCGGCACCCTCCTCGGTCGGGGCCCGAACACTCCTCTTGGACACGGTTTGTCCCGCAGCCTCCATCTCTTCTTTGGGTCCAGGGAAACGAACTTTGAACTGTCGACAACGGTGAGCGGTTGGAGATAGAGGAGAAGATAGGGAGAGCTACTGTGGCGAGCGGCAAAACGTGTTGAGTGGTGAGTTGGATCGTAGACGTAGTTGAAGGGGAGCGGTCGGTCCCGTCTGGTGCCAGGCGCAGCAGGGATGGCCAGGTAGGTGGTGCTCAAAGAGCACCAGCGTTGAACTGATTGCAGAGTCCACGGATCATTTTGTCGATGGAATGGTTGGTGGAAAAGGGGAAACGAGAAGGTTGGAGGCGCACACGAAAGCGAAGCGAGCCAAAGTGTATGTCGAGGGGGTGGGAGATGGGGGTGTTTTGTGGGAGGGGAGGATTGAAGGAGGACGTGCGTCTGGTGGGTTGACGTGGTGCAAAGAGGGAAAAAGGACTTGAGGAGCCAAAATAAAAAAGAATAATACGCTCGACTAATGGGCTTTGATCGGCAACAGCTCGACCCAACAGTTGGCAGCACACGACGCTACCAGGAGTCGCCTGGTGTCAGTGTGGCTGGCAGTGCTAGTCTTTGTGTTCTGTTATCCTTCTGAACTTTTTTCTTTCTTTTTTGCCTCAGTCCTTTCTTCCGTCCTTGTGGGGCCGGCTGCAGCTCCAGTTGCCCCGTCGGCTGGTTCGCGTGGGGGACGGGTTGCCAAGGGTGCCCCGGCTTCTGAGTTTCGACAAACTCACTGTCGACAGGGCAGGGTCCCTGCTGAGTCTTGATGGAATGGACGCCTAGGTGGCTGCGAATTAACTCGAAACGACTCGTGGGCGATGGAAGCTAAATATGCTCAGGGTTCAAGCGAGGCGTGAGCAGTAGGCGTCGAGAACAACAACACTGCTGCACGCCAGAGGAGACTACGTGGTGCGGACTGGCCAGGGCGGGTTGTGGCGCAACAACGACGAAGCATGAGTGGGCGAGGCCAAGAGCAGGCGGCCAAGGTTGCAGGGACTGGTGAGGTCAGGGAGAGGGTAGGCTGAAGGCTGGCTGGCGTTGGCGGCACAAGGGGGCAAAAAAAGGAGGCCACAAAAAGCATCAGCCAGCCAGCCAGCCAGCATGCACGCGTGACAAGGGAAGATTTAAGTGACTGGGCTGCTGTACGGCCAAGGGTTCTCAAAAAGATTACAGCACATTGATTACAACGCTGCGTGACTAGTTGTGCTCCGTTACTGGCAGGCACTGGCAGGATTTGGGATGCCGCTGATGCACGGCGAGGCAGACGGTCGCGTGTGCCTGCATCCAATCTTTCTGCTGGCCCGGCCTGGAACCTCGCAGCTTCACACGGGCTACAGCTGGACGCCGTCTTCGTGGGGTCGGCTGGCTGCACCTGCCCCAATCAAGCGGCCGGCCACCCATCTCCGGCGGCAGCTTCGACCTCATTCGAGCAGTTGAGTGGACCAAAAACAAGGGCCGCCTGGGGTGCGGGGCCTCCTCTGGGGGGCTTCCACTATGGCCATCGGGAAGCAAACACTCAATCGGAACAAAGATCCCGGATCCATTCATTGGTCGGCTGGAAGTACAGTTTGTACATTTTATTAGGTTGACCACCCAACAGTAACATTGGGGAGTTTGAGCTTTTTTTTTTGGGCTGTTCAATTTGCATTATCCATTCTGAGGGCGTGGAGCAGCTGGAGCACCAGCACAAAGAGTCAATGATGAGCAAATGACAGGAATGGGCACACAGTGACACTCAACACCCAGCAACCACCAACAGGCCTCGGTGCCTCATTCCTGCTTGTGCAACCAACCCTTTGATGATTGACTGCATTTCCTTCCTTTTTGTTTCTTTTTTGAACACCCGGGCTGGGTTCTGCGTTTTGCCCAAGTCTGCCGCAGCACCACCAAGGGTTAGCCCTAATCTAGCCGGATGTCCCAGCACTCGACGTCATAACCATGGTCCCTCTCGCTCGACCTCGCCGCCGGTTCCCGGAACCTTCTTGTCCCTGCGCCGGAGGATGATGGTGGGAGGCACCAGGCCAGCACGAATGGGCACGCGCGCTGCTGCGCCGATCATCTCACATGAAACGGTTGATCGGCTTGCCCGGCCAACTGGGAATGCAGGAGATGCACATGCTGTTGTACTTTGGAACTAGGGAAGCAAACGCGCGTGCAAATCGGGTGGTACCTGGCAGTGCTGAGCACCAGGCCACGCGGGCCAAGAGCAGAGAAGGCGACGGATGTGGCGCCTGGGATGTGGCGCCTGGGCGTCCCAGCCAGTCTCTAAACGGGATACGTCAGTCGCAAATCCAGGCGACTCTTCCGAGTTGGCACAAGCGTCACCGAACCTGGCTCGGCCGACGCTCTTGAGATGCACCAATAAATCCGATCCGGACCGACCAGCAATAAGAGGGGCCAATACAGATTGGTGCTCCCAGGCACGGTTTTGGACCTGCCCATGGCGTCTACTGTTGAGCGGTTTGTCATGGCAAAGATCCGGTTCCGTCTAGATAGGTTGCCCTTTTCGTGTCCCCCTTGGCTTTAATGGCTCAATTCTCTCAATCTATTGGAACCAAATCTTTCAAGACGACAATTTCATGTTGTATTTTTTTTGCTCCCCCAGGCTAGGGGCACGAGGTGGCACTGCAGCCTCGCTTCCCCCTTTTTTGCCTCGCTCGCCCTGGAGGTTACCTAAACTCCGCGCGCCCGCTCCGCCCAATAGTTCCACCCTAAGAGCACGATCCAACATTGATCTTTTCATCTCGGATCCATCCGCCCACAGCATGCCTAGCAGCGAGGGCCCAGTACACTCGGCCGGCACGACGCGCCCGGCTGCTGGCTGCATCATGTCCCAGTCCCCAAACCCAGCCACCCCCCCACCGCCTTGCCTGCCTGCCTGCCTGCCTGCCTGCCTGCTTGTCCACCTGCCCATAACCGTCACCGCCCTGCTGGCCCGTTCGCAGCACCAGCACCAGCAGCAAGGGACGCCCGCCCAGCAGCAGCGGGCCCGACGACCATGCGCCGTGGGTGCATCCACATCAGCACGCAGACCTCATCGCCCCCAGGGGCTGGGGCGGCAACGTCCCGCGCGCCCTGCTGCTGCTGCTGCTGCTGCTGGTCCAGGGGCCGCTGTCGCTGCACGCGGCTCTGCGGCGGCGATCCCGGGTCTCGGCGAGGCCAGCGCTGACAACCTACGTGTTCAGTCATAACCATCCCCTGTTCTGTAGTTCCTGCTAGCCTCGTTGTTGGGAGGCTCCTCGCCTGCCCGCCCTTTTGCCTTTTGCCGTCTGCCCCGTTTATTACACACGTGTGCGAATGTTGTGAGTGCTTGGATGACTGGTGGGTGGCCCCCGTGTTGATTGGAAGGACCCCTGGCGCTTTGGGTTCCCCCCTCCTTGGCTGCTTCTTGGTGAGCAGGGTTCGGTCGGAAGTCGATTGGATGGACGAGAAGAGAAAAAAAGGCCCAAACCACAAACGGTTGAGACAACAGCAACACGGGCTGTTTTTGGGGGGCGTCTTTTCCGCCTTTGGTTACTAGTCACACGACACCGACACACCGACAGGCGAGGAGAAACGTCCAGACTCATGCTCCCGATATCTGCTGCGTCTCCGGGGCTTGAGTACCCTTCTCCTGTTCATCTGAGCATTCGGGCTTGCCCTGAAACCTTGGGGCAATGAGCCTTGACCCTCCCGACGGAAACACAGAAATTTCCTTTTTGCAACCTTGGCGACGAGCACGCGGGTGTCATGAACTACTCTCTAATCCGGGGTTACTCACTCAACCATAAAGGGGCACGCCATGGCCCAGTTACGACCGCCCGTAAAGGGTAATATTATACAAGGAACTGATCCAGAGTCTATAGACTATATGTGTGGTAGGACATGGGGGAACGATGGGCAGAACAAGTACAATGAAAAGAAAGGGGAACTGGCCGTTTAACCTGTCGCTATGCACAAAACGTATCCCCAGAAGGAGCCCGTACAGAGCTACGTGAAATGAAACAAGGGTATAGAGTGTCAGCGTCGCACCTGGACACCGCCGCCCGTTAGCTTGTGCTGTACCAGCGGCCCAAGGAACGCGTTCCACAGCTGGTGCAGCACAAGGACCAAGACGAGCCAGTTGTCCTGTGCCCTGTAAGTCACAAGCCAGCGGTCCTCGGTGTAGCACTCGAACGCGATGCGGGCCGCCACACCGAGCTCCGCCAGCCCGATGAGCGAGCCGACGGCGGCCGTCAGCACCCAGGGCCGCCTCCCCGTCTTCGCCGTCGCCCAGAGCAGCAGGCCCTTGAGGTTGCCGAGGCTGACCTTGGCCCACACGACAAAGGTCAGGCAGCACACGCCCAGGGCGAGGTGCGAGCCGTACTCGGGCGGTACCAGCGTGGCGTAGCCCGGGATGAGCAGCATGCCCGAGACAGCGAGCAGGGCCATGTCGGACAAGCTGCCCCAGCGAGCTGGAGGGGAGATTGGACCCGAGCCTCCCGCTCCTGATCCCCTCCGGCCTCCAATCGTCTGGGTTTTACTGGGGCTGATGGAGAATGCTTGGCCGAACAGGTCAGACAGTGTGTTTCGTGGGTCACTGCTGGTTTCGGCAAAGAAGGAAGGCTCTTTGAAGGCGACGTCGTGTCGATCTTCGCCCGAAGTGGCCGGCCCCTGGCTGGATAAGCTGGGTCCGAAAACAGGGGACCTCTCCACCGGCGGCTGCTTCCGTAGGCGGGCGGCAGTTGGGGGGTTGAGCGCCCTCTGGGCGATGCTGGTGGGCGCTGGTGGTACTTTAAACCAAAACTGGCGGTGGTCTCCGCCCTCGGCAGGTGTCTGGCTAAAGCCCCTTAGGGGTTCTTCTGGAGAGCCAAACGATCTGAAGGCACGATGCTTGGATTGTGTCGGCGTCCAGTCCATTTCCGTCTCATATTGGACGCTTTGAGGTTCTTGCGGAGCGGCGAATGGGTTCCTGCTGGGAGGTGTGGCTGGCTCTCTCGCAAACCCATTTCCCTGTTCCCATAGAGGGCGCCGTACAGCGCTTGGCGGGCTGAAATACCGCCCAGTATGTCTGGTCGCAGATTCCGAGGATCGAATGATTGGGCTAGGGCTGAGGTCTAGGGCAGGCGCAGATGGGGTCGCCAGGACGTCGTCCAGTATTTCGGCCAAGCTGGCGGGCTCATTGTCGCCTGCTCGCTGCGGGGTTGACTCTGGCGGTGCCACAAGGGACCGTTTGGGCGATGTTGCGAATAGGGGGGTTGTGTCTGTCCGGATTGCGCCAAGGGATAGCCTAGAGATCTGTATTTTGTTAGGCACCTTCAGGGCCTAGACAGTCGAGATCACGGTGACTTACAAAAAACACAAAGCCAAGCATGAAGGTGTGCGCCGCCAACTGGGTGGGCACCTCGGACGCCTTTTGGGCGGAGACGCCCGGTATCGTGAGGGCGAGAATCCGCAACAGCATGATGATGACTTGGTACGTATACCATGTCGAGAAGCCCAGGAGATGTTTTGTGAACCCGCGGACCGTCTGCACCAGAAACGGGTTCCACCAGATGCTGGCCGCCGTGACCGCGATGCTCCATTTCATCAACCGCTCTGGGCCCGGCAGCGCCGAAAAGAGCCTGTCCACTACCGCGTCCAGCACCCAGCGGCCCCATGCGCCGCCCAAAACCGGCACTTGGTATTGGCCGGTAAGCTCCCGCATGATGGACGCGTGCCAGAGCGCCTGCAACACGAACCCGGCGAGCCATAGGTACCTACCGAGGGCGCCGACGGCGCCGAGCAGGCTCGTGGCCGCGGTGGGTGTGCGCTCCTTCCTGCTGCGGTCGATCATGCGACGGAGGTGGTCCGTCTTGGCCGTGTACCCGGCCTTCGTTATGCGCTGGAGCACCTTGGGTTCGCACTGCGCGCAGACTTGGGGGTACTGCTTCTCGAGGCCCTTGCGGTACTTGTAGAAGTTGCGCTCCCTCTCCTCGTACTCGGGGTCGTCGGGGTCGTCGGGGAGGTACTGCGCCAGCGAGCTCGTGAATATGCGCTGGTTTTTGAGGCATGTCGAGCAGAAGACGTCGCTTGATGGTTCGGACGCGGGACTGCCGAAGCTCGGCTTCGGATCGGATCTGATGGATGCGGCCGTGGCCTCGAGGGGAGGATCCGTAATCTCTCCATTCTGTAGGTTCGTATGAGCATGTCAGACCATACTAGGCTAGCATTTCCCAAGTGGCCTGCGATGACAATGTTCCTACCTCGTCTAGGTAGTTTGTCGCATCGCAGCTGGGACACTCAAAGTGCCGGACGCTGCCATCGTTGCGGGTGGACGTTTTCCGCCCGCAGTAGAAGCAGGTGAGGTATCGCGACCGCCGTAGGGTTGGCATGGCGGTTAGGGGCGCAGAACCATCTCTGAGAAGCAAAGTCGTCGGTGGTTTGGCCGTAATGGCCTGCTATTTTCCTTGTCCGGGAGCCTTTCTAGGTTCTGCGACGAGATGTCGAGATGTTGACCTCGCTGGTGCTCAGCCCAAAACATTAGAATCGATAAGACCAATTGCGAACTCGGATACCTGCCGGTTTGCATGCGCAGCCCCACTTGCATGTGGGCCAAACAGCTTGACTGGACCCGGGCACCAGCTGAAAAAAAAGATCCGAAAAGGAGGGACACCCATTTTGAAGTCAATTAACACCACCAAAAAAAACCAATAATTGTAATTTATGTGCAAATTAATAGGCAGTCATTTTGCTCTAGCTTTGTATAATTGGCGAAAGAATCCGTGTTGTTTTGGGCGTGTTATGGTGCAATTAAATTGATTAAGTTTGTTTTGATCATTTTTGCCATAGAGTTTGAGTTTGGGTGGGGAAAAGCATTTTGCGGTTCGGATTTTTTTTTTCCAGTTGGTGCCGGGGTCTTGAAGCTGCCAAGCTCAATCGATTGAATGCGTCACCTGCCCAGGTGGACAGGAAGAAAAGAATGCGACAACCTTCATGTCCAGCTTCTCCTAGGGCTGAACGTAAAGCTACCGCAAGAGGTGGCCTGCCCACTCTGTTCGAAAACGTGGCAGCGCCAGGGACAGTCACAACCATGGCCGGCCAAGCTGAGAAAAGCTCCCCTGACAGTATGTTCTCCCCTGAACGCCCCGCCAAACCAGGCATGGGTGATGCTAACTGCCCACGACGTCATCCCTAAAGGCCCTCATGTCACTGGCAATCGCAAAAAGCCATTGACTGAGGACGATTTAAACATCACCGACGCACTTGGAGGCAACGATCTTCGCTACTACCTTCTGGCCATTGTTGGAGCTTTGACTTTCTTGGCTGCAAGTGTGGTGCTTGTTCCACTCTACCTCTTGATCTCGGCTATCCTTGCCATTGGCATTGCAGGAGTCACTTTCATTGTGGTATGCTCTTCAACAGGCCTCATGGAAAGGATCGGCATAACTCTGACATCCTAAACAGGGCCGCCATGTATCCTTGACCCGGGCTCGGGCTCGGCAGAAAGGCTCGCTGTGGGCGGCCACCACGGGCTCCAGCACGCCAGGGACAGGGCACCTGCCCGCCGTGTACTACACGTACATCCTCGGCTCGGGCGGCCACACGGGCGAGATCTCAGAGTTCATCAAGCGCAGCTACGAGGGCCACGATAACCTGCATCGCAGGTACATCATCACGTCGGGCGACACCCACTCGCCAAACGTCATCGCCAAGCTCGAGACGCTCATCCGCGACACCGCCCGCGGCCAGCCTACGGGCACCTGGGACGTCGTCCGCGTCGCGCGCGCGCGCAACGTCCACCAGCCGCTGTGGACCGCCTGGTACACGTCCCTGCTCAGCGCGCTCTCCATCGTCAACGCACTCATCAAAGAGCCACGCAGCCGCCCGAGGACAACGTTTGGAGCTGATTTCCGCTACCCCCATGTCATCATGACCAACGGCCCGGGGACTGGCTTCATTGTCTGTCTGGTCGCTTACGTGCTTAAACTCCTCTCCGTCGTCCCTGCGGATCGGGCCAAGATGGTCTACATGGAGACATGGGCGCATATCAACACTCTGAGTCTGACCGGGAAGCTATTCTATCACTCGGACATTGCCGACATGTTTATTGTCCAGCATAAGCCCCTTGCGGAGCGCATCGGCAAGCCCTGTCTGCAGCTGTTCAAGCCGCCCGTGTATGCGAGGTCTGGGGGCTCCTGATTAGAGTGTCAGCCTTCATAGCGCCGGGGAGAGTGAAGCAACTTGGGGTGGAATCTTTCTTTCTTCGAGACACAGCTAAGCATGGCAATATACAGTCCATTCAGTTCTGCCACATGTATAGTGTACACGGCGGCGGCTCGACTGCTTTGTCTAGCTAAACCAGTCAGGGCGCGTTTATGCTGGTGTGGCTGTTTCGTCAATGGCGACTTCAATATCAGCGGCGTCAACCTCCTCTGTGGTTGTAGAACCATACGAGGTGTACGCAGCGGCGCGGGCGGCTTCTCCGGCCTTGTGCCGTTTTGCGGCCCATGCCTTCCACCTCTCGTACTCGTGGTCCTCAAGGTCGGCGCCCACTTGCAGGGCGTTCTTGCCAAAGTAGGCACCCACCATCATGGCCTCCTCACGGGCTATCCTTCGCTCGATCTCCTCTTCCTGCCTCAGCTCGTAGAACTCGCGTCGTGCCTTATCATAGGCTGCATTTTTACTCAGGGGCCCCATCATGACCAGTTCTTTGGGACTCTCTGAATCAGAGGGATCCACCCGCTCCCGGCTCAAGTGCTCGTTGTTCATCAACCACATCTGCCTCTGGACGACGCTGTGGAGGGCGAAGGCAAGGTGCGTCAGCGAGAGGGAGTCTACCACGTTTCGCTCGTCCACAGCACGGGAAAATCTGTCTGGCCGATTCTGCCGGGTTGTGCCAATGCTGCTCACCTTTCGCCCGTCAGTGGGATGCCTCGCTGCGCAATACCCTTGCTCCAGTCGCAGTACCACGAGTCTTTGCCGTCGACCTCGAGGATGACCCTCGGCCGGGCCAGCTCCCACGGATGGTCCCTGTAGAACTCTTGCCGTAGCTTATCCTCCGGGTACACAATATTCTGTGGCTTGAAGATGTTCTTGGGGCTCCTCGACTTGGAGGCAACTTTTTGGTGCTGGACTGGAACGGGCCGTGTCAGGAGCTCCGAGGGGGGGATGCTCTCGATGGCCTTGAGCCATTTTGGCGTGGCCGGCCTCCCCCTTTCGTTGCCGCGGAAGGCGCTCAAGGACTGCCTCACTGCCTTGGCGACGTTGACCGCCCGCAAATCACGGCCGCGGACCATGGCGGCTAGAGAGGACGGAGGTGTTGCGACGGAGACGCCCCCTGCGCAAGCCCAATCGAGGTTGAGTGGTCGGCTCAGGCAGGATGGAGGAGATTCGGTGGTGAATGGGCCGGTTCTCGATTCCCGCCGAGGACACCGCGGTCTTCCAGGGCCTGACCGGCTTCAATTCGCAGGTCGTGTTGCGATCAATCCAGCCAATAACACCCACTTCCCCCAAAATCGAGCGATGTGGAATTTTTGGGGTCGTCGTCGAACGCTGCGCGACGCGGGCCCACCTAGCGAGCTGTCGGGTTGGCGGGCGGGGGAGGAGGTCACCCCCAGAAACTCTCCAGATCCCTGCTGATTACGCTATCGATAAAGTCGCAATTGGGAAATTCTTGATGTTTGGAGGGTGGGATTCAGAACTTCACCAGGGAGCTCCACCCGAGGCCCTCAGATTTCGAGCTCTGAAAACCGCAGACGTGCGAGGCCGTCGGACAACGCAGCAAGCCCGCGAACCTGGCAGCCTGGACACAGATGCTTTGAGGGCGCCTAGCACAATGGTGGCCAGCTCATGAACCTCTCCAAACGAATCGAAAGGTCGATATGCGGCACCAGGCTTCTGCACCGGCCATCGCCAGGCCCACCACCTCGACCGGCCTGCTGCGCCAAATTTGCGACGACGGGGGAGCAAGCACAGGCAAGCCCTTATGCTGGGCCCTATCGCCACCATGCTGGACCGTTGTATCTGCTCGGCAGCTGCTTCTCTCGATTTGGAGCACTGCAGCTTCAGCACTCTTCCGCACTGTACACAACCTGCCCCGCGGGCTTCAGCGACGGCTTCTTCACCCCTCACACGGGCCAGCGAGGCGGCAGGCCGACTGCATCCCTAGGCAATGCGGCCTACACAGGCGCAAAGGGCACAGGATATCACACAGGGGAGGGAGAATCCAATCCGATCGGGGTCCCCGACCATGACAGGCAGCCCACAAAGGAGGAGCTTCTGGCCATCGTGGGGCAGTACGACCCAAACGAGACCGTCGACGGGCATCTTCAGTTCGTCAGGGACCCCTATCTTCGAGGATATGCGCAACCCAATGGCCCGGTGATGGCGGACCCTCCGGTACCCGACGGTGCGCCTCGGCATGCTGTAACCGAGTACAGATTTTATCCCAACATCGAGGAGAGACGGATCCTGATGCGCCTGCGGGAAGCAGTGGATTGGCGCTTGGGGAACCCTGTCCCGGAGGACGAAGCCAGTTCCGCGGCAGTGTATGCAGAA
Source organism: Gaeumannomyces tritici R3-111a-1 (assembly GCF_000145635.1). Taxonomy (NCBI): domain Eukaryota; kingdom Fungi; phylum Ascomycota; class Sordariomycetes; order Magnaporthales; family Magnaporthaceae; genus Gaeumannomyces; species Gaeumannomyces tritici. Next base: position 5,791,227 of record NW_008804546.1, on the reverse strand, counting down.
TACACCCGGCTGGGTGAACCACAGCTTGCGCTTCAGATTCGCAGCCTGCGTCACGACCTTCTCCGCTCGTTGAGCCAGGGGGTAAAGCGGAATCACAAGAATATGCTTCGCTATCTATCTGTGGTTGGCACGGTGAAGAACTGTGGCTATGCGCTGTCGCAGGGCCAGTGGAACGCCGCCATGTCCTTTGCGAGCCGCTACGTAGGCTCGTCGAGCGAGACCGAGGTAGAGGCTGCCCTCGGCATATGGCGCGAGATGGAGCACATGGCAAGCATCAAGGCCAACGGGGTCACGTTCAACATCCTGTTCGACGTGTCCACCAAGGCCGGCAACTTCACCCTCGCCGAGATGCTGTACCGGGAGATGGAGAACCGCCGGATCCCCTTCAACCGCTACCACAACGTCTCCCTCATCTACTTCTTCGGCATGATGCTGAACGCGGACGGCGTCAGGGCCGCGTACCGCGAGATGGTGGAGGCGGGCGAGGTGATCGACAAGGTCGTGCTCAACTGCGTCATCTCGGGCCTCCTCCGGTGCGGCGACGAGGCCGGGGCCGAGCGCGTGTACGAGAAGATGAGGACGTGGCGCAGCAACAAGCGCTGGCGCCAACCCCAAGCCTACACGACGCACAAGGCCGTCACCAAGGCCTTCATCATGTTTGCGCGCGTCGCGCGCCAGCACCCGGAGCTGCGGGGCGGCTTCCAGGTCGCGGCCCCGATGATGCCGGACCTGCAGACGTACCGCATCCTGATGCGCCACTACGGCGTCCGCGTCGGCCGCATCAGCGACGTGGCCCGCTACCTCGAGGACATGAAGCACTTCCACGTCCCACTGCACGGGAGCATCTTCCTGGCCCTCTTCAAGGCCTTTGCGCTGCACGGCTCCGCCAGCGTCGCCGACTGGGGCCCCGAGCGGCTCTTTGGCGTGTGGGAGGCGCTGCTCAGCGCCCTGGACAGCCAGAGCGAGGGCCTCTACGTCGACACCTGGCTCGTCGGCTGGGCTCTGCGAGCGTTTGCCAAGCTGGGCCAGCGTCGCATGCTTCTCGACGTCTACGCCGAGCTCGGCGCGAGATGGGACCTAGACGACGAGAATAAAGAGTTTATGGTGCAGTTTCTGCACCGCTTACTGCGAAAACACAAGATACCCATCCCACTCGAGGGTTCGCCCTCCTGGAGTCAATGGAGTTCCGGCCGGTAAAGGGAAAATGGGGTTGTAAAATATCGGCCACCCTCACATATACAAATGTTCGTAATCATATTTCATGTAAATAACAAACAGTAACATATCATATAGCATGGATCTGCTTAGAAGCGTGCATTAGTGAATGATGTGTTTATTGATACTCATTCGAGGCGTAATAGACATCACTCGACTGTTTCGTATGCACGACTTTCGCAGTTCACAGACGCATCTTACCAGCAAAGAAGACTGCTGGTTCACAGCGTTTATTGGTGGAGATATAAACACATCCCGCACAGGCTCCCTCGTCCAACGCCATAGGCTGGGACCGGCCAGTCGACAGACAACCAAAGCTCTCGAGTGATCCTCCGCATATATTCGAGCCGCTTACCGGGGCTTGTAGGTTTGCCAGGCTTGAAGAAGCAAGTAATGTCAGCGTCGTACCCCGATGGCATAAAGTGTCCCAGTCCGATCACCCATGATACGATGACCGTGGGGAGATCTAGAGGCGCAACGAAAGCACAAACAGTCTATCCTTCCCAGCGACTCCTCTACGGGCCTGTTACGGCCAAGGCCAGCCACCTTTGCCCCCGCCCGAGATACGTACCAGCGATGCCGAAGGGGGCGAAGAAGCCGACGAACGAGTAGGTCCAGAACTGGACGCCGAACCACTTGCTCTTGGGGTTGAAGGGGATGTTGGAGTAGGGGCCATCGGGGTAGTGGTAGGGCGACGAGAAGCGGGCGCGGGTCGCGTGGAAGCCGCGGCGGCCGACGAGCGAGGTGGTGGTGCGCGAGGCGGCGCGGGCTCCGGCGGCCGAGATCATCTGCGTGCCAGTCGGTTCAGTGGGTGCCCCAATTGGCTTCTCTTGGGCGGGTGTGGGAGCCTCACCTTGACGGTTGGTTGAGAGGAGATTGTTCTGCAGCTATCTGGGGGGGGGGTGGTGGTGGTTGCGACAGGCGCTCGTTTTCGTGGGTGACGTTGTGGAGGAGGTGAGCCGTAGCCGAAAATGGTGTGACATTTTGCAGGAGCCTTGCCGGAGCCGGGTTGGATGGCCCGTGCCTCATTGGCTCCTGCCCACGTTAGGCCGCAGGTACCTGCAAGTGCTTTTTCTAGCTTTGCATCTGCGCATCTAATCCACCCATTCCGCCAGAGAGACCAAGAAAAAACATACACTCCTGCGAGGCATAGCAAAAAGAAAATACCGATAGGAACCAGGAACAATAAGAAACAGCGTACATTGCCTGGGAGCCTAGCAGCCCAACAGGACAAGATAGCTCAGCATTTCGGACGTGTCTACTTCTTTCAAGCAGTGTTGCCCACCTTGCCTCTGGTTCACTGCCCCTCCACCTCCCCGGTTTTCGCAAAATTAGTGGAGAAAAGTACACCACGGTACTGCCTCCAAGCTCAATCCGCCTGCCTGTTTAAAGCCGGCCGCCGGCTTTTTCTGCCATCCCCACCTAAACTTTTTTCCTCGTCCATCATTGATCGCATTCCGCGGCGAACTCCCAACCTGTCGCGACACTGCTCGCAACAGGTCGCCTGCTTTTATTTACCACCTTCGACTTGATCCATCTTAACACAGCTTCGCGTCACTGCTGTCAGCCCTTCCAAGACACGGCCCTCGCGGCTGTGCGCACCGCGACCATGGACCTGTTTGACGTCTTCGACGAGCAGCCCGAGGCGCCGCCCGCCGAGGCGGAGCGCATATCGTCGGAGCAGAAGTCCTCGGAGCACAAGTCCAAGAAGTCCAAGTCAAAATCAAAAAAGGACAAGAGCAAGAAGCGCAAGGCCGACGGACATGTTAAAATGGAGGAGGCGACAGAAGAGCTGACCCTCGACTCGGTCCCGGAGGATCCTGCCGCCGACAGAGACGTGGAGATGGGCAACGGCACCCAGCCCTCAACCGAGGGAGGCGCCGGCGCCGAGGACGACTCGGGCTCGGAAGACCATGGCGACAGCAAGCGCCGAAAGAAGGGGGCCACGGCGGAGCCCATCCTCACCGACTCGTTTGCGACCGCCGAGTCCAGGCAGGTCGCGCCCGTCGAGGGCTTCAGCGCCGCGGCGGGCGAGGAGGCGATCGTGCTGCAGCACAACGTCCAGCATCAGGTCGCGCTCCCACCAGACCTCGACTACATCTACGTGCCCTTGTCCCAGCACAAACCGCCCGACGAGCCAGCCCGGGTCTACCGTTTCAAGCTCGACCCATTCCAGAGCATCTCGGTCGCCTCGATCGAGCGCGGCGAGAGCGTGCTGGTATCGGCCCACACCAGTGCCGGAAAGACGGTGGTCGCCGAGTACGCCATCGCCCAATGCCTGAAGAGGAATCAGAGGGTCATCTACACCTCACCGATCAAGGCGCTCAGTAACCAGAAGTACCGCGAGTTCCAAGCCGAGTTCGGCGACGTGGGCCTGATGACGGGCGACGTGACCATCAACCCCACGGCGAGCTGTCTCGTCATGACGACAGAAATCCTGCGATCGATGTTGTACCGCGGCTCCGAGATCATGCGCGAGGTTGCATGGGTCATCTTCGACGAGATCCACTACATGCGCGATGCGATCCGTGGCGTTGTCTGGGAGGAGACCATCATCATGCTTCCGGACAAGGTGCGCTACGTGTTCTTGTCGGCCACTATCCCCAACGCCTTCCAGTTCGCCGAGTGGATCGCGAAGATTCACAGACAGGCCTGTCACGTCGTCTACACCGACTTCCGGCCGACCCCACTTCAGAATTACTTCTTCCCAGCTGGTGGCGAAGGCATCTACCTGGTCGTGGACGAGAATGGAGTTTTCAGAGAGAAGAACTTCAACTCTGCAATTGCCGCGATCGAGGATAACAAGTCCAAAGATGCAAACGACCCGAACGCACGCCAGACCGGCAAAGGCAAAAATAAGAAGCCCAGGAAAGACACGGGTCCTGACGCGAAGTCGGACATCACAAAGATCGTCAAGATGATCATGAAGAAGGCGTTCCACCCCGTCATCGTGTTCAACTTTAGCAAGCGCGAGTGTGAGAACCTGGCTCTCAAGGTGTCCAGCATGAACTTCAACCACGAGACGGAGCAGCAGCTAGTGGATGATATCTTCCACAACGCGATAATGTCGCTTTCTGAGGAAGACCAAAATCTGCCGCAGATCCAGCACCTGATTCCCCTTCTCAAGAAGGGCATCGGCGTGCATCACGGCGGTCTCCTGCCCATCCTGAAGGAAACCATCGAGATCCTCTTCCAGGAGGGTCTCATCAAGGTTCTTTTCGCAACCGAGACCTTCTCGATCGGCCTGAACATGCCCGCGAGGACAGTTGTTTTCAGTCAGGTGACCAAGTTTGACGGCGTCAAGGAGAGGCCGCTGACCTCGTCCGAATACATCCAGATGGCAGGCCGTGCTGGTCGCCGCGGTCTGGATGACCGAGGTATCGTCATCATGATGATTGGCGAGCAGCTCGAGCCGGAGGTGGCCAAGGGCATCGTTGCCGGCCAGCAGGACCGTTTGAACTCGGCCTTCCACCTGGGCTACAACATGATCCTCAACCTGCAGCGTATTGAGACCGTCTCGCCCGAATACATGCTGGAGAGGTGTTTCTACCAGTTCCAGAACGCGGCCGGTGTCCCGATGCTGGAGAAGAAGGTCAGGGACCTGCAGCAGGAGAAGGACGGCATGGTGATTCCCGACGAAGGCACAATAAAGGATTACCACAATGTCCGTCTCCAGATCGAAGAGTACAAGAAGGATATGGAGGCCGTCATCCAACATCCAAACTACTGCTTGGAGTTCATGCAGCCCGGCCGGCTGGTCAGGATCAAGACGCCCGATGGCCTCGACTTTGACTGGGGCGCCATTGTGAACTTCACAAAGCGGAAAGATGCCAAGTTTGGGGAGCCTGAGCATTCTCCACAAGAGTCTGTCATGATCGACGTGGCTCTTTTCGTCTCGCACAACACGGATGAGATCGTGCCGGGGGTAGTCCCCAAGAAGGGACACATGACTGAGGGTGTCACACCACAGGGTCCTTCCGAAGAGGAGGGCAAGATCGAGATTATCCCGTGTCTTTTGACGTGTCTCGTCGGCATCAGTCAGCTCAGGGTATTCATGCCCAAGGACATACTAAACCGGGAAGGAAAGAACGCCATCGGCAAGGTCCTGACCGAGGTCCATAACAGGTTTCCCGACGGCTTACCGATCCTGGACCCGATCGAAACGATGGGTATCAAAGACGAGTCGTTCAAGAAGCTCATGCGCAAGATCGAGGTGCTCGAATCCCGCCTCCTGTCGAACCCACTCCACCAGTCACCCCACCTGCCCGAGCTCTGGGACCAGTACAAGGCCAAGGTCGAGCTCAGCAACCAGATCAAGGAGGCCAAGAAGGCCATCAACAAGGCGCACAGCATCGCGCAACTGGACGAACTCAAGTCGCGCATGAGGGTGTTGCGGCGCCTGGGCTTCATCAACGACGCCGAGGTTGTGCAGATGAAGGCCCGGGTCGCGTGCGAGATCTCGTCGACCGAGGGTCATGAGCTAGTCCTTGCTGAGCTGCTGTTCAACGGTTTCTTCAACGACCTCACACCCGATGTGTGCGCCGCCATCCTCAGCTGCTTCGTCTTTGACGAGAAGATGGAGGCGGAGCCACTCAAGGAAGACCTAGACAAGCTCGTGCGCCAAGTGCACGCGCAGGCCAAGACGATCGCCCGCATCAGTCGTGAGAGCAAGCTGGACATGCCAGACGAGAAGGTTGTGGCCAGCCTCAAGTGGCAGCTTATGGATACTGTCCTAGCCTGGGCGAAGGGGCGGCCGTTTATAGAGATATGGTAAGCTTCACGCTCTTTTGTACCAACTCCTGTGGGCCAGAAATATGCTAACATCACTTCGCGACACAGCAAAATGAATAGCGCATACGAAGGATCGCTCGTGCGCATCATTCGTCGCCTGGAGGAGCTGTTGAGGCAGATGGCCGAGGCCGGCAAGGTCATGGGCAGCGAGACGCTGCAAAAGAAGTTCGACACGGCACTGTCGCTGATTGCGCGAGACGTGGTGTCGGCGGCCAGTCTATACCTCTAATCTCACGACCATCTCGTCCCTTCCGCCTCGTGCTTATTTTTCTTTGCGGATATCAAGATTTGGGAGCATTTAATGCATAGCGTATAGTTCTGTTCCCCCCCGTTGGGTCCTATGGCGCAAGGAAGCATATTATCGGGGCGTCTGATCTCTCAGTCATCTGGTGATGAGTTATCGCCATGCTTCTCGCAGATCGCGATGCCTTTTTAGTGCGGGGTATTTGAAGGCTGGGGCAGCGGTGCATCTCGGCTGTGCGAGCCAAGATGAGACTGAACGAGTCCATGATATCGCCAGCCACGATCCCTCGGACGTGCTCGTTCATAAAGAGCGGGTTTGAAGAAACTAGAAAATTCATGATTGGAATCCGCCGTGATAAATAGCAAGCTGAGAAACAGAGCAGTCTACAGAGTGTCTATCGAGCCACGCCACGTCTGGGAGCGGGCCAGTGGATTAATGATGCCAGTCGCCGAACGCCAAGGATGAACAAGATGCCGGACAGTGAAAATACAAAAGAAGAAAGCTGCCCCCCCGCCGCCTCACTTGTTCTCGCCCGAGATGGAGCGTATCATGCCGATGGTGAGGCCGAGCACGAAGCCGAAGCTGACAAAGACCTTCCACCTGCGGCTGTACAGGCCCTCCTCGCGGATGAGCCAGCCGAAGCTGCCGAGCGGCCAGACGAAGCCGATGAGCATGCCGCGGAGCAGCACGTCGACGACGCCGTTGAGGCCCAGCTCGTCGCCGCCGTCGCCGCCGCCGCCGCCGCCGCCCTCCCCGTCGGCCCCGCCGTATGCGCCGCCGCCAGGCTGGGTATTGCCACCGTTGTTGTTGTCCATCCAGGCGTCCTCCATGGACCGCAGGGCGTCGGGCGACGGCATGGTGTCGGGCGTGTGGCGCGAGGCCTGGATGGAGCGGAACTGCAGGCGCAGCTGGTTGACCTCGGCGGCGCTGAACCCGGCGGCGAGGAGGCGGTCGAAGCCGCGGGGCGTGTTCCTGTCGGTGGTGGTGCCGCCGTTGCGGGACGATGATGGTGATTGTGACGGAGAGAGCGGGGCAAAGGGGGACGGCGATGGCGACGGCGAAGACGGGGGTGGCGCGACTGCTTCTACTGCTGCGGCGGCGGCCTCTTCGGCAAGCTCGGCGTCGGTGAGGAGGTCGCCGATGGAGCAGTTGACGTAAACGCGGGGCAGGGCGGGCGCGGCGCCCTCGACGGCCTTGCCCTTGCCTGACGCGGCGGCGGCGGTGGCATCGGCGGCGACCGCTGGGGATTTTGAGGACGATGTCTGCGACGAGGGCGGCGGCGGCGGCGGCGGCGGCGGGAAGTAGGACGACAGGGGCGGCGGGGCGGCGGCGGCGGCGGCCGACGGCGGCTGGCGCAGGACGCTGGACAGGACGGACTGGTCGGGCAGGATGCGCCCCGCGTGGATGAAGCGCAGGCGGCGCTGCGACGTGGGCTCCTCGAGGCGCGAGCGGATCAGGTGCTTGAGCGCGACGACGGTGGTGGCCGAGGGCCGCGGGATGTCGAGGTGCAGGTCGGGCAGGCTGGTGGAGAAGCGGATGGTCAGGAGCAGCGGCGGCGGCAGGGGCTGCAGGCGCGGCGAGGGGGGCGGGCTGCGGCCGTGGTGGTGGTGGTGGTGGTGCCGGTGGCCGTGGCCGTTGAGGTGCAGCGGCGGCCGCAGGCGCTGCGCCGACGAGGCCTTTGTGGGCGACGAGCTGCTGCTGCCGCTCCCGCCGCTCATGGTGATGGTCTGGTGCAGGGGTGTTGGAGGGCTGGGGGTGGCGTCATGGCGCTTTGGGGGCGTCTGGGCGGCGGCTCTGCGACGGGGTCTTGTCGAGCTTCCACGACTACCGGGCGGCCGCTGCTCACGCGACCGAGGTTGGCTGGTGGTGGGATGCGAAGGGAAGAGAGCGTTGACATCCACCCGTCCGCGGGGGTCCCGCTTTGATAAGATAAAAGATGGTCCCCTAACCCAGACCAAGGGACCCAAGCAGCCAAGGCACAATGATGAGGAAAAGATGCCAAAAGCTTATGGGAAGAAAACGGAAAGAAGGAAACAAAATAAAAGCACGTGCACTCCATGTATTCTCTGATTAAAACTCTATCGCTGTCCGGCAAGGCCGCCTTATCCAAGGCCTTGCCGCGAAGCCTACCATACTGTTAGGTACGCATTCCCACGTATTCTTTCCATACAGGCCATTAGTCGTTGGGGCAATCCTCCTAGTATGACCCCCCCACAAAAGAAACAGCCGCAACGATAATCCCACATCGTCATCTCAGGTGGTTACCCCCAAGTTAGCTGTGTGATCGCTCCTGTTTATGACTCGCCTCCTCAAGCTCCTTGCGCGGCCAGTCGGGGCAAATATCGATGTTCTCGCGCGGGTACCAGAACTCGAGGAAGAGGAAGAGCAGATAGTCCAGCACGACACAGAGGCAGAACAGCTTCCCCGCCCATATACCGCAGCCATAGTACCGCTTGAGGCGGTCGATGAGAGCAAAGCTCTGGACGCCGGACCGGCCCCTGGTGGCGCTCCAGCCTTCGGCGGCCGCGGCCACGCCGTCGTGGCCGTAGAACTCGGCCTCCGAGATGGCGCCCGAGATGCCGTCGTAGACGCGCTCGGTGCGCATGGCGACGTTGGTCCACGAGTACATGGACCGGACCTGCTCGTGGAAGCGCTCGGTGCGGACGCGCCCGGACCGCAGCGCCGCGATGGCCCTGCCCGTCGCCGCCACCAGGTCGTCCTCCTCCGGGCGCGCAAACACCGTCATGTGGCTCGGCAGCACCTCGGGGATGCCGCCGACCTGCGTGCACACCACGTACAGGCCGCAGCTGGCCGCCTCGACGATGACGGTGCCAAAGGCCTCTGTCAGCGACGGGTGCAGGTAGATGTGCCCCCGCACCATGACGTCGCGCACGTCCTCGTGCCGCACGGGGCCGAGCATCTCGACGCGGTCCTGCAGCACGTTCTGCTCGATCATCTGCTCCAGGTCGATCGACTTGGGCCCCGAGCCCGCGATGATGAAGCGCGTTTTGGGGTGGTTGTCCAAGATGCGAGGGATCGCCGCCGTCAGCAGGTCCGTGCCCTTGTTGTAGAAGAGCCTGGAGATGACGACGATGGTGATGGTGTCGTTGGGGCCGGGCGGGTTCCGCGGCCACTGGGGGCTCGGGTCCGTCTGCCGCCCGCTGCCACTGGCCGTGCCTGACGCCGCCGCCGTTCCAACGTGGGCTTTTGTAGGCGATCCTGGCACGGGTCTGAGCGGCGCATCCGACACCTGGCTCAGTGGCCTAAAGTTCTCCGCAACCACCGCGTTAGGTATTACCGAGACCATTAAAGGGTCCAGAGAGGCTCGCAGCACGGTATTCTCCTTGCTGCAGGGGTGGTTGGGCTCAGTCAGCTAGGTCAGCCCGCTTCCACGTGGGATCGGCGGCCTATAGCACCAGGAACATGGCACATGGACTAGCTCACCAGGTATGGCTGACGCATATAACATGGTCTACATCACTCAAAGTGAATTTGAGAAGTTTGTTGGTGAGAATGCTAGCGGGATCCGCAAAGCCAAACAGCGAGTGGTCGGTGAAGACGGTGCGCAGGCCCATGGTGCGGGCGTGCAGGATGGCCTCATGGCACAGGCTGCTGAGGCTGGCATGGCCATGGACAATGTTGATGCGCTCGCGGAGCACGATGTTGCGGAATATGGGGAAGAAGGAGAAGAGGGTGGGGAAGGTGGCGGAGCGGTAGATGACGAGAAAGGGCACGTGGTAAACCTTGAGGCCGTTGGTCAGGTAGCGGATGCCGCTGCGGCCCTCGTAATTATGGGTGATGATGATGACTTTGTGGCCACGGTCCATCAGCTTGGTCGAGAGCTGGTAGATGTGGCTCTCAACACCGCCGGGCTGCGGGAAAAAGAAGTCGCTGACCATGACGATGTTGTACGTGCGACGCATCTTGGGCGGCGGGCTGGCAGGCCTGTGTTGCCAATGGTCATCTTTTTCCTGTTTGGCCCAGTGGCTGTATGTTTGTTTTGCTATCGATGTCTGGTTGAGGTGTTTTGGACTGTGGTTTTGGGGCTGTCCAACGCGCCTTCATTCTCAGGTGCCTTGTGATTGAAGACGCCCAATTCGATTGAAGTCGCGCACGAGCCACCCCTGTATACCCGCCGCCTTGCGTCCTCGGGGTATCATGTATACTATGCAGGTTTCGTTTTATTTCGCGATCAGCGGGGTGTTTATCCTGTGCTGCGGTGTCAGCCTGCATGTTTCTTTTTTCCCATCTTTCAATCGAGTTCTGCCAGTGCAACATTCTCGTTGTAAGCATTCATTCAGCTCGGTACAACATGGCACAAAAAGCAAGATGAATTCCTGTTAAATAAACATGCGGAAGCAAAAAAAAAAAAGAAAGAAAAAAAAGAAGAAAAAAAAAAAAAAAAAGGCGCAGGTCGGTTTCAAATCCTGATCTGCATTGCAGCCTTTGCGACATCTCCGGTACCGGCGCTGCCGTTTTGTCGGGCTCTGGGAATCCGGCACCGCATGGATGCTCCTGAGCTGTACCTAGCCTGACGTTGGTGGCTGCAGTTGGCGCTCCCTCTCATGCGTGTTCCCTGGGCTGTGTCGGCTTGGATCCTCGCGATCTTCGCGACGCAGGACTCGAAAAAGGCATGGCCTGTTTGACCCTAACCTTTTACCAATGGATGGCGCTCCTCGGCTGTGGCAAGGGAGGCGTGGAACCACATGCTCGTTGTGCTCAGAAGAGTATGGTATTTTTTCCGCAACACGAGGGCCAAAATCCTGGTTTACACGCCCCGAGCTTGCCGCAGAAACCTGCATGCAGGCTTGGATAAACTGGAATTTGATTACACGATTCGCCACAACCAACCCGGATGCCAATACTATGAATCGAAGGCATCAAATTTGGCGAGGCCCTTTTCGTCGCCGGGGTCTGGGCGTGCCTGGCACTCACCCAAGCCGCTACCACCGGAAGCATGCCGCTCCCTTGAAAAAAGGGGTTGGCCCTGTGTGTCTCTCTGTTCAGCTAGAACCAACAGTTTGCCCAGACAAGGGCTACGTACCTAAACTCGGCCCCCTGATTCTGATACAGCCCATCTTTGGGCCGTCCGCCAGCCGGAAAGCCGATTGCTGCCAAATGCATGTGTGGGTTGGACGATGCAAGGTTCAAATGCAGCTTTGTCCCACTTAGCACCCACAAGCTGAACATAGCAGATCCTTGAGCGCGCACCGCGGACGGCGTCCAAGCTTATGCCGCTAGGAACAGGAACATGTGCTTGCCCCTATCGTGCCGCCCACCTGCCGGCACATTGGACGACGGACCAGAGCCGCTTGCAAGCATCGGCAAAAACGGCACGATCCCGTCTTTCCCATGGCATGTTGGGGCCGGCATCGTTCTGTGGGTGCGGGTAGCCCTACAATTGTCTGGACCGTGTATTATTTGCCTGGGGTTTTCCCAACCCTATCTACCAATCATTGCTTCTAGACCTGCAATTCCGCAAACACGAGCGTCTGTCGACTCAGTAAGGACGCTGGCCCATTTGTTAAGCGCGCCTTGGAAGCTGGGCAGGCCAACAATTGTGCTAGTGGAAATGGATGGTATTTGGGCAAAAACCACATCGTCTGCAAGAAACGAACGCTCAGCGAACGGAGAAACCATCCAATACCACAGAGTCATGCCAGAGCGGGATTCCAAGGACCGTACTGGCGCACGGCGGCGTGGCCAGCGTACGGGTTACGAGGATATTAAACGTTACGCTATGGGCCCAACAAGGGTGTCGGCCAGGGTATTAGCAAGGGGGGCAGGGGTACATATTTCAACGCACAATCTGTAGTAGGAATCAATGTATTGTAATTCTAGTGGGTTCTGGCAAATGGAGGCGCGGGTAGCGGTACATTAATTTGGCGGGATTTTCTATGGGGCGAAATGTAGACTGGACGTGGCCTAATTAGGAAGGATCTGCGGGTCGTAACGTTTAATATCCTTATAACTTGTACCGTGCCTGTGCGTGGGAGCCCGGTAAAAAGCCGGCGAGCGGCGCAGGGGAAGGCCAATGGTAAATTTAGCACGAATGGTGGCGGCCACCTGCGCAGCAGCAAAAGACCAATCGAGAACGCGTAGAAGCTTCACGTATGCCGGGGCCCTTGAAACAGGGGTCCCTGCCTCCTTCCTAGCTCGTTTGAACGCTGCCAAGTGGCTGGCTGCCGCCAATCAGCTGCTAGTTGTCGATCCACACAGACACTGGCCCGCCCCCACCTCCCCCTGAGAGGAGCCGCCCAGATGGGCCAGCTAGGGCCCCACCTTGCTGGCGACATTGGAGGAGAGAGGCTTCGTCATGGCAGCTTTTCCCCCTTCGTCTTTTTTTTTCTTTTCGTCCAATTTCTGTTGGTACAAGAACCGAGGGTGCTGTGCTTCCCTGACCCTCATCGCTCGTTAGTCCATATTTTGGCTTCTCTTTGCGCGTGCGCGAGGATTTCCTTCACTTTCCAGTCTGCTGTCTTGGTTGTCAGGTAGAAGGCGTTGGATATAATTACT
>NW_008804546.1:5704960-5778206 GCF_000145635.1 Gaeumannomyces tritici R3-111a-1 | reverse complement strand
CCCCCCCCCCCCCCCCCCCCCCCTTTGTGCACGTTGTCTTTGTCCGCACTCGCCGCTCTTTGTAGGCTCCACCGCTTGAAACATCACGACGCCAGGTTGGTTGACTTCTCCACCGTGACTCGTTCGCGCCGAGGCTGTGCAGCATCCCGCGGGTTTGTTCCTAACATCAAGAACCCAGGTCTGGCCATTCCGGGGTCAACCCTCTGTCGACCAGGAACCAGGGTTTCCCTCCCGTGCTGCCATCGTAACCAGCCCCCGGCATCTTCGCAGCTCGACTTTTCTAGAACATCTCCGTCTTCCCCAAACCATCTCTCTTTTTAGTTCGTCTTTTAGTTTCCTGCGCTTTGGCCACAAGGGATCCGAGATCCAGTCCATTCGCTTCCAAAACACTGCTCAGGCTCACACCCTGAGCCAGAGACATCCTGCGGCTTAGCCCAGACACCCAATCATTCTCGGGCTCGTCCAACGCATAGGCTTCGGACGGTAGCATTCCCTGGGGGACACCACGCGAGGAGCTGTCTCAGACCTTGCCAGGCCACCCCCTCCTGACGTCGCGCGGCGTCTTCCCACAAGTAATGTCCAGCGCGCCAATCTCACCTCGAAATCCCACCAGGATGGGCTTCATACCCATCAACCACGGAAGGCCCTCAGAAGGCGACAACGAGATTCCCTTGACCCAGATACGAACAAACGCGTCAACCGGCGCCCGCAAGCCAGCCATGGGTTCGGCCAGCGACGAGAAGCGCTCTCTCTTTCGGGGCAACGAAGGTCGCGGTCCCGGCCGCCGCAAAATCAAGAAGGACCTCGCGGATCAGGGCCGGAGAGGCACCAGTGGCTCCGATGATGTCGCCCTCAACGCCATGGGTCGCATCTACAACAAGATCGTCGGGTTCTCCTCCGTTACCCGGTATCTCGTCTACGTCGTGCCCGTCGCACTGATCCTCGCCGTTCCTGTTGTGGTGCTCGTGGCCACTGAAAACCTGCAAAAGATACCCATCGGCGAGTTGAGGACACTAAAGGCCGGCCAAACCGACGCCAGCAACCCCGAGAACCTGGACATTCTCCAGGGGCCTCCTCTGTTCGAGCTCATGCTGTGGATTCTGATGTCGTGGATGGCTCTCTGGGTCGGCAAGATCGTCGCCCACTTGCTCCCTGGAGTCTTCATGTTCTTGTGCGGTGTCGTCAGCTCCGGCACTCGCAAGTACGCTACCGTCATCCGCGCGCTTGAGATCCCGCTCTCGCTCTTCTTCTGGGGTCTTTCGTCATACCTCACCTTCACCTTTCGCATCGTTAACCAGCAAGGCTGGGATCGCATCGGCTGGGTCGACGTCATGCGCAAAATTCTTGGCGCCAGCTTCATCTCGGCCGGTGTTTTCCTGGCTGAGAAGACCATAGTGCAGCTCATTAGTATCACCTACCACCAGAGGTCCTTTGCCAACCGCATCAAGGATTCCAAGCGCGATGTATACCTCCTCGGTCTGCTTTACGACGCCTCCCGTACCCTCTTCCCCATGTACTGCCCAGAGTTCGAAGAGGAGGACAACATCATCAACGATAGTATCGATAGACTCCTCGCCGGCGGCAGGGGTCAGAATGGAGCCGGAGCCGGCCACCCCATGCGCCTGATCGGAAATGTTGGCGCCAACGTCGGCCGCATCGGTGACAAGATCACGTCGGTCTTTGGCAACGTGGCTTCCGAGATTACCGGAAAGCAAGTTTTCAGCCCCAACTCGGCCCACTCCATCGTTGTTGAAGCTCTGGAGAAGCGGCATACTTCCGAGGCCCTCGCCAAGCGTATCTGGATGTCGTTCGTGGTAGAGGGGTATGACACCCTGAGCCAGGACGATATCTCCGAGGTTCTGGGTTCTGCGCACGAGCAAGAGGCCATCGAGGCTTTTGAGGCCATCGACGCCGACGGGAATGGCGACATCAGCCTAGAGGAGATGAGACTCAAGGTCGTCGAGATTGGCGTCGAGCGCAAGGCCATCTCGAACAGCATGAAGGACATTGGCCAGGCCCTTGGTGTCTTTGACGAGATCCTGCTATTTGTCGTCCTCCTAATCGTCATCTTCATCTTCCTAGCCTGGTTCCAGAGCGACTTCATCACGCGCCTGGCCACTGCCGGCACTGCCTTTCTCTCGCTCTCTTTCGTCTTTGCCGTCACCACGCAGGAGTTCCTCGGATCGTGCATCTTCCTCTTCGTCAAGCACCCCTACGATGTCGGCGACCGCGTTGACATCACCGGCCAGTCGCTTCTTGTTGAGCGCATCTCGCTGCTCTACACCATCTTTACCCGCATCGACAAGATGGAGGTTGTTCAGGTAAGCCGCTCTCTCGATGTTTGGCAATCGTTAAAACCTATCGCTGACATGCTTCATCCAGGTCCCAAACATTGTCCTTAACAACTTGTGGATCGAGAACGTGACACGCAGCAAGGCCATGAAAGAGACCCTTGACGTCAATGTCTCGTTCGACACCAGCTTCGAGGACATCGAGCTGCTCCGCAAAGAGATGGAGAAGTTTGTGCGCCACCCCGACAACTCTCGCGACTTCATGCCAGACTTCTCTATCAGCATTGGCAGCGTCAACGACCTGGACAAGATGACGCTCAAGGTGATCATTAAACACAAGTCGAACTGGCATAACGATGCTGTCCGTGCCGCCCGCCGCTCCAAGTTTGTTTGCGCCCTGGCTTTGGCACTGAAGCGCGTCCCCATCTACGGCCCTGGTGGTGGTGGCGAGCCGCTTGGCGGCGCGCTCAACCCGGCGTACTCGGTCGCTGTCGATGATAAGTATGCCGTAGCGGCACGCGCCAAGGCCGACCAGGATAAGGATGCAAAGCGCATGGTGCCCACGCCGAGCGAAGAGGCTGCGGCTGAAGAGCTGAACGTGCGCGACGGAGGAGTGCTGGGTGCGGGTGCCTTTGGCGGCAACCGAGATGACGATCCCGACTCGCCGGAGGCCTCTGAGCGCAGGGACCACATGGGGCAAGGATTCCAGAAGCATGTCAGCCAGCGCGGTGGTCGCAGACAGGCGGGTCAGACGCTGCCTACCGGAGACGACGGCAGCGCTCCTCTGCTCTCGCCTACTCGCGCCCCGACAATCACACGCAACGGCGCCTCACTTGACGTTGAGCGCGGTAACGGCGGTCTAGCCCCCGGCCGCGCCGCCTCGGTTGCTAGTAACAGGTCGAACCCCTACTACGGCGCAGCCGGCGTGATCCCACCCACGGGATCCGGTGCCGCGGCAGCCAACTACGCTCAGGTCCAGCAGACGTCGCCCCAAAGCGGCCAGGCTCAACAACAAGGCTATAGTGTTTTCCCCCGCCAGCAGTACTCGCCGCCTGGGTCCAGCCACGGCACCTTTTCTGGATCATCCCAGACAGGGATGCCACTCCACCCTCTCCAGGCCGCGCCGCCTGGACGGCCGAGAGGACCCAGCGTATCCTCCAACTTCCGCGGCCAGCAGCCTCCGCCACCTCCGGGACCCCAGCGATAGGTGAGGAGTAGAACGGCTGCCAGTCTAATTAGGTTGATGGCAGACTAGGCCATCTTCGCGGTACGATTTCTAATATCTATTCTGTGCCGGCGGTCAGCATGACTTGTATGATATTGTGTTTCCTTTTCGTATTATTCTCCAATCTCTCACTAAGCGTCCTGCACAGCGCTGAGCGTGCCAGAGATAGGGAGGGATACAGTTGGCACGCCAACTTTTTTTTTCCTAGCGTTGATTTCCGCAAAGAATATTGTCTTCTAAATGTAGGGAAAGAAGTTAAACTCCCAGATACACTGGCCGGAATTCCCGGCTCTAGAGAAACCTTAGACCAAAAGCTTATGCACATCAAATTGGTTTGGGAGATAAAGCAGAACCTATCACCTCGTTTGGGCTGTGTGAGGAGTCGTGACGCCTTGAACAACGCGGGGAAGCGTCGGCTCGGAATGTGATTCGGCAGGTACGAAATAGCCATATTCCACCCAAAGGGAAGGAGGGGGAACAGCTCCATGCTATTTGGTCGGCGTCGGGCGTCTCAGGTAACAAACGAGGCTTCCTACGGCTGGGCATCCTGTCGATCCCCTGCGGAGTGCGACCCCAGGTCGGAGTTGTGGACCACTTGGAGAAGGAAGATTGAGCGAGATGGTGGTGGTGTTTGGGCACCGACGGCTGCATAACAGGTAGGAGGAAGCGTGGGAATGTACCGGCCTACCTGTGCGAAATGGGGTCTGGCTTTCTTACTGGCGTTCATGGCGACACCACGTACCGTCGGCCTAGGGAGGTACATATCGATCTACCTACCTACCTAGGTCAGTATGCGGTTCGCAGGAGTATGAACATCCCCCACGAGATGTGTGTGGTAATGTATTATGATAAGAACATTACACCCAAAGTCCCCTGCTCACAACACGTCGAGCATGGCTGGCAAAATGCGGGCATGGGTTTCATGCGGGCCGGTCGGGAACGTACCATCCTAGCCTACCCGTCGACTTGTTTTTGCCTGCTTTTGCTCTCGTTAGGCTTACAGCCCAGGTCGTACGTGCTGTACCCTAGCACCTGGGGATGGGGCACCTGTCCTGACCGATGGGCGGCGGTAAATCCGACGGGCTGGCCGTGTGGGTTAAAAGAGGGGGAGCGGACGTCGGCAAGCAACGACGACGACGACACGCCGACGGGACTAATGCAGCATGGGGGACCCTCGGTGTGGAAGGGGGGTTTGGAAATTGCGACTTCACCTGAGGGGCGGGCGGGCGGCAAGCCGACGGGGCTGAGATGGATGATGCGTCAGTGGTTCTAGAGGTTGCAGGAACCACTGCGGTCGCTTGTTACCACCTAGAGGTCGATACCAGGGCGGTGCTATGCCACTTGGACGCTTCGGATTGCTGGTTGATATAGGCCAGCTCTCGTGATGTGGTGGAAGCCCAGCTTCCGTTTTTAGGCTATTCACCGAGTGCAGGCCTGAGCGAGTCTTGTTCATTCCACCAAACAGAAGAGATCTTAGTACCGGTGAAATTTGAGGAACAGGAAATTGTTTGGAGCCGGGAGGGTGGACTATGGCATGAATGATCCAAACCCATGCTGCGAACAGCTCCAATAGCTTCCCACCTGCGAGCCCGACCACACACACCCGTAGTTCATCCAACCAAAGGAACAATGTTCGGAACTTGGCTGCTGAAACCTATTAGGGCTGTCAGTGTGTCAACCGTTGAGATGCGGCAGAGCGAGGGGGGAAACAATGGCACGAAAATTGACACAATGAAGCCGGTGTGATTGTGTATGGGTTGTCTTGCATGGCACCAAAAAAAAAAAAAAGCTCAGCTGCAAGCCACGGAAGATGACGGGGCCATGACTTTGGCCTGAACGGCCCAAAACACCCCCGCCCAACAGCCAGCCTCACAGCAAGCCACAATGGGCGCCATGTCGCTTCGGTGAGAGCTTGATGCGAGGCCCAACCCGGCCAGCAAGCAGGGCTACCTGACCCGGCCCACCCATCCTCCTTCCTCTCGGGCTCCCATCTGCCTGCCAACCCCGCGCCTTTGGGCTCCGCTCGCCTGTCATGATTTATTCTTTCTTGTCTACATCCTCCCTAGCCGCAGCCAATGGATTGGGCCTGCAGTGCCGAGACATGCGTTGCAGATACGCTAGACTGATAACTTTCTTCTCCCCTTCTCCTTCTCTTTCTGCTTCTCCTCGTCTTCCTTCCAAATACCAGGCCTGTTTTCGTGGCCCAACCCTCGGCGGCTTGGATTCTGGTTTGCTCCGATTGGGGGGCTCTAGCTGCCGCAACGGTGGCGGCGCGGGCGAGGGAAGGGGGGTCGTGTTGCAATGCTAGCAGAAGCTGCGTCGGCGTCTAATGAAGTGTATGCACGTACATACAACGACGACAACAAGGTGGTAGTGCCCGGCGACCATCGCCATGCGTCGCAGCCCTCCTCTTTTCATTTTCACCCTTTATTTTGGCCCTCCTTTCCCCTTGGTCTTTCGGGCAAAGCGGACTAGGCCAGGTTGTCTTTGACTCCCGCGTTCGTCCCGCGAGAGCTAACGAACTAGCGCGTCCTTCGCTGCTGGGGCATGATGTCTCGCCCAGAACCTCCCTAAGTTCGAGAAGGCAAAGAAACTCGACAGGAAATCTCTGCTGCTTCCCACCCTGCATCGCGGCCTTCTTTCTTCTTGCCTGTGTCTCTCCAATCTCGTGCCGGGCAGCCGTGGGCTAGCTTAGGCACGAGGCGCCTTAGCTGGTAGGGACCTGTCCAGGTAGGTAGGTGTAGGTACCTTGGGATGTTTAGGTATCTACCACCCAACTAATGGGCTCAACTGCCACTGGCTGGCATATGCAGCAAGCCCTAACACAAGGTGCCGCTGCAGTGCCAAGTTTTTGCGACGACGATGGAAAGGAACAGTACGCACTGCAGGTGAGGAGCAGAAGCCAGGGTCTCTGTGGAGCCCCGCTTTTACTACAGCATGCCTGGCCAATGCTGTCGTGCTCCGTTCTCGCACTCACACTGACCGACCTGCGACCTGGCTCTTGCCTCTTTGCTGGTCGCCCGTCCTCGTCTCGTGTCTGTCTCTTGGTGCTGCTGTTGACTGCGTGCGTGTGTCGGCGTCTTCAGCCTAGGAAGAGTCGGCTGTGCTTTGCGCACCTCTGCGCTCTCCTGCGTGCCTAGATTGTCTGCGACCCTGCCTCTTTCTTTTTCGGGACCTCAGATAATTCGCAAATCAGCACACAGACACACACACACACACACGCACGCACCGGTCACCACCACCACCACCACCACCACCTGCCGCCACCACCACACACAGCGACCGCATACCTACACCCCAGTCAATCCCGCCGTCCTCTGTCCTCCCCGTCTCGCTGCTGGCTGGCCCGCCTCTCCCCTTCCAACCCCCCCCTTTTAGCGACCGAAATGGGCTACCCAGCGGTTGGTGCTTTGCGCCACATATGACGCTTTCGTCTCCCCGCCGAGCCATCGTGTCGCATTACTCTTCTACCACCTACCCTCGCCCTCTCGTATCCCAGCTCCATCCTACCTCTTCCTCTCCCCTCCCTGTCCCTTCGGCTTCGCGGCAGCCGTCGCACGAATCCCGCTTCGTTCGCCCGCCCGCAAACGCCGCGTTCGTTCCCGAGGACAAACGAGACGAGCATAAAAAAAAAAAGCACGGGGTCCCCGGATATAGCGCCGTCGCCGCCCACACCAGCAGCAGCGTTGGACCCTCGATCCACGCGCCAAACCCCACCCACGGCCCCGGACCCGTGTGTGTGTACCCACCGCTATGGTTCTGTTATCGAGGAGCACCGCACCACCATGAATCCCACGGCCCACGGGTCTTTTGGACCCCCAAGACAAATTCGCTTTGTCAACAACGAGGGCAATCCTCCGTCCAAGAGACGGAGGATCAATGCGGCGTAGGTTCAGTGTCCAATCTTTCCTTGATGCTATCTCAGGCCGAGGCCGTCTTGCTCCTCCAGTCCCCCAGGGTGGCGTGTCCCGAATCTTGCGGGTGCCGCCAAGTCTGCAGCACTCCATGAATGCTATGCGGGTCTCACTCTACCTGTCATATATGCGGGGGAATCTCTGTGCTAACAATGTGCTGTTGATCCATCATTCAGGTGTCTGACGTGTGAGTGACTTTCTTTCTCGAATGATTATTCTGTGATGATTACCGCCTTGCCGCACTTTGCAACGCACTTGGAGATGCAACCGATTGACATCTCGATTCCCTTCTTGATTCCGCACGGATGACACAGGCCGCCGTCGAAAAACCCGCTGCAGTGGGGAGCCTGGCGTCTGCTCAACATGCTCCAAAAATGGCCACGAGTGTTTGGGGTACAACGAGGCCATCGACAGGAAGAAGGTGATCCCTGGGGTCCCCAAGAAGCGGACGTCTACCGCAGATGGGGATCTGCCCGCCATCAAGAACGAGGACGACTACCTCGCCGATGACAATGACCAAGAAGAGTATGGTGCTGGGGATGCTGAAGGAGCGTCCTGGGACGAATCCGAGAGTAGGTCGTTTGAAAGTGCAGAGCCCAAGACCGAATCCAAGCGCCACCCGCTGCCCACCCACAGCCAGGCAACGGCCGGCAACCTGAAGCGATCTCAAAGCGATGACTGGCATCATGGCATGCCTCCGCCCCAACAGCAGCCTCTCAATGCAGAGAAATCACGAGGCTCGCGCACTGTTTCCTTCTTTGAGGAGCGCCACGGCCCCTCGGACGACTCGGCGACACGCCACCGCAACGAGAGCAACAGGATTCCTTACTTTCGCTACTTTGGTCGTACCGCCATTGTCCCTGGCTTCAAGCAAATGCTGGCCAACGTTTCTTACAGAGGCGGGCGGAGAAGAGGAAGCTCGTTCTCGTCCACCTCACCAAGGACCTTGCCCGAGCACCGTTCCTCCTTCACAGCCCTGAACGGGCCCACCGTGTTTGAGAACGGGGACGGCAAGCCCTCATACGATCTTGGGGACACTGTACCCGCCTACGATCCCAGCCAGCCCGAGCCCATTGACCCTCTGATCATGAGCTTGATCGAGACCTTTTTTACGCACTTGGGTTGCAATTACCCTTTTCTCCGCCGCGAGAAAATCATCCGGATGGTCAGGGAGAAGAAGGTAGAGTCGATGCTGGTAGACGTCATGTGTGCCCTGGCCACCCGCTTCGCCGACTTTCCACTGCGTGCCAACTCGCGAGACCCAAAGGAGCGGGCCGAGTATGGCAACATCTTCGCTCAGCGTGCCAAGGCGGCCACCGTGGATGCCTATCCCTGCCCAACCGTGGGTGCTGTCCAGGCTTATCTGCTGTTGGCGTACGAGTGCTTCGGCCAGGACCAGGACAGCGCGCTGTGGATGTATCTCGGAAATGCGATCCGCATGGCCGACGACCTCGGTCTCCACAGGAAGGAGGGCGTCAAATACCAGGGCGAAAAAGATGCGTGGTACACGCGGACTTGGAACATCAAGCGCAACGGCGAGGCGTCCGAGGACAAGCACGGCGACGATGACGACACTCTCAGCCCCGAGGAGCAGAGCGAGGTCGAGCAGGAGCGCATCGACACCTTCTGGGCCGTCTTTGTGCTCGATAGAGTCATATCCTCGGGCACCGGTAGGCCTGTGCGGTACAAGGACGGCGACTTTGAAATCCCGCTGCCCGAGCCGGTCATCGATCCTGTCTCCAACCTGCCGGACCCTTTCCCCTTTTTCATCCGCATAATTCACCTGTATGGGCGCGCGTCGGATGTGCTCAACAACGTTACGGACCCCAGCGACCTGACGATCAACAACTTCGACAAGGTTAAGAACGACCTGACGGAGCTCTACGAGGAGCAGGACTCGCGGCTGCACTTCAATGCCGTCAACTTCCAGGAGTACGTCAAGGCCGGCCAGGGGACTACGTTTATCCTGCTCCATTTCTGGTTCCATGCCCTCATCATCATCATGCACGCGCCCAACGTTGTCTTCTTTGGGCTCACGAGCCCGATCCAGCTCCTGCCTGACAGCCGGCAGCTGTCCATGTCGAGTGCCAAGACCATTGCCGACATCCTCTCGTTTGCCGAGATCATCGACCCCAAGAGCTTCATTGGCAACCCCTTTACGTCGCAGCCCATGTACATCGCCGCCTGTGCGTTCTTGACGCAGTCGACGTCACAATCCTCTGAGCCTTCCTCGCCCGACGCCATCTCCCCCGAGACGGGCGAGAGCAGGGGGACCAAGCACTCATTGCTGGCCCTCGGAGCGAACCAGAACTACCAGATGGTCAAAAAGTCTCTTCAGCAACTGCAACTATACTGGGGCGGTGTCAAGTATATCTTGACAGCGCTCGACCAAAAGTCCAAGGGAATCTGGGACTGCGAGACGTACACTCTTGAGGAGTATGCCATGACGAGGATATCCAGGCGCAACTCACTTGCGCCTCTCCGCCGCTTTGAGATCCCGGCCTCGCCCAGCGCGGCGCCCATCGCCTACGCCACTCTCACGGGCACCACCAACTCGCCCAATTCGAACCTAACACGATTCTATCAAAACAGCGCAAACTCAAATCACACCACTTCGAGTGTTCCTTCTCAGCTGACCCAGTTCTTCGCCGCCCCTCCCTCACACCATAATCATGGTCAGGGAAGCGGCGCCTCCGGGGCTGTGTCTGGCTCTGGGCCGCCGGTTTCGGCCATGACGCCTCCCGGGAATATGATTTACGACCCAATCCGCCAAAGCCTCCCTGAACCGCCAATGTTCCCACAGCCGCTCCCTCGACCAAGCATCTCGGCTGTGCGCTTCTCTCAGCATCAGCAGCAGGAGCCGCAGCAGCCGCAGCCCCATGCCTCCAGGTCCCACCGCCTGTCGGCGTCCTCGGCTGCCAGCAGCACCCAGGGTCGCCGGCAGGACGACAAACCGGTGATGAAGTTTGAGGCAATGAATGGCATGCTTGAAGACCCTGTGGTTGACAGCTCGCCAGCTCCGCCCAGTAATAATATGGTGACGGAGAGCAAGCTCCAGGTGCTTGCCGGGATAGCGCACGCTGGACACGGGGATGCTAATTACCACCGCCAAGGCACCTCGCAGCAGCCTTCGCACCAGGCGCCACCGCCGTCCTACACGCCATCCTCACATTCGTCCACAGCATACGAGCCTTCGGTAATACAGACGGGCACGTCGCCCGCCAACTCCCTCGTCGAGGCGGCGACCTCTGGCCACCAGCAGCAGCTGCACCACCAACAGGTTCCGCAGGGCGAGTATTCGCCGCACTTTACTCAGGCCGTCGGGGGGCTCGTCCCGGGCAACTACTACCCGCAGCACCTGGCGGACCTGGCATACCAGGAGATCACCCTGGAGCTGCCCAGCGACAACGAGGTGATGCCGCACTGGCTCGACTGCATACCGGCCCACGAGCTGCTTGGGCTCTTTGAGGGGCAGCTCGCAGGCGGGACTGGGTCGCATATGGGCTGATTTAGGTTTGATGCCTTGCTGGCCCTGACTTGTCCTGACCTGTCTTCTTCTGAGAGGGTAGACTAGAGAGGCTGCCAAGATACCCCGTCTGTTAGTCTTGGACTTGATCCTTTCTTTTTATTGTTGTTTCTTTTGTCTCACTCACCCCTTGTTTCGCATTTTGGACGGTGATATTAGTGCGATGGATCATGGATGCGAACGATGATGACGACCCTCACAAATGTTTGCTCGAAATAACTGTTTTAATTTCTGTTTTCTCTTCCCTAATCTCATCCATCTCTCCACAGACACTTGATGGCTTGCTCCCTTTGTTTACATGTTTGTTTCGGACCTTGTTGGTGACTCCTTCGGTTTCGGGTTGGGCGCTGGGAAAGGGAGCTTCCGCATCGCACGCGATTGGGATAGATGCACTAAACGGTTTAAGCTGCGGAGGCATTTGGGGGGATGAGAGGCGATGCGAGGTATGGTACATGGGTCACTGGTGTTTTGTCCTGGCACGCTCGTTTGGGTTCTACTGCTCGGTGGTCAAGGCCGAGTGGCTTGTCCGCTTCCATGTGGATAGGATAGATAGAACCTTGTAGTCGGCAGGCATTTTGACGAAAAAGAATACATGAGGATTCAAAACTGGAGGTACATGCATGGGTCTGATCACACGGTCACTCGTAGATTGAGGCAGATTGAACTGAACTTTTGCTTGAATGTTGTTTCAATATGATGGTAGCCTGGCTGTGAGATGCAGCTTGGAATTTGGTGTCCCTTGCTTTTGTATCCTGAGAAACTCTCAAGATGCAATACCAAAAAGTAACAAATCTCCGTGGTCCAAGTCTTTGTTGCGCCAGGCGGCGGGCAGGGTATCATTATTCTTTTCGTCTAGTGAGCCGACGCTTTCTTGAACCTGAGAGGTGGGAGAGTTTGGAGGTTAGTGATACAGGGTTGCATGTGATTTTGAGGGACAAATATCCTTGGGCCGACTTACTTGTTCACAACCCTCTCGATACCATCGCAGCCCATCTTGAGCGTCTCCATCTTGGGGCCGTACGAGAAGCGGACGAAGTGGTGGCAGGGCGAGTCGAACAGGTCCCTGCGGCGGGCCGGGTTGAGGTCGAAGAAGATGCCGGGCACCACGATGACCTTCTCCTCGAGGCAGGCCTGGAAGAAGTTGAGGCCGTCCGAGATGGGGTTGGGGAGCCCCTCGAGGTTGAGCCAGAGGTAAAAGGTCGAGTCCGGGACGTACTTGATGTGGAAGCCCATCTCGCGCAGGCGGGCGACGACGTAGTCGCGCTTGTCGCGGAAGTGGCGCTGCAGCGCCACCATCTCGGCCTGGACCAGGTCGGGCTCGAGCATGGGGATGGCGGCCTCCTGGAAGGCCACGTTCGTGCCGCCGTCGAGGTAGGAGCCGCACGAGCCGATGGCCTTGATGAACTCCTTGGGGCCGATGATCCAGGCGACGCGCCAGCCGGGCAGGCGGAAGCGCTTGGTGAGGCCGTCGATGATGAGCACGTCGTCCTCGTCCACGTCGATGACGTTCTCGGCGGTGCTGATGGTGGTGCCGTCGCAGTTGCTCGTGTAGTTGTAGCCCGAGTAGAACTCGTCCGACACGAGCGTGGCGCGCTCGCGGCACAGGTCCTGGATCTCGGCCAGCTCCGGGTTGGCGACGACGCGGCCCGTGGGGTTGCGCGGGTTGGACGTCAGGATCACGCCCGTGCCGCGCGCGATCTCCTCGGCGATCTTGTCCGGGTGGATGTGGTAGCCGTCGTCCTCGGACAGCGGCACGGGGATGGCGGCGAAGTTCTTGAAGAGCGAGAGCATCTCGTTGTAGGCAGTGTAGTCGGGGATGAAGAAGCCGACGTAGGCGTTGTTGAGCACGGCCGCGATCCGGATCAGGCCGGCGCGGCCGCCGGGCACGATGGCCACGTTCTCCCACGTGTAGAGCGAGTCCTTGCCCTTGCGGTGGTGCTCGTTGTACAGGTGCGCGACGGCCTCGCGCAGGGGCTTGATGCCGGCCGTCGGGCCGTACTCGCGGCTGTTGAGCGAGATGTCGATGGTGCTCGGCCGCGGGAAGCAGCCCTCGATGTCGTCCTCCACCTCGGGCGCGCCCTGGCCCAGGTTGGCCCACTGCTCGGGCTCCTCGAGGAAGCCGAACTCGGACGCGCGCTCCGTGCACCACACGACGCCCGTCGAGGCCCTCGTCGCATCGAGCCCGGCGTGGGGGAGGTGGCCCTCGTGGGCAGCACGGAACTGCCTGTGGATCTTGCTGCTAGCCTCTATTTTTTTTTTTTGGTTGTCGTTTGTCAGTCTTCTTCCTATTTTAGTCCCGTAAAGCACCCGGGCAGCCAAGACGGCGTGCCAAGCCCAGCGGCGCCGGGCTGCTTAGTTGCCCGCCACCGCTGACGCCGATTTACCCCGCTCCGCGTTTGGGAAACTCGACAGGCAAAAATCAGTCTTCACTCACCACTCTGGCTAGGCTCTCCCATAGAGAATCGCCGGGCGGGCTTGGGAATGCCCGTATGGCGGTTGATGCTGAACTTGCGGTTGCCGAACATGATGGGCAACTAATTGTTCCGTGACCTTTGGTTTGTGCGGTGGTGGATGGGAGCCAGAAGAGGTCGCTGTGAGAGCCCCTCGATCGTGCGCGACGTGGGTGTCGCCTTTATATATTGGCCACAGGAAGCGCAGCAGAAAAGGGGCGAGCTAGCAAGGGAGCTCTACAGCTGGGATGCTGAAAGAGCGAGTAACGCGGATGGGCTCGGGGACGGACCTGACAGGGCGGGACAGGCTGCGGATCCGTTTGTGGTTTGTGTCTCCCGTGGAGGGGAGGCCCAAGGTGGGGGGATAACACAGAAAATCAGAGCTGTCCGAATCGAGCTGGAAAGGAAAGCATGCACGCATGAGAAAAAAACCAGGAACAAGAAAAAAAGAGTTCGTCTAGATAGCCGACGACGCCACTTGCACTTAAATATCGCAGCCTTTCCCGCTTCGCCTGCCTGACAGACAGAGTGTTGAAAAAGGAGGCAAGAAGGCCATCACAAGCAACGTCGTCCGCCTCTCTTCCCCTCACAGCCTGCACAAGCTCCTCTCCAGCTGATGTACGCACGCAACCGTCTCCGTTTTGGCGGTCAGGCCGAAGCGGCAAGTCAGAGCCAAGTCAGGGATCCGGGATGGGTGTCGCCTCCATCGTCATGCATACGCCGCAATGCATCGCGACGAATCGAAACCCGGGGGGTTGCTGGCCTCTGCGCTGTTGGACAGAAACCGGTCCTGGGATCGGCTCCTGGCATACACGAGCACGCACACAGAGAGGTCTGGCTGTAGTCCACTGTCCACCAACAGGGTGTCTCCCTAGAGTCGGTACTCGGTAGCCCGGATGACCAAGAGGCCGTCAGGAGTCCAACAAACGCAGCGTCGGGGATGTGAAATCATGGGTATAGCTGGGGGGCATATAATACAAGGTACCGATAGTTTGCTGTCAAAACAGACGAATAATAGAGCCGGAAAGGGACGCCGAGACGCTAGCCTCCAACGCCAGGTACCAAGAAATTGGGCTTTGGGATTTGAGGCGAGCTTTGTCCAAAGCTGGGGTAAACAGCGAAATGACCCCTCACTGCTGTTTGCTGCTGTGCTACTGCAGTGACCGACCCCTCCAAGGCGACGCAGAGTGAGCGACTCAGGGAAGCGGAACAAACGTGGGGCAGCGGGTAGAAGTCACACCAGCACAGTCACATCACGTATTTGCCAGCCCCAGTGGCGCAAAGTGGCTTAACTATCGTAGATGAACGCGACTTGTAGCCATAGCCGCGAGCTCCAAAACAGCCCCGGGCGGCGGTTGGCCAGATGCGGTGACCCAGGAACCCGGTAGGGCTGGTTTTCTGGCGAGGCTGCCGAGGTTGACAACTGGAATCATTACTCCGCGTGCCAGCCCGGCGGCTCGAGGAACTCAACCTCTTTTGTGGCGTGAGACCCCATCGTCAGGAGGCCAATCAATATTTTTCATAGGGATAAAATTTTGGCCGCCTTTCCTCTTCGGGACAAGGCTTGATCGCGTTAGCCAATCAGCTTTATTCTTACTCAGCGTGAAGCCTCGAAGACATCGCTAGCTGCGCCTTGCGCCGCAGCAGCTTGGGGGCTGAGTGAGGTATGTGGATCAACGACATCAGCGCCGTAGATTAAACATCGCCGCTTCAATATACGCTTGGAATGAGGCCGCATTGAGGCCCATTATTCGCAAACACTCGCCTCGAGGCACTCTTGAAGGCACTCTTGAAGGCACTTTGACGGGGATGGGTGACAAGCGCCGCTATAAAGGCGAGAGCAATCTCCATTCATGCCCATGCCAATCCGGAAGAAGCAAGTGCCACTTACAAACAAACAAACAAACAAGCGCCTGCCACATCAAACGAGGACGTGCGCAACTTTAGCTCACCCACTCTCGTAACACAAGTGCTGTCCATTTGAGACGGACCCCACTCTGACTTCACCATGTCCGCAACCTTCACCAGAACCCTTTCATTCTGCCACGACGACACCCCACCCCACAGAATGTCGGAAAAGAAGAGCTTCCTGAAGAGCCTCAGCGGTCGCTTCTCCATGAAGAAATCCTCCAACCCATTCGCTGCCAGCCGGGGTCAGCAGGCCGGAGTCCCAGACGCGCCGCCTCCGGCATACTCGGCCCAACCCCAACCTCTAGCCCAGGCCCCCGCCACCGCTCCCCCCGCCGCCGATCCGGGCGCCGGCCCCTTCCTCACGCCCTACCGCCAACAGACGGCCGGGTCCGGCTTCGAGCTGAGCAGCGACGACCTGTCGTCCAGCAGCGACCCCTACGCCTTCCTGTCCCGCTTCGACACCGTCTTCCTCATCGACGACTCCAGCTCCATGACGACGGGCTCGCGCTGGGAGGAGGTCAAGACGGTGCTGTACCAGATCGTGCCCGTGTGCGCGCAGCACGACGAGGACGGCATCGACATACTCTTCCTCAATAACCCGGCCCAGTTCAACGGCGTCAAGAACGCGTCCGCCGTCGCCCAGGTCTTCGACACGGTCTACCCCTCGGGCATGACGCCCACGGGCAAGCGCATTGGCGAGATCCTGGGCCCCTACATCGACGAATACGCCGTCAAGGCCGCGAGAAAGGGCGCCAAGAAGACGGGCATGAAGCCGGTGAACCTCATAGTCATCACGGACGGCGCGCCCACGGACCGCGCCGGCTTCAAGGTCCACGAGGTCCTGCACAGCGCCGCCCGCCAGCTCGACCAGGCCGGCGCCCCGCTCTACCAGGTCGGCGTGCAGTTCTTCCAGGTCGGCGACGACGCCGTCGCCCGCCGCGCCCTCGAGGACCTCGATGATGACCTCGGCGGCCTCGTCGCCGGCGGCCAGCTGCGCGACATTGTCGACACGTGCACCTTTGACGCCACCGACGGCAACGTGTCGGTGCTGACGTCCGAGGCCGTGCTCAAGACGGTGCTCGGCGCCGTGGTCAAGCGCTTCGACGACCAGGTGCTTTATGATGGCAGGTAGTCTGAGGGACATTGCATCACTTGCCGCCCCAATACGCTTCTTCTTGTTTGCCGTTGCTAGATTATGACTTTAATCCCGCTCCTAAACCTCTACATGTACTGCGGCTTGGGGGGCGTTTCTGCTTTATGGTATCTGCATTAAGGGTGGCCAAAGGCGGACTATACCCAGGAGGAAAGATTGGCATGGCGTTCCGGAGGCACACCGAAAACCGGGAATATCCATGGGTCAGGCTCAACCTCGATAGAATGCCCAACAAATAAACCTAAGTTTCATTTTCTTATACGAAACCATTCATTTCGCAGATTATATCATTTGTGAATTTGTGAATAGCGATGTTTGGTTTATAGCACAGCACTTGGTAAAAAAAAGATGGTTAAAGGTAAAAGAGAAGAAAAAAAAGAATGTGAAGTAAGGGACATCCCAGGTTCCACCCCCATGGGGGCTCGAACCCGGGACCTCCCCCCGGGGACCGTGGGATCCAAGCCGCAGAGCTTATGTCGTGCGTACCACCTAGACCACCGCTATCCCCGGGCACGGAGGTAACTGCACCAAACCAAGCTTATAAGGGAGGAGGGCCCACCGCCTTATCATTTCTTAGCGCGATAGCCGAGGGTGTCTTTCACACATAGCTCAGATAGGCGTTAACTCGGAATTTAAATACCTACCAGGTAGCCATTAAACTCGGATACCCACTACTAGCCCAGAGTTTGAATAGCCGTCACCGATAAGGTAACGGGTATTATTCTACTACTGCCCTTGGCAAAGGAGTTTCAAAATCTCACTACTGAAGCAGTTGGCCGTTGGGATGTGTGATTGTTTGCTAATCTCAAAAGTGGCTTGCGTCCATTCTGATGCAGACAGACGTCTCACCATTCACTACCACTTATCCCCCACGCGGGATAAAGAATAAAAGAAAACTCTAGCAAGTACAAAAACAACGCCAAGGTCCAAACCCGACCCGCCATGTCCATCCTGGTATCACACCGCAAACTGCTGCGCCATGGGGCTGGGGCTGAACAAGAAAGCCCTGCGAGGCGCAACCCGAAAACCCATCCTGAGAACACAGCCGCCGACCCGCCGAGACTGCCGGTGTAAAGACGGCTAGAATTCGGGAAGAATTCGGGCAATACGACAAATAAGGTAGTTGTGTGGCCCGGGGGAAACAAGAACCTGTAGCGCCCACCTCGGCTTTGGTGAAAATAAAGAACAATAAAGAACCTCCAGGTGCCAACACAAAGCTAAGATGCTTGTGAGACATTCTCCTTCCACCGGGCCGCTCGAGTCGCCCATCCGAATCAGCCAGTGTGGCTGGGAGCTTAGGAGTAGGGGACAGCGTTTCCTTGTCGTGGATCGCCGTGCCAAGTAGGAAGAGGACAGCGCTAAGAAATAAAACAGCAAGAAGTGGAAACATTAGACAGAGAAGTCGGTTTTTTTCCTGTTGAGAAGGCCGCGTGGGGTTGCTGGCCAGAGCGTTGATAGAGCGCTCCTGGTCGATAGCCCCTGCCGATGTCGCAAGGTGAGGTGAGACATCTTGGCCAAATGTGCTGGATCGAATTGTTGAAAAGGGTTGACAGTGCGAATAAGCCTCCTTCCCAAGAGTGGTACTATCCGACGCTGCGTCGGTTTTCCTGGTGAAGAGGGTGGCAAGACATGAAAGAGGAAAGAGAAAAAAAAACATTAGAAGAACAGAATCGCGAGGTGGTATCAAGAGTCGCCCGGGTATCAGAGAGGCAAGAGAGTACGTCAGGAACAAAGGTTCAGATCGATGTTGCCTTCTCGTAGGGCATCATCATCTTGTCCCGGTACAAGCAAGACGGAAGGACTCCCCCACCCCCCTGCCAGCTCAAGCCATGACCAGGACCTTGGCCTTTGCGATGATGCGGTGCTCGGGCCCGTCGCCCGAGTCGTCGCGGACGGCGACGGACGGGGTGACGACGCACATGATGCGCCAGTGCATTGCGTGCAGCTCGCGGGGGTCGCGCGAGCTGTTAATGGGGTGGTGGTTGCGGCGGGCGAACCTGGCGCCCGTGTCGGAGAAGCCGAAGGAGAAGGACAGGCTCGAGCTCAGCACGCGCGCAGACGTCTCGATGGCGTTGACGGCGATGCTGTACAGGTCGTGGCTGGCCGCCGTCCGACTGACGCGGTCGTCCATGAGGGGGCCCACGATGTCCTTGAAGCGGTTGACGCACGCGTTGATGCGCATCTGCCGGAACCGCGGCCAGTCCGGGCCGGTCAGCAGGCGCGCCACGCACTCGGCCCGCGCCACCTGCAGGGCTTGGCGGTTGTGGCGGGACAGGCACATCTCGGGAGGTCCGTCGGTCGCGGTTTCGTTGCTGTTGTTGTCTTTGCTGCTGCGGCCGTTGATGATGCTGGCGCCCATGCCGCTCGTCGCCTTGGAGATGAGCACGTCGCGCGTGCCCAGGACGATCTGCAGCTCGGCCGTGGAGCGGTCGTTGACGCCGAGCCACGACTCGGTGCGGAAGACGTCCATGACGACGTACTGCAGCAGCAGGCGGCAGATGAAGTAGCAGCGAATCTCGGGGTCCGACAGCAGGAACTGCACGTGCGAGGCCGCGCGCTCGGGGCCGTCCGGGTACGCCACGCTCAGCATGTAGGCCCACAGGCGCGGGTACGAGGCCGCGATGCCCGAGTCGGCCGCCGGGTTCGGCACGCGGCAGTTCTTGCGCACCCAGCCCGCGAACAGGGTGAAGACCTGCTCCAGCTCGCGCCGCCACTCGCGCCCGACCTTGTCGAGGTCGAGGCCGTCGTCGGCCGTGAAGGCGGCGGCGCTGTTGTCGTCCTGATCGCGGTCCTCGCCGCGGTGCGGCACCAAGGCGTTGCTGTTGTTGGTGTGATTGTTGCCAAAGTTTCGGCCGCTTCCTCCACCGCGGGGTCCGTGGTAGTTGCGCTGGCCGTGGTGGCCGTGATTCGGGGGCCGCGAGGGGCCGGCACGGTTGTTGCTGTTGTTGCTGTAGTAGCCCGTGTTCTGACGGCCATGGTTCTCCTTGTCCCGGCCGTGGTCCCGAGGTCCCGAGTAGTTCGCGTTGTTGTTGTTGTTGTTATGCGACGGACCATGCATCTGAAAGGCGCCACTGCCACCGCTGTTGGCGTTGTTGTTGCCACCGGAAGGCGGCGGGTGCGCGGCACCGGCACCTCCCTCGTCGGGAAGCCGCGGCGTGATCTGGCCGCGGAACGGCGTCGGGTCGCGGGGGCGGATGTTGGACGCTGACGAAGATGGGTGGAGAGACGAGTCGCCCGACGGGCTGCTGACGTCGCCCTTGTCGATGTTGCCTACACCCCCGTTATCGTCGCCCTTCTTGAGGTCCGAGGTGCTCCGCGGAAAGTCCATGTTGTTCTTGAGCAGCGGGATCGGCGAGCCGCCGTCCTCGGGCTCCCAGTAGCCCGAGCGGCCGTCGCTGATGGCCCCCGGCAGTTTGCCGGCGGGGCCCTGCTCCTGGACCGTGGCCCTGGTGCTGGCGTCAGGGCCGGGCGTGCTGCCCCCCCGCGCCTGTTGCTTGCGCTCGAGGGCCTGCGCCAGCTGGCGGGGCGTGGGGCCGATGGCGGGAGCGTCGCGGTGCTGCTGCTGGGGCTGCTGTTGTTGCTGCCCGTGGGCCGAGGACTCGGAGCCGTTGCCGCCGTAGGCCGAGGATCGCAGGTCGTCGAGGGCGGCCGCGCGCCGGGCCGCCTGGATGTTGCGGCCGCGCTGTCGGGCGGGGCTCTCGGGGCCCGACTCGGTGGCGCTGGTGGCCGCGTGGGCCTGCATCGTGAGCAGCTGGACGCCGCCGTTGTTGTTGTTGTTGTGCTGGCTTATGCTACTTCCGCTGTTGACGCCCGGGATGAAGCTGGTGCCGCCTCCGGCCTGGTTTTGGCGGTACGGGACGCTCGAGGAGTTGCGATATCCTGAGTGATCGTCGGTAAATCGAACGTAGCCGCCGCGGGAGCCGCTATAGTAGCCACGGCCGCCGCGAGAGGCGCTGCCGCGTAGGGAAGCGTTGCCGAGCCGAGTAGACTGGTTGCGGCTGTTGGTCGAGCTGAAACGGTGCATGCCCTGAAGAAGGAAGAAGGGGGGTTAGTTACCAACCATCATTGACATTTTAAGATATAAAGTATCCAAGGAAAGAAGGCAAGGCGCGATAACATCGATAGAAAAGGCCGACTCACATAGCTGGGTGGAACGTCATGCTGGTCAGGACGACGCCTCAGATCGCCGATGACCTGCGAGTAGGACGAAGGCGGCTGGACTCCACTGCCACCACCCGCGCGCGGTCCTCCACGGCCCGATCCGTCCTGGTACGCGGCCGCAGCGGCCGTGGCGGCGACGAGCTCTGCCTGGGCCTGGCGGAGCTGGCGACGCAGCCGCTCGACCTCGGCGGCCGCGGCGTCGCGCTGCTCAGCGATGGCGGCCATGAGGTTGGCCTGGCCCATGATGTCGCGCACCACGCGCTGCTCGAGCATGTCGACCGTCAGGCGGATGTCTATCAGGCAGTCGCCGACGCGTCTCGCGCGGGAGAAGTACGTCATCTGCGAGTACTCGCGCAGGCCATCCTCGCGCTGGAGCTCCTCCTGGAGCGTGAAGCAGATGGGCACTGCCTCGGCGCAAGCCGTCCGGATTTTCTGATGGGGGAGGTTGGTGGTCGTCAGCATGGCGTAGGTTATGATGGAAAGGAAGAGAGATGATGATGATGATGATGATGATGATGATGATGATGATGATGATGATTTGATGCATGAGATGAGCTTACGCTGAACATTTGGGGCGGCGGGATCTCGCCTGGTGCCTGGCCACCATTCATCCCACCAGAAGCAGAGGCGGGTACGAACTCGGGCGGGAGTCGATACTGCGGGCCCTTTTGCCGCGTCACCGTGGGCTCACCAGCACTTGGCTGGTCCTCGCTGGCCATGTTGCCGGTCATATCCGCGTCGAACTCAGTGTTGAAGATGAGCTGCTGCACCGGTGTCGATGGCAGCGGAGCAGGCGCGGGCGGCGGTGTGCTCGTGTGCTCCGGCTCGTTGTCAGCGTCCTCGTCGACGTTGATGGATCTGCCGCTGCGCGTGGTGATGGGGTTGTCGTTGGGGAGACGGGCGCCGCCACCAGGCGACTGCGAAGAATCAGCGTTGTCCTCGCTGCTCATGGCGTCTTTCCCATTGGTCTGCGTGGAGTTGGTTGGGGGTGGCCAGCCTGGATGGGGCCCGAGTAGAAACACAAGCGATGGAGAAAAAAGAAACGAAGGACACTAACTGGCAAGGATGATAAGATTGCGCAAAGAGAACGAAAGACTTTGGGGGATGGTAACCAAGTGGGGAGGTTGAGGTTGGTGTGTGTGGTATGGAGGGAAGAGCTAGGTCTAGCCCTGACGAGTTTGGGCTGGGGAAGAAATATGTGCGTCGTCCTTGTTTGTAAACAAGAGAAGCTGAGAGTCTCTCAGACTAGCCTCACGCTCGCCTCACTTCTTAGCAGCACCGACACTCAGATTCCCTCCAGATCATTGCGACTCGCCAGGAAGTTCCCAATCTGAGACATAGAGGGACGAGAGAGGTGGCAAACCGAGCACTCTGATATCTTTGCCACCAAGGCCAGGCGTTGCACCAGACCACCGAGATGACCATTTGCCCCTCTGGCAATGAAGCTGCCACTAACAACAGATTGTAGTATGTCTAGGGAGAGATGAAGGACCATACTAGTAAGGTTTGGTCACTTGATGCTCGCACACATTGTAAAACTACGTTTCGTACGGCCGCGGCCGCTTAAGCTGTGGCACTCATCAAAGTATCAGATGCAAGAGAACTACAAGCAAGAGTTGGCGATGCGGCTTCCCAAGTCCACAACAGATGCCTAGTTTTACTATGCCACCGGATGTGCGGAGGAGCTTTGTTCGTTTCTATCGACATCTACCAAAATACTCAACATGGTAACAAGCAAACCACAGCGCCTACCAGATGCACCTGCCCATTACTGGAGGTGGGTGAGAAAACAAGCGAGAAAAAAAAAAACGCGAAGCAGGCCTCCATTCCAAACGGGAACAGCAACTATTTCATGTGCCTAAGTGCCAAGTATCAGTATTGGAACCTCGGCGGCGGGTTCGGGGTCTCAGCCGCCAGGCATCTCGAGCATCCTGATTAGGGAACAGCAACTGGGGGCTTGAGATACTGAGCCAGACATGTGGCATTGTTCGACTTATTCGGCGCGGCAGTCGGGAGCCAGATCTGGCGGGTTCCAGTGGACGCGAGGCGACGCGTACGAGTGGGATCGAGATCTGTGACAAGGTAGCCTAGGAACGTGTCCTGCTGATGGGGGTATTGGGGGCAAAGGGGGGAATGAGGTCGTGGTCGCAAAATCATGAGTCGAAATCGAGAAAAAGTGGTCGCTCTCCAGAGGGAGATTACAAGACGAGGTGCAGGCCCGGTCGATAGTTTGGACAGAGTTGCCGTGTGCGGGATCGTGGCCAAGGTTCGGGGTTCCGGTACTGCTGAACGCGAGTGTGAACAAGAGGAACCGATGTGGGATAGCCAGACCGAGCGAGAGCATACCATGGACAGAAGCCCTATAGCTGCCCTGCTACTGCCGATATTAGTCTCGTCTCAGATGGCCTTTGTGCGGGAAAACAGGCTGCTGTAGACGGCGTCCACAACAGGTGCAGCTGTGATGATGTTTCCGCCGAAGTAGCGGCCGTTCAGGCCCTTGATGGCGTTCTCGCCGCCCTGCACCTTGTCGAATTTGAGATAGATATCTCCGTTCGAGTTGGGGTCAACGGATATGTGCACTACGTGCCCATACTTCTTCTCGGCCTCTTCACGCACGTCGTTCTCGAGATCCTTGATCCAGTCTTCACCCGACTCCCTGCAAACGGTGACTGGTTAGCATGTGGTGTTCCCAAAGCGAGAGACATGGAGGCAGGCAAACGTACTCGGCGGGGTCGAACATGTTCTTGAGCAGGACACACCGGCTCGCCATGTTCACGTTGACCGGTAGGGGCTTAATCTCAGTCTTGGGCTTGAGGATCTGCTGTCGCTCCGGCGGGGCGCTCGAAGCCTCGTCAGTTCTTGCCAGCTTGCGCATGAGTGCATCGCGGCTGTAGCTGTTAAAGTTCACACCCGCGACATCTGTGTCGTCCAGGGCACTGGCGCCACCGCCCTTGTCATTATCGCGACCGCCGGCGCGGTCGAAGTTGGAGGACTGGGGTCCGTTTGCTTGGCCGTTACGACCCGGGTAACCTTGTCCTTGGTTTCCTCCGTTCGTACCCGGGTACCGCTGCATGATGTTGGCGGTGGATTCTGGGGTGAACTTATCGTTTCCAAGGCCCACACGGATCGGACGACCTGCCAGGTCGAATCCGTTCATCTTTTCCAGAGCCTCACGTGCATTGGCCGGATCATTGTACCTGGAAACGTCAGCCTGGGCGAAAACATATCGAGATAGCAAAGCAGTTTGGGTAGACTCACTCAACAAATCCATAGCCGCGGCTTCGGCCGTTGTCCTCCTTTTGGAGTTGGACAAAGCGAAGTTCTCCGAATGGCCCGAAGACCGTCCTAAGGTCGGGTTCAGTGATGCTGAAGTGGATGTTGCCGACATAGAGGCGGTGGAAGAGAACCGAGTTCTGTTGGGCCCCGTTGGCGTTGCTGTTTTCCGTTGTGCGGACCTGCCTGTTCTTCTCCGCCTCTGTCGGCTGAACGATGACTGGGATACCTGCAAGCTTCTGGCCAGTAAGTTGGAGCGCAGCAGGAAGAGACTCCTCGCTCTTGAATTCAACGTATCCAACACTGTAAGGGAGGCGTTAGCAATGAATTCTGCCCAAGAAAGACGCCGCGTGTTTAAATGCGACGAAGGCGAAGAAAAAAAGTCCGTCGTCACGTACCCCTTGGATCGGTTGCTGACGCGGTCCTTGACGATCTGAGCAGCGGCGACGGGGCCGGCCTGCTCGAAGAACTCGTGTAGCTCCTTGGTCCTGAGTCTGGCAGCGAGCTGTTGCACAAAGACAGTGCGCCTGTCCCGCTCATCTTCAGTCAGCTGGGCGGGTGATCCATCTCGGCCGCGGCTACCTGCACGTCGACCGCGCCGGTCATTGCCATAGTCGCCACCACGCCGGGAACCTCGACCACCATGGTGGTCATCGTCGCGGTCACGTCGGCCATCGCGGGGTCGGTAGTATCGATTCGGGGACCTCGAGCGGGAGCGGTCGGCCTTGTCGCGGCGATCTCCACCACCACCGCCACGCCCGCCGCGGTAGAAGTCGCCATCACCACCTCGGTTGCGGCGCGAGCGTCGACCTCCGCGGTCCCGGCTGTGGCTTCGGCGGCGGCCACTCCTATGGCTCCCTGCGTCGCTGCGCGACGTGCGGTCGTTGTCGCCGCTGTGCGGGCTGTAGCTGCCGCTTCGTCCACCGTCACGGTCGCGATCGTCGCGCCGGTCCCTGCGGCGGCGGCGGTCGCGCGACGGGTCGTGGTCGTCACGACGCTCGCTCCTGTCGCCGCGCTCGCTGCGGCTGCCATTCGAGCGGCGATTGTGAGTGTCGCCATTGGTGTCGTTGTCACCCAGCACCGTCGCGCTCCTGGGGCTATCCGCATTCGCCGCGGCGTTCTCCAACAGCGCCTCCACGTCGAGTGTCGACATTGCGGATGGAGTTGGTTGTGACTTTCTCGTCAGCACTTGGGATCCGAAGATTGCGCCACAGGTGATGGTGACACGGCTGAAAGTAAATTGTTTGTACGATTCTAAGGGAGGTGTCAATTAGCGACGTCGAGGCCCTTTCGCGCACGCGGATGGTTTGATGCAGCGACCCGACGTTGAATCTGGGCGGGGGTGATGTGCAGGGAAGTTGAAAAGAAATGACAGCCGCGGAAAAAGTTGGCGGGTGATTAGGCCGTGTTGGGTTGCGTGGTGGAGACACGAGACGGAGATTTGTGGGAATGCATCACGTGATTCGGGCTAAATTAGCGCTGCTGTCGTGCAGATTCGCCCAGTTAGGAAAGAGCCCCCGCCGTCGAGCATGGTTGTCGCTGCGCGTGAAAGCGTGGCACATGCGGGCGAGGGCCATTCGAGACCACAACCTACAGCCCATGGTTCGTGGAACTGTCTGGCGATTATCATGCAGAGGGCAGTTGAAGGCCAGAAACCACCGTGCAGGACTGGGTGCACAAATATTTGCAGCTTAGAGGCGTAAAGGCACATGTCGTGGTATCCATTCCGTCCGTCGCAACAGAATCCTCACAAGAGAGGGGAGTTCTAGCTGTCTCTATTTGATATCATCCAAACGCCGCCTAACCAAGGCATAGAGTATTACAATTATTAGCTACCAGAGGCGGTCCGCACCTTGGTCCAGTGCTATAGGAGTCCCACGCTACTTAACCCGTTCATGATGACCAAGAACACCACCCCGCCCAGACACATGAGCATGCAAGACAAGCGCCACCCCCGATCACCTTCAGTGACACGCTCTAGATCAAGTGAATAGAGGCCTGCGAGACTTGAAGCAGGAGAAGCCCAGGAGAAGTTGGCTACTTGGTCTTGACCAGCGGCACGATCTCGGTACCGAACACGCGGTCCCAGAAGCGGCTGGTGACACCGAAGCCGTTCTCGTAGTCGAGGAAGTGGTGCTCGAGGTGGTACTTCTTGAGCCCCTTGTACCACAGAGGCAGATTGCGGAAGTGGAGAAAGTAGTGCGTGAGATCGTAGCAGATGTAGCCGAGGATGCCACCACAAAAGATGGTTGTGGCGACATGCCAGGCTGGAAACAGGGCATGCGCCAGCTTCCAGAACGGGGTTGCCAGCACCGAAAAGAGCGCCGGGGGCATCACTAGTCGGTACTTGTCCATCGGGAGGTAGTGATGCACGCCGTGGAGAAGAAAATGCGCTGTGATGGCGAAGCGGTTGTCAGGGAGGTAGCTGGATTGAAGGTAGTTTATATGTTAGCTATCTCAAGGCACTGAGACACTTCCCTATGGAGAAGAAGGGGGAGAGCATACCCGTCAAGATGGAACAGGAACCGGTGAAGCACGTATTCGATAATAGTCCACAGGCCGAGGCCAGTTAGGAAGAGTGCAACCTGGGACATCCCATTCTCGAAGCCGGGGTTGGCAAGGTAAAGACCATAGCAGACGGGCGGCAACCACACCGTCGGCACGAGCCACCAGGGCGTCAGACTGAGGGGTTCGAGGAAGTTGCCAAAGATGGGCGCCGAAGCTCCGCCCTTGTAATGCCGTGGCCTGTGCACCTGGTCCAGGTAAAAATCTTTGCTGAATCCGCCAAAGAAAACCTGAAGCAACAGTGGCTTGCTGAGATCCAGAAACTTGTGCTTCTTGTAGTCGTCGGTCAAGTCCGTCTCCTTGTTCAGGTCCTCCTCGCAAGACATGCCCGTGCGCGGGTGAACCGCCCGGCCCTTTGCGTCAAAGAGCTCGGGCTCGACGCCAGTGGCGGCGCCGTTGGCTTTGCCATTAGCCTTTCCGTTCGCTGCCGACCCGTTGGTCTTCTTTGTCGATGCGACGAAGCCGACGAGCGACTCTTCAAGGATCTCGTAGGCGGCATCCGAGTGGCGATGCGAGTCCTCGTCCTTGAGAATGGCTGCGACGTCCTTGCCGCCGTACTCGAGGACCAGATCCGCGCCTCCCGGGTGGGACTCGAGAAAGTCGGTCACATCGTAAACGTTTTGGCCGATGGTAACGTAGCAGGATTTGCTGGTATTATGCGACTCAACCTCGGCTGGAGTGAAGGTTGGCAGCGTGCGGGAAGGCATTCTGGATCGGGGCTCGATGGCGGTCTGGTGGTGTCGGCGGACTTGTCGGACTGTTGGCGTTTTTCAGGCCGCAGCGAAGAGGATACAGCCAGGTGATGCCCAGCGAGGCCAGATGGCAGTGAGAAAGACAACAAAGAGCCAGAGCGACCCAAATGACGAGCGGAAAAGAAGGAGAGATGCGCGGGAGGTTCAAAGTGTGTAGAGATAAACACCGGGCAAGATATGAGGGATAGCACTCATACTAAACGGCAACCATAGGGATTTTTTCCCGCCCACCTTTCGAGCGGGCAATAGGGGCAGCTTTCAAGGTGTCTGCAAATGGGGACGCGAAATGAGCATTCGCCGCGAAAACGGTCGAGGGTGGCGTTATCCTGCCCGATAAGTGGCCCGATAAGTGACGCAGAAAAAACACCCCTGTCTAGCGTTGCATGATCGACTTTCACCGCTGGGGATTCTTCGGCAGAGCGGGAGATGAACGGGCCCGGCGGAGTGGAAGCCCAGGCAGATATTTCCATCTGATAATTCTCGTCGCAGACATGGCATGGAAGAGCTGCACCAATTTAACTCTAAATGGTTTGCAATGGCGCTTGCAGGTGTTGCATTGGCGTGGGATGAAGAGCGGCTTCTCACATGCATGGAAAAGTCGTTGGATTGGTTTTCGACGGAGGATATCGCAGGATCCTTGGTCGCCAAATTGTCCGGGTAGTTATCACGCACATTATGGGCAAGGGATCCCTTGAACGGCTTGAACGGAAAGCCCACAGGCAGAATTTTGTCTGACATGCTCTGGTTGCTCGCGCATCAACGAACATGGCAGGCAGCCCTCGTCTCTGGCGTCAGCCCGCGCCCCCAAGTTCGGTTGACGCAATGTGGCCAGGGTGGCTGGCATGCATTGCTGCGCATTCAGGTGAGCCACCTAGGTGCCTCTAGACCATCTCAGACTGGAATGGCTTGTCGCGGACAGGAAGCGGCTGACGGCAGCGTTGCTGAGAAATAGCGGTGGAGCTGTAATTTGTATCTGGACTGCCAGCTTCCCTCCTGCGCTGCTTCATTCTTATCTCCCCAGCTTCTTGCCTGTACTGAGTGGAACCCCACCTCCCGTGATCGCAAAAGTCGCCGCTCAGACGTCATCCACCAGGAACTGCAATTCGAAGCTTTTCGCTCTCCACAAGGCGGGGACCCCCTCCTTGGCTTACCTCGACTGTCTCCCTCCCAGCGCGACTCTAGAGGACAGTTTTAGTTTTGTTTTGGGCGACGTTCGCGAGCTCATCCCAACTCTTACTCCTTGAATTCTTTTCCTCCCGCCACACTGCGCCCTCTCCTTACCACGTTTCTTGGACACTACTTCCCGACCACTGTCGCGCGATGGCGCCGACCTTCCAAGTCCAATGGAGCACCGTGCTTCTTGTTCTGGGCATCATGCTCGTCGTAATGCCCGGCAAGGTGGCAGCGTTCGGTGCCGGAAACATTCCTTCCATCGCGCAGGTCGAGGGCCACAACTGGCGACACGGCGGTATGCCCCTGTCGAAACTCCATTGGGCACCCCGAGCTCTTTCAGCGATTCGTGAATGGTCAGCTAACAAGAAGCCACTCTAGATATCGAGGATGTGCTCCAAACGCTGTTCTTCCTCGGGGGCAAGAAGTGGAAATCGAGGGAGATCTCTCGCGTCTACTACGGCAACTGGCTGCGCGATTACTCGCAGGCCGTCGACGTCGGCACTCTCAAAGGCGTCAACTCCGCGACCATCCGCATCCTCGTCTGGGTCCTGTCCTTCCTGTCCTTCGGCTACGCGACTGAGGAGTACGAGACCACTGAGGAGCGTCTGGGCGTCTATCGTCCCGAGGAGCA
Organism: Gaeumannomyces tritici R3-111a-1; assembly: GCF_000145635.1. NCBI lineage: Eukaryota > Fungi > Ascomycota > Sordariomycetes > Magnaporthales > Magnaporthaceae > Gaeumannomyces > Gaeumannomyces tritici. Next base: position 5,749,181 of record NW_008804546.1, on the reverse strand, counting down.
TATCGACAACCCGCTGGGCTATGCCGACGACCTCGACGCTCGGAAGTTCGACCCTCGCCTACGGGGCCCCGTCGACCCCCGTGAGCTCGAGATTGACCCGCGCACCGGCATGAAGAACTACATTGCCAACGAGAGCGGCGGTTGGGCAACCAGTGCTGGCTACCTCCGCTGGAGTTTCGCGCGCAGCATCCACTTCGGTCGAGTCTACACCAGCGGCGCGCGATCTGGCCGCGACGAGGACCTTTGCGAGGCCCTGAGGTGCCTGGGTCAGGCCCTGCACTGCATGGAGGACTTCCCTGCGCACTCCAACTACACGGAGCTGGCCCTGCGGGAGTTGGGCCATACCGACGTGTTCCCCCACTGTGGCACCCAGACCGAGATTAACCTCAACGGCCGGAGGGTTTACCCTCTCGTGACTGGAACATTCGGCGCGGTCGACTTTCTGCACTCGGTGATTGGGTGCGTATTCTCAACTGTTTATATGCTGTGTACCTGCGTACCTCTTGACTGCATACCCAGACTGACTTGATGTATCCAGGGAGGCAACCGACCACTTCACCCAGTCCGAAGTCGACGAGATGAACACGGCTCTGCAAAATGCGCAACAGCTAACCAAGTCGGGTGGCGGTGGCCCAGGCGGGTCCACTGACCGCGGCCTCTTTGGCCCGTCGGGTGGCGGCGGCGGAGGCGGTTTTGTCTCGCTTATCTCCCAGCTCCCTGGGGTTGGCGACGGGTTCGCCGCCGAGGCCCGAAACCTGCAGGCCGCCTCGGCGGCCCAGGAGAAGGAGAACCTCAGCCGGGATTCTAATAACCCTAACCATGTGCCCGGCATGAGTGAGAACTTCGATCCCGTCAAGACGGCAGGCAGGATATACCCCATCCTTCTGTTCCGTGACAAGATTGTGCGGGCTATCAGCAACACCATCTCCAAGATCCCAGGACTGGAGAAGCTGCTGGAGCACATTGGCGAAACCTTGACGGCCTACATCATGGGATTGCTGGCGCCCTTCGTTCAGCCCATCATCAAACAGGTGTCCAAAACGCTCAAGGATGGCTCCTCTGGCGTCATCACCGCTAGTGCAAACTCGCAGCTTGAGCCTTGGAAGGACCCCACGTGCTCGAACCCTACGCATTCCATGCTGGTAAGTGACCCATGTTCCATGCTATATAACCCCGAGACTTGTTAGGGCCAGGCTCTTACTCCGTGTTTAACTATAGAGCAAGGATCATTTCACAAACGTCCTTAATTCCTGCGCTGGCCGTGTTGCGTCGACGATCGTGCAATACGTAGTGCCGTAAGTTCCCCTTGGGTGTGACGTGATATAACAAGCGCAATAACCACTGACATCACCATTCGCATACAAGGCGTGTTGTCTTTGCCTGGGAGAACCCTAATGTGCCGGTAGACGAGATTTGCAATGATGTCCTCCGCGCTTTTCACCATCCTGCCGCGCGAAACGAGCAGATCGAAATTCAGAAGCAGATGTTCGAGACTGTCCGAATTTGGCTCAACGAGTGGTCTCACAAGCATGAGGTCAGCCGCCTCCTCTCGTCTGAGGCCGTCAAGGCAGGCCGCAACCACCTCCTTGTCAATGGCCAACAGGCCAAATCCGTCGACCGTGCTCATGACCATGGCGGTGGCGGCTTCCCCACCGCTGCTCTCGCCGAGATGGGCGGTCACGGCAGGGTGTCGGGCTCGCTGTGGGCGCAAGTCAAAACACGCGACATGAATGCCATGGGAGCGGGTCCTCAAACTCAAGGGACGCCCCAGCCTCAGCAACAGCCCCCGCCACATGCTCCTTATGGCCAAGGTCCCCCGTCCGGATACGCCTATAGCCAGGGCGGCCAGCCGCCTGCTCCGTCGCCTAGCTACGGCGCCTATGGGCAGCAGCCCCCACCGCCACAACAGCCGCCTCCGCACCAAGGAGGTTACGCTCCGCAGGCGTACGGCCAGCATCCGCCTCAACACATGCAGCAGCACCATCACCAGCCGCCGCCGCACCAGGCGTACCCGCCGGTTCAGCACCACCAGCCGCCTCAGCAACCCGTGTACTACCAGCAGCCGCCACCCCCGCAGCCTTATGGCCAGCCAATGTACGGAGGCCAGCCCCCGTACCAGCAACAACAGCCGCCTTACCAGCAACAACCCCCTCCTGGACAACCGGGCGGATGGTCGGGATACCCTGGCCAGTATCGCTAGGTGCAAGATGGAGGCAAAGCCAATCCTAGCCAAGGCCATGGTCCAGTTTATCATGATTACCGCACAAGTGTGTTGCCCACAGACCCTCGTGCTACAAGTTTTCGCAGCCATAGGCATGCCGCTTATCGGCGTGGGATTCGGTCAGACGGACGAAATGATCAGAATGCATTTGCGCATCAATCCGTATATGGTCATAATATTGCACTCGCTCATCAAACCGCACGCATTCATCAGAGTGCATTCGCGCATCGGAACACATTCGCGCATCAGCACGCATATAGGGGTCTGTTGACAGCCACGACAGCGTATTCCTCAACTTACCGGGACGCCGTCGCGCGAGACATAAAGTCAGAGCCTCCCTAATAAGCTCGGGTAATGCTAGAGAAGGGACTGCTGCGTCCCGTGCCCGAGGATCATTCCTAGATCAAATAATAGACGTGGCCTAGAGATTCAGAACGAGAGTGAGCTTATGATTAAGGCTAGATAATGGCAAAACCATAGTTTTGAGGAGACAGCACCTATGATTTGTAGCGAGATAGTGTGTAGGCACAATGGGCTTTTTATCTGCGAATTTGCTGCGATTTTGGTCCGGAGGACAGGCACAAGCTTTATTGTTTGGAATTGACCATGGTAGCCGGCTCTTGCGAGTTCTTTGGGCACTTGGCGGACAAATCATGAATTAATTGGCGATTGCCTGCGACGGATAAGGCGGACATAACTCACCTCTGCGGCCCAGCCTAGACTATTATGCCGAGTTCATCATCTCCCGCTGCTCTCCCGCGATCTTGGAAAACTCCGCGCCGATAGCGTGCTCCAATAAGATGCATTTATCGGGGATTACTTTGGCGCGGCAAATGGGGCATACAAGGTTTCTCTGTTCCTTGCTGGCGATTCTTTCCATTTCGCGGAAGCATTCGGTTCCCAGGATGTGTTTGCATCCATTCATGAGAATGCCCACTTCGCCGCCGGTATTCGGTATAGCGGGATATCCTATCGGGAAGAGGCTACCCAGACATGCGGTGAACTCGACCTCTTGACAGATGGGACACTCGACCCGTGGCGGGCGGGCGGCCCGGCTCGACCGTATCCACCGCGTTACCGCATGGTAATTGCAAGTCCCGTCGGGCTCGTCAGCGTCGGCGGCCGCGAGGCCGGGCTCCGACGGGAAGGCCAAGGCCAGCAGCTCCCGATGGACGGTGGACGCCGCCTCCCGGATGGCCATGGCTTTCGGCCCGTTTTCGGCATTCATCTGCAGGTTTTTGGCCTTGCACAGCTGCCGCTGGGCCATTACGATGTTCTCCTGCCAGATAATGATCATCCCTTGGTTGGGCATGGGCTGCCGCTGGGATTCGGTGTTTAGTTTATCTTTCGACTTCTCCAGCCACTCCTGGGCATCGCGCACCCGCCGCTCGGCCGAGACCAGCTCCCGCTGCAGCACGGCCCACTCCTGCATCACGACCGACGGCCGCTCGAGCTGCTGCCTCGTGCCGGCGGGGAAGTTTTGCACCTGCGCCTGCGCGAGCCCAATGAATTGCTCCGCCCTCGCGGCGGACTTTCTCGCCGTGGCCTCGACACAGGCGTGCAGGTCCAGCCATGTGCGCTCGGAAAACCCCTGGATGGCCGTTTCGGCGGCCAGGAATTTCGGGGCCAAGGTGCCGACGTCGCGTCCGTGGATCACGACCTGCTTCGCCGCGGGCGTGTCCCCGATGGCCTTCAGGATCAGCCTGGTGGCGGCGCCCCAGGACGAGTCGAAGTCCCCGGTTCCGTACATGAGTTCGCCGGGGCGTCTGTCGACCCGGGGCACGCCCTTGCCGTCGTCGACGGAAGCCCGCACGAGCAATTGTAGCGGGTCGGCTCTGTACGCTAGCTGGTAGTCTCTTGCTTCCTCCATCCTTGCTTGGAGTTTGGCCCAGTCAAGAAGCCGGACAAGCGCCCACGACTGAGGGCTATCGACTTGTTGGTCCGCCAAAATCTTGCTTAGTACCTCCCAGAATGTTAAGTGTTGGCTTATTGGCCGACATGTGGCCATTCTGAGGATTTGTTCTTCAAAATCAATCATTGCCGCGTCCACCTCCCCCCTAAGGATGGGCTGCGGAGCAGCCATGTTTTTTTGAGGGTGGCAGATCAGGTGGGTTAAAGCACTTGGATGAAGTACTTGGGCGACGCGAGCAAGTCCTGGTATCTGACCAGACCACAAGGAGATTCTGAGGAGTGGATGGTAGGTAGAGATGACGACGGGGAACGAGACAAGAAAGCCGCATGTAAATTTATATCTAACGGATGTCACCGCAGCCCAAGTTCATCCTCGAGACAATAGGCCTTGCCTTACTGTCAAGTCACACAAAGATTGCTTCCCTATCCCCTTTGTTCCATGCTCGTAGCGTTATGTGAATAAAAAGCCTTGGCCCACGAGAAAGGACATTAGAAATGAACAAAGACAAGACAATTACACCCAGATCTAGACACGCTCTACCTCTGGACAATGAGTGTCCCGGGGAGAGCCCTGAGCCATTGACTTCGGCACTGCTCGCGGCTCCAGTGTTTACAAGCAGCCAAACGAGGACCTGATTTCCGCCTTTAGATGAGTGACATGCAGGAATGGTCGGACTTCCTCTCCACATAGGCAGATAGGTTGAGGGAATAAATCTCAGATTAGAGCACCGGGGTTTGACCGTACAGCGAGTGAGAGAGATGCCGAGACAGAAACAGAGCTTTTGCTAAATCTACCGTTTCTATCTTTTGCTTGTTCGTGGCAGAGAAAAGGATACAAGGCGAAAGATTCCCCATACCGCCGGGCCGTTTATTTGCAGTCAAATGTGGAGGTATGCATCAGTGGACAAAAAGCTACGACAAGAAAAGAAAAAAGAGGGGAATTTAAACGGAAAAGATCAGCGGATATGAGAATCAGGAGAGAAAGCCTGGAAAAGTGCAAGATGAGGGAAAGACGTAAAGTCTAACCCAGGTTTCCTTTACGCCCCCATCACCTCCTGCCCCGCCTGGGATCCTGGGCCTCGGCCCTGCGCACGTCGCGAATCTCCTTTGTGCCGAGGCTGCCGACGCCGCCCTCGCTGCGGCGCTCCCAGCCGCCGAGGCGGACGACGAGGCAGGTGGCGTTGTCGCCGTCGGCCGAGACCTCGGTGGCGTACTCGACGACGTCGCGGGCGCCCTGCTCCGGGGTGCGGGCCTCCTTGACGACGTCGACGATCTCCTGGTCCGACAGGGTGCCCGAGACGCCGTCGCTGGCCAGGACCAGGAAGCTGTACTCGGCCGGGCCTAGGTCTGTGCGGCATATCTCGGGCTCGGCCGAGACGCCGAGGCGTTTGGAGGTCAGGTCGCCAAAGGCGCGCGAGTTGGCCAGGCCGGCCAGGCGCTCCTCGCCGAACGAGTCGGTGGCGAGCGAGCCGCCGGCGGCGAAGAAGCGGCGCAGGCGGCGGGCCTCGAGCGGGCTGGACGGGTGGTGGTCGTTGCTGAGCGGGCGCGCGAGGCCCGTGGCCGTCTCGCAGAGGAGGGCGCGCGAGTCGCCCACGTGCGCGACGAGCAGGGTGCTGTGGGCCGACGGGTGCCAGAAGGGCTGGGGCGTCGGGGTCGACACGAGCGCGACGGTGGCGGTGGAGCCGCCCTTGAAGCGCGAGGGCCCGCCGATGGTGTCGCCGCCGCCGGCGAGGTGGTGGTGGTGCCGCGCGTGCGGCGCCCCCAGCACCTCGTCGCGGTTGACGGGGAAGTCGGCCACGTGCGCGTCGTCCCGGTCCGGCTTGCGCGCCTGCGCCGTCACGAAGTCGAGGTCGGCGCGCAGGAAGGCGTACGTCAGCACAGACTCGATGGTTACGGGCGGCGCGCCCGACATCGCCGCCTCGGGGGACGACGGGTGCGTGGTGGACTCGACCGACGTCGTCCGGGTAAGGCTGAAGTGGGGTGGTTTAAAGCGGCGGAAGTAGCCGCCGACTGTGTCCTTGTACTCGGCCAGCAGCTCGCGCTCGAGGCGCAGCGCGGCGGGGACATCGGCCGGCACGGGCTCAGGGTCGTCGCTGCTGATCTTCTTGCCTTCGGCCAGGTCGTTTTTGACCATGGCCTGTACCTCCTCAGCGCTCTTCATCTCGGGTTGCTGCGGCGGCGGGGATGATCCGCCGACGCTGTGGCTGCCGAACTTGTGATGGCCGCGGCGCAAGCTGCTCCCGAGCCCGAACTGCACCGCCGTCTCCTCGATGTAGCCGTGCAACTCATCGCGCAGGAAGGCGGAGCACTCGTTGCCGCCGTGGCCGTCGAACACGCCAAAGTAGAATATCTGCGGGTCGCCGCTGGCGCTGTCGGCCACGCTCCCCTCGCCCGAGCCGGAGCTGTCACCGCTGGAGGCCGAGGAGGAAGGTCTCCGCGAGCGCGACAAGCTGACCGGGGCGCGGCGCGCAAAGGCGGGCAGGTCTATGGTGCCGGCCTGGTTCTCGTCCTCGTTGTAGGCACGGGTGCCGCGCGAGTTGTGGGCGCCAAAGTGGTGCTTGGCGCTGCGCAGCGGGATGCGGACGACGGTCAGGTCCCGCGACGGGAGGTTCCGGGGCACGGGCGGACTCGCCGCGGGGAGGCTCCGGGAGCCTGGGTCCGGGGTGTGGGGTATGGAGGCGCTCCGGGGGAGTTTATGGTGCGGGCCCGAGCCGAGGCGCGGGTCCGGGTGCAGCGACGACGAAGGCAGGTGCGTGACGAAATAGTTATGGAAGCAGCGCCGCTGGGAGAACGGGCCGCTCTCGGTAGCGGCGAGGGGGTGGGGATGGTCGTGACGACATAGCCCGTGGCCGCTGGGGTCGGTAGGAGGGCGTCGGGGTACTCTATAGCTCCTGCAGTGGCGCCCCGCCAGACGAGAGTGCGAGGTCGAGTGAACAAGAGTCGCAATGAAGCCCATGAAGGCACTGAGGGTGTCGGGACTGGCCGAGCGGACGTGTATCGGTCGCGGTCGGGTCCTTGGGGCCCAGCGAGGCATTCTAGCTAGCGCACGCAGCGCCATCCTGACGGCTCAACGTTGTTCAGCGCTAGCGAGGGAGCGTTGGGATTGCAACGGCGGAGGCTCCCCTGGACTGGGCGTTTGCTATGGGCGGGCAGGTAGGTTGTCTGGTAGGAGCGTGGATGGAATCGACGCAATGCGAGGAGAGGAAGCAAAAGTCGGCGTTGACTTGGCGCTCTTGGGCAGCACTCGCTCTCCATCGCTTCGCAGCGGGAGTTGTGAAACTGCCAGCTCGGAAAAGCCAATTGATTGACGCTGGCGGACCCGGGATATTCCTTGCTGCACACTGACGTAGCGCCGGGGTGGCGCTCGGGGCTTTCCGAACCCGCCCCAGCTTCAATCCGTTCTGTTGGGCTCGCCTGTCCAGTGCTGTCACCACACCAATCTCTGGGTCGGGTTGGCGTTGATCTTGGAGATTGCTGTCCTTGATGCCAAACATAGAACATCCACAACAAAGAGCGCACAGCAACTGGGAAGCTTACCGACAGTCTGGGAATGGGCAGCGAACAAATCCTACGCCCAGAATTCGGCGAAAATACGTACATCTTACGTAACACAACGCTCTTCTCTCCCCATTTCCTCTTCCTGTTACTTGAAAGATGTGTTGGTGTGCTGCTTATTGGCCTCCATTGGAACCCCATCTCATCACAGAAAAGTCAATTGTTAAAGAACATTCCTCGGAAATCCACCATCCCATACCCAGCCGATACAAATCACCCGGACCTTCGTGTCCAAATACATAAATATCGTACAAGTCCAAATAACACCCCATGCCCGAACAGAATGCCTAGACCAACTTAAGGCTAATAAACAACCTTAAAAGCTCTGCGTCCACCACGGCCAGCTGCTCCCCTTCTTTGTTCAGGTGCGGCTTGTAAAAGTCGCAGGTGCCCTGGCTGCACACGTAATGGATGCCCCCGGGAACCTTGGTGTCCCTCCCGGCGACCTGGCGCTTGCTGGGGTACCCGCACCCGTCGCAGGGGGGGGTTTCGGTCGTCATTGCCACGCTCGTCGTCGAAGCGCGCAAACTTGCGGCATGGCACGCACTTGTAGTAGGGCCTGCCGGCGTTGCCGTTGCGGTTCGAGGCCCGCGTGATGAAGCGCTTCGTCATCTGGCGGCAGTTGACGCACGCGGGCGCCGATAGCGCCACCACCGTCGGCCGCGAGATGGTTAGGGCGGTGGACATGGCTTTGACCTTGCGGGCGACGAGCTGCAGCTCTGTCTTTGCGGCTGGGATTTTGGTTTCGTCCGGAGTGGGACTCAGTGGGGAGGATATGGCTGGGGAAGTCGGCCGTGTGGGATTTCCGTGTGGAAGAGAGAGGGGTTGTAAATGGATGGGATGCAGGGCAGGAACGGCTCAAGTTGGTTGTGCTGCTTGTATTGCTCCGGGGAACATGAAGGAACCACAAGGGAAGTCGGTTACATTTATCAATCTGCTGGATAGAATCCTCGACAAGACCTCAGCCGTTTGCTCCTCTGTCTAAATGCCCACCAGAAAGCCTTGCATCGGTTGCCTCAAACCATGGCCTTGTTTGGGTGCAAGGCGGCCGGCCTCCCGCATATCACGAAAACACCCGATTGGAGCTCGGCGGTTGGCTGAATAAACCTGCAGAACATCAAGAACTCAGCCACCCGAAAGTGCCTGCTTCAACTGAACAGGCGCCTGCACCGCCCAGTACAGGTCGCCAAGCAGGCCGTGGCGTCTTGCCTTCATGCGAGGCCACAGTTAAGGATAAAAAAAATGCACACAATGATCCGATTTATACAGGGGGGGGGGAAATCAATTCAACAGGCGGACGCCTGGAATGGTGCGGGCGTCTGGGTGCCCGCATGTTTGCTTAGCCGCCTTGGTAGCAACATGCAAGTGTCAAACATTTACCCAGGGTGCCAGGAAGCCAGGCAATGGTGGACCCCAATTCCCTGGCGGTTAATATACTCCCTCACTCGTCCATCCATCCAGCCTTCTCCAGTCGGTCGCAACCATTCTTAGAAAACTGTTCATAGCATGTCGACTGGTATAGACTTGTCTCATTGAGAGAGCCCCTCATGTGGCGAAGACCTTCAAGGCAATAGCCATAAATAAATCCCACAGCGCATATCAAAACTTCATTCACGCCTACCACCCATGCATTGCTCGTGCGTCCAAAGTAGAGGTGATAGCGCGCATCAACAAGCCGACCTGTTGCCTGGACGTCAGGGAAGCAGGTCATATGCAGGCGAAGCAGCCAAAGGCAGGTTGTTTAGGGAGACCTTGGCACTGCATAACTCGGGCGGCTCCCAAGTCTTCATGAAGAATCCGTGGTTCTTCCCGACCTCGAACACTGCGTACGTGGTCTAGGACCGCTACATTGGTAACAACGACCGTGGTTCGATATCGACCCTTTGCCCTTACAAGCTGCCTCCCTTATTCGACGTTGGCTCCTGCGGGAGGCCTTTCAACCTCACTAGTTGAGACCAATGACAGCTGAGCAAACCGCTGCGTCCCCCGCCCCGTTCGATCTCAGTCTATTTTGTCACGTGTAGAGGCAACCTACCTACATCACCTCGTGCTCACCCGCAGCCAACCTGCTCGGCAAAGCTACTCAACCTCGGAGCCCAAACTGCAGTTCTTCTCGCTCTTTGTGGTCTAGAAAACAGTCAATACCTCCTACGATCGGCAGCAAACATCCATCTGAAAGAAATCCGAGATCAACCCCGAGCTACTGCAACAGCCTCGCCTGCTACTCATGGAGCGATCCATGTCCATCCGGTCGGTCCCCGCGCCGTGCCATTTCTTTGCGAGCGGACGTTGTATGAAAGGGACGGCATGTCCATTCTCGCATGCGATCGACCAAGAGAGCCCTTCGGCGCGGCCGTCACGCAAAACCACCGCCGCACCGCCTGCCAACTTGAAGAACCCTGCCACTATATGCCGCTTCTTCCAAGCCGGAAAGTGCCACAAGGGCGCCGGGTGTGCCTTTTTGCACGAGGAAACGGCCAAGCCTGTCCTGCCAGCCGAGGCGACTCCCACCGAGACCGAGAAACCAGCACCGGAAACTCTGCCCGCCACCGTCGACTCTCGTAGCCTTGTTCCTTGTCGCTTCTTCGCCGCCGGGAGTTGCAAGAATGGCAGCAGCTGTCCATTCATGCATGCCCCTGCTACTAAGGATAACCTACCCGAGGAGCCGACACCCGATGAAACCCCACTGGATGTGAAAGATGGCTTGGTTAGTGATCACTTTAACGAGAATTATGAGCCTCAACTTTACTAACGCAGGTTGAATTCCATCTCAAGCTTGACGATCCACACGACGACTGGACGCGAGCGTTCTCTGGAGCCGTCGTCAAGTTCGCGGAAGGCGCCTCCGTCAGCGACCTTTCTCTAGCTTCCGACTTCTCCGCTATTCGTCTTGACAACCTCCCTTCAGAAAGCACGCCAGCATCTGTCATCCAGCTGCTGGGTGATCTGGGCTTGACAGCGCCGGACGACTGTGTGAGGGTTCGGCAGGCCTCCAATGGCGGGGCGGCAAGCGCCGACGTCAAGGTCAGGGACCCGTCCTTCGCCGCCGCGGTTCGCGACAGGCTTTCCGAACGCATCTCGAATATCAGTGCCACCCGGATCGACGTCCCCATGGCGGCCGGCTCGGGCCTCCACCGTATCGACTGCTGCAAGGTTCTTTGCTCCTGGCATCGTCCTACGCGCACCGCGTGGCTCAATTTCCGGACCCCAGGCGTGGCACAGAAGGTTTGCGACCATTTCAGATCCGAGGTCTTCAAGGTCAAGAACCAGGACGTTGGTGCTAGTCTCCTCGCTAGCAATAAGGGCAATTCCTCTTTCATCGGCCATGGTCGGACTTGGACTGTACGGCTGTCCGACCTAAACCCGACCGTCACCAAGGCGAACATCCTGGCACAGATACCCGATCACTGGATGCCGACCCATGTCGAGCTGGGCCAGCCGACATACACCGAGAACGCCGACGAGGTTACATCTACGGTCAGGTTAAGGCTGCTCCAGTTCGGACCGCTTGATATGTGGAGCGTGGCAGAGACTGGGGGTGGGAAAAGGGTCAAGGCCCAGGCTCGGTTCGGGAATGAGAAAGACGCCAGAACCGCGGAATCTGCGCTAAACGGCAAGTCAATAGCATGGCTAAGATGCGATGCTAGGGCAATGCGTACGTCGTCAGGGTCTGCCGCCAAGCTCACAGTCCAGCACGTTACCACGGTCAAGGTCAAAATCCCGGCCCGCATCTATAGCACCCTGCGAGAGCCGCTCCAGGAAAAGAAGAAGCTCTGGTCCGAGAAGAAGGTCTACTTCGTGGCCTACCCGCCCAGCAACGGACACGTCACCCTCAAGCTCGAGGGCGCCGTATCCGAGAATGTGGCTGAGGCCTACCGAGGCCTTTCCGAGACGGTGGCAGGAACCCTACTGGACGTGGGTAAGGATGCGTGGTGCACCGTCATCCAGAACCAGGCGTCTTGGCGCGACATCCTCGATCGCATCAACAAAAGCCATAGTGTCACCGCTATCAGGGACAGGCGTCGGCGCCAGATCCGACTCTTTGGCAGGACCGAGGGCTGCCAGCTTGCCAAGGAGCTGATCACAGCGCAGCTCGAAAAGCTGGCCTCCGAGGCTGTTGTCATCGAGCTGGCGCCCGACGAGTTCCAGTGGGCCTGCCGCGGAGGGTTTAAGAAGCTCGTGGCGGAGCTCGGCGCCGACAAGGTCACTCTGGACATCGTCTCCAACCCGAGACGCATCCTCTATTCCGGCGGCTCGGGGGGCGACCGCGCCAAGATACACGCCATGCTAGCGAACAAGAACGGACCGGCCCTGACTGCCGATCCGCCGTCCGAGGACCACCCCGCCGGCGGCAGGGACTGCTCCGTCTGCTGGACCGAGGCCGAGGAGCCCGTCGTGGTGACGTCCTGCGGGCACGCCTACTGCGCCGGCTGCTTCGCGGACCTCTGCGGCGCGGAGCCGGCCGCGGGCGCGCGGCACCTTGTCGCCTGCGTCGGGGATGCGGCCGCGTGCGGGAAGCCGTTGCCCTTGGCGGAGCTCAAAGAGCACCTGCCGTCGGCCGAGTTCGAGGACGTGCTCAAGGCGGCCTTCACGTCACACGTGCGGCGTCGCCCCGCCGACTTTGGCTACTGCCCCACGCCCGACTGCGGGCACATCTACCGCGTCTTCGCCGACGCCGCCGGGGAGGATGGCAGCGACGCCGCCGTCGTCTTCACCTGCCCGGAGTGCCTCGGGGCCACCTGCACGCGCTGCCAGGCGACCGCGCACCCGGGCATCACGTGCGCCGATCGCAAGGAGGAGGCCTCGGGCGGCTACGAGGCGCTGGCGCGGGCCAAGGCGGAGCTGGGCGTCAAGGACTGCCCCGAGTGCAAGACGGCCATGGAGAAGACGGAGGGGTGCAACCACATGATGTGCGGCGGGTGCCGCACGCACATCTGTTGGGTCTGCATGGCCACTTTCGATTCGGATGGCGAGTGCTACGACCACCTTAGCGCGAAGCACGGCGGGGCCTTTGATGTCCCGGCAGAGGCCGCGTGGTGAAGACGGAGAAGGAGATGGCCAGCGTCACCGGGTGTTTGCTGGTTCCGTACAAAAGTTGGCTCGATTCCCGGACGTCGATTGCTTCTATCTTCGCGCCTGTTTCGTGGTGATGACCCATTGGGACCCCTTGCGCGCTACGCCCAGAGACATGGGAAGGGTGGTTCCGAACGCATAAATGATGGCTTTATTTTTGGGAGGAAGCTGGAGGCATTAGCTAGAATCGGGATCAGCATATGGTTCACGGGAACTATGGAGATCGCGGCAATACTCGACCCTAATGAGGGTGGGGAGAATGGCGATCATGCCGGAGAGAATACCAGGAGTCGTCCTAGGATATAGACATCTCAAAGTTTCAGGGCTCCCAGCAACGAGACTTCGTCCTCCTAACCACCTAGTCGCGTCCGGTGACATACTATCGAAGGGAAATCTACTATGCAACGCATAGCAGAAATAAGTATCTGGATAACCGCAAGACAAACACTGAGTTGACCCAAAATCTTTTGCCGTACTACCGGAAATCACGCTTCCTTGAAAGGTGTACTGCCGTGGTAGACACATCCAGGGCTTCGGATAGAGGGACTAACAGCGCCGGCGCCGGCAAGCTGCCAAACCTTAGTTCCTCAAGCCCAGGTCCACGGAGGCCATCGCTTTCGGCATGGCGGGTGTCATCCGAATAGAGTGACGCTAGAGAAACCGTGTGTGAGGTGGGTCCCAGGCACGTGAGTGCACGGCCCACCCCGATGGATAGATCTGGACCGGTATCGCCAAGCGTAGTACCTCACACAAACCGTTTGGTGCGGGACACGAATTGCGGGGTATGGGACATGCAGGCTGAGGCTGATTCGTCCATGACAATGAATCCTGCGATGGATGTGCTCCCCGTGCGCACCGGCTCCTGTCGTTCCCGATGTCCGCCAACATCCTCGAGTGGTGCAAATGCACAGGTTGTCAAACAAAAGACATATGCATCAATATCTGTTGGTGCGGGGCACGGCAGAGTATTGGAGGCGCTTTGTGATGTTTGCGGGTGAAGCCCGAGCGTGCATGAACGCACAGCGCACATGGACGGTTGTCCTGGCATCATGGCGGCTGGCATTGTGCATGACGCTTAGTCGGATAGACGAGCTTTGGTCGCGTGTTGATTGACTCTCTGTATAGAGAACTCTCGACTTGCTCATGGGTTTCGTGACATGGAGAGATGCGAGTGAGGCGCAACGGGCAAAAAAACAGCCGAGACCACGGATGCGACACCACGCCGCACCATTTATTGGGTACATAGGTGGGAGGCGCCACCCAGGGTTGGGAATTTAGTCTTAGTTACTGGCTTGACTAACTAATGACCAACTTTGTTCTTTTTTAACTAACTAAAGTAACTAATTTAGTTATTGTTAGTTGTTTTTTTTACATAAAATTTCCATATATTTATACAAATTTTAAAAGATTTTTAACTGTTTAATATTTAGTAATATTAAAATAGTAGTGGGAATAGTAATAAAAATAATAATAAAAATAGTAATAAAAATGGAGCGGGGGTTCAATGGACCCCAAGACTTTCACCCTGGATTTGCGATCCGCGAGACTCTTCTCTTGTGCTTTGTGCCGTTTTCAGAACGCGGATGAGGTCCTTCTGGCATACGATAGATGGCCTAGACGGGGAATTGATGGGCTAGGGAAGGGGTTTGCGTCCAACCGAAATCACGCCGTTGCACTGTGGGGGAATTTAGCCGAATATGCCCGTCATAACGGGCACCTAACCACTAGCCCCAAGCCACCCATCTCTTGCAAGGACCGTCCTGTGATCCCTGGAAAACACTCGACAGCGACATAGGAGGCTGTAGACGACATGGATCTGACTCGGTGCGCCGCATACCTTGGCACATGCCGGTTGCTGTCCCGGCACCGCAACATGCAAATCTCCATGTGGCACTTGTGAATGCAGATCGCACGCGGCAATACTGAGCAGTCACCAGAAACAACCGCGACTCCCGTGGTCTCGGAACAAAAACGGAGATGTTGGGACAGACACGGAGGCGTTTTGCGACGGGGTGACTACCACCAAGACCCAAAAGATGACACGGGAGAGAAGAGGGGCTGGTTATGGAAAACAAGGGTCAGGGTCACATCGGATTTCGACGAGACAGCGAAGTGTTCGGCAGTTCTGGACCTCAATGGCATGCGTGTGCGCCAAGCCCAAATCGTCCACGATGATACGACGGCACGAAGCGACAGCCTAGCTGCCCGACAGTTGGGCTAAACTGGCACCAAACCTCAAGCAGATGAGCATGACGGCTTTGCATGGGTGAGCAACCCCGAACCGTGAACTCCGCAGATGGGAGGCCCAAGCGTCAAGGCAAGACAAGCCAGAGCTGGGTCCAGCTCCTCTCCTCACCCCTGTCGACGCACGCTAGCCGGAGCCGAGCACACAACCGTGGGGCGGCCCAAACACAACCGCGACGGGGATAGGATGCTGTAGCCCTGATCACAGCAGCTGCAGTTTGAGCACACAATATTGCTTTCTGGTGGTGGCTGTCCAAGCTGTTTCCCTTTGCCTATGAGGGAGGGGAACGAGATGTCTTCTCCCGAAACCCTCCATGTAGGGTGGCACAACAGTGCCTGCACGCGTCTTGATCCGTTCAAACACACTCTACCAAAGGAACAAAAAAGGATGACTTGATGAGATGTGAACACTGGAGTGCAGAGGGGTGACCCTCTGTGGAGCAAGCCGTAGCTCTGGGGAGCTCCGCCGCCCAGATCAAGCCAGGCTGATGTTTACACAAGTTCGTGAGCAGTTTGCGTTCCTCGTCTATATCCGCTCCAACCCCACCGGGAGCTGTTCCGCTTCGGTGAGATCACGAGGCGCAAAAGATGGCACACCCTCCCGGGATTCTTCACCCAGCGCCTCGATGCAGTTCTCGAGACCACCTCAACCCAACACGGACCACCCGGTACATAAACGGGAGGCCCGCCCAGCGTTACAGGGCTTGACTCGGCCCCCCGCTGGGAACGTGGCAGGGGAAGCTTTTGTCAAGCTGCTGATATCTCCGAACGGCATTTTTGCTTCTTAATCTATCAATTCCTTGGATCGTTTGTTTCCTCGCCCATCCCCTGCCCGAGGACCAGGTGCACTTTGTTCTGGCAACAATACGAGAAAGAGCCAGTAGCCGAGCTTACACTACCACCGAGGCCACAGCATCCGAGACTAGTACCGCCGCCAGAAATACCGCCATGTCATCAGGCCAGCCTGGACCCGGAGGCTTCGTGACGCCGCCCACCACTGGACCCGGAGGCTTCGTCGCGCCGCCCACCGCCGGCGGCAACACGACCTGGCCCGGTTTCCCGCCGGGCTTCGATCCCGCGCTGCTCCCGCACGACGACAAGGGCGCCGAGCTCAAGGCCACGGTCTGGGTCCTGTTCGCCCTGGCCACCATCTTCTTCGCCCTGCGCATCTACTGCCGCATCCTCAAGAACAGGTGGCTGCTTTACGAGGACTGGGTTCTCCTCCTCTCCTACATCTGCCTGTTCTTCAACGCCATCATGGTCCAGGTCCAGACGGGCCTGGGCTACGGGAAGCACTTCTACGACATTCCGATCGAGAACTCCAACACGATGGCGCTCTACGGCCTCATCACCATCACCGTCGCCGTCATGGGCCAGGTGTGGAGCAAAACGAGCTTCGCCATGACCCTCTTGCACATCACCGGCCCAAAAGCCAAAGTGTTTGTCTGGTTCCTTATTATCACGATCAACGTGTTTATGACATTGGGTAAGTCCCGGGGTATATCGAAAGTCGCCATACTAGATCTGTACCATGGGTTTCTTATTCCCCTCGTCTCGTGGCTAACTCGGATTTCTTTCATTTTTTCTTCAACAGGCGCCATCTTCTTTTGGGTCCAGTGCACCCCCTTCTCGAAGGCCTGGACGCCCTTAATGGTCGGCGGCCAATGTTGGGATACGAAAATAAACATCTCATACGGAATTTTTGCCAGCGTATACTCCGGTCTCGCGGATATAGCCCTAGCCCTTGTCCCATGGCAGGTCATCATGGGCCTTAACCTGAAGATGCAGGAGAAGCTGGGTGTTGCGCTGGCCATGAGCATGGGCGGCTTGTGAGTTCCTCCCGACCGCGGCCGCCAATGTCCACAGGCGCGCCATCAAACTCCCCCAAGGCCGAGGCATTTGACTGACTCAACTTGACAGCGCCGGTGCTGCCGCTTTTGTCAAGGCCTCATATCTGCCTACTCTCGCCCCCGTCGATTTCGTGTGTAAGACTGCCTGTCTTTTCCCATCTCGCTTAGCACCAGGCCGCGTGTCCCCACGCGACTCCCTGGCCGCCCCTCTCAGCACCTAAGCCCGAGGGGGCAATACCCCAACCCAGCTGGAGTCGCTTAGCACTTAGCCCACACCCATCACCCCACCCGGGCTGTAAGCAGCCGAAGACCGAAAAGAAAAAAAAAACACCGCAGTATGCACTGCGGCACCAGCATCGCTGACATAATTGCTTTTTACCTGGACACAGATGAGGGGAAGGGCCTGGTCACCTGGGGAGCGGCGGAGACCGCCGTCACCATCATGGCGGCCTCCATCCCCGTCCTGCGGGTTCTGTTTAGGGACATGGCCTCATCCTGCGGCTACGTCAAGGGCGCAGGGGGCAAGGGCGGCAGCGGCAGCGGCAGCGGCAGCGGCAGCGGCGTCTCCTCGTCGGCGGCCAGCAAGGGCCAGCACGGCGCCCTGGGCAACCACGCCTTCGTCCAGGCCTCGCCCACAACGGGCGCCCACGGCGGCAACAACGACTTTGGGTTCCCCGCCGGCCAGTACCAGCACTACCCGCCGCACGCTGCGGACCCCCGGCGCGGGCGGGACGTGGAGGCCATCGCCGACAGCTACGAGATGATGTGGCAGGACGGCCCCGAGCGCAAGGTTTACGTGCGATAAGTGCCGCATGGGGCGGTAAATTCGGGTATGGTAAATACGAAGGGTAATTCGACAAAAGATGCCGTTTGATACAGCTTGGCGACCTGGAAAACTTTGCGCCTTGGTACGGCCACGATTCTTGTACGATTATTTCTTTACGTTTTCTTTTGAGCGAGACTGGATACGGCTTCTCTTAGGATGGCAATATACTCACGATATTTTCTTGTTCAAGTCCTGAACAGTAGGTAGGCATTCATTCGTACGACGCTGGCAAAGTCTATTCTCGGGCCTCTTGGTTGTTAAATGACAGGCCATTGGACTCCATAGCCCAGCAGCGGTCTCCGTCAGTCTGCTGGTCGTGCCATTACATCGGGGCTGCAAAGGCCACCCGAACGCGGAGGACCCGGACCCGTCTGCCTCCGACACAACGCCTTGTCTAGCCGGGGTATCGTGGGATAGGCCCTAGGCTGGTGGCTAGGTTAGGGAGGTGAGCTTATTAGCAGCAGCGGGGGGCAGATAAAGGTCAATGCTGCATGACGGGATTTTGCGCGCCAGTGGCTTGCGTCAAATCGGAGACTGGATTCCAGGGTGGTTTGTCAGGGATAAGCATGCGTGAGGGGTCAAGTTAGGGGTACACAGGCCACCGCACAATCTGTAGTAGAAACAAATGTATTGTGACTAACCGCTTAATAATCAATATGATCACCGTTGTTGGCTATCACCGCTTTGAGCCTCTTGACCATTGAACGCGCGATGCTCTCAAGCAAATCGACTGGCACCGCATCCCAACCAGCCTAAACCGCTGATCGAAGCTGCCTAGGTGTTAGTTCTTGTATATTATAATGCAAATCCAGCCAATTTTTGATCCAGGCCTATACGTTTTCGATAGGGCTAAGGTCCGGGCTATTGGGAGGCCAGAGAACCACCATTATCTCGAGATCCCGAAGCCAAAACTTGGTCATTTTAGCGGAGTGTGAAGACGCGTTGTCGTGCTGGAAATACGGTGGCCGACAGCCTCGGACTTCCTGGGCCTCGAGCCAGTCAAAAACGATAGGGATTATATGCCTGCAGTACTCGGGGGCGTCAATGCCTGTCTCGTCAGCCCAAAAGTAGGTCGGGCCCTTGACTTTGCCTGCAAACGAGCCCCAAAACATAAAGCCGTGACCTTTTTGCTTGATGCGTGCAAAAGTAGCCGGGTCTTCGCATTGCCTAATTGTTAGATAGCGGTGGCCTTTGAGGGGTTGGTTAAAGCACCAAACCTCGTCAGACCAAAGGATAGGGCCAACCCCGGCCTGCACCCAATGCTCTTCTGTTGGCCAACGTGATAAAGCCCAATTTGCAAGATTGAGCCTCATTTGCCGGATCCTGGGCGTAAGGGGTAGCTTGGTACCTTGAGGCATCCTTTTATACTAAAAGGAGTGCATAAAAGTATGTATTGCATCCCGACCCCAATCTGAAAAGCCAGGGACTAACCAGCGAAGGTCAGCCCAAGGGATTTGGCGGTGACGAGCGTCATCTTCAAGGAAGGCCTCCAATGCATGCACTTGTTCCTCGGTAGCCCGCTTTGGGTGCGGGCCAACCCTGCCGGCTTTTTGGGGCGTGGCAGGGCCTTCGCATGCGAGTTGAACTTGGAACGGGGAATCGAGACACCGGGTCCGCTGGAAACCTGCTTTCGCCGAACGGGCTTGAGCGAGACGGGTGGCTGGCTAGTGGTTTGCGCCACCTCAGGAAATGTGACTGCGATGGAACAGCGGACTGCGGGCGGTGCACACGACGGTAATTACCAGGACGTGCTCATGCGTCGGGACGGAGCGACACGTGAAATCCGGGAGGCTCCCGGGTCTCGACCACATGTGGAACATTGCTTGGCGGGCTGATCAAATTGCCCCCTGTCCTCGCCAAGCCTGGCGTCCAGAGTGCTGGGACGTTTCTCGGTCCCTCAGTTGAGTGAATCGCTTTTGTGTTCGCCCAACGGGTTGCCGTCCATAGCCGAGACTGTGGTGCGCCTTTTGAGGATTCACTTTCGGGTGGAACATCAGGCATCACCGTCGAGTGGTTGGCTGTATGGGAACTGGGGTTTCCGGAGCGGGAATGGTTTGGGTTTGGGGTGAGATTGGGCCAGATGGATCAGCTTTTACCGCCCGCCCTTAACCCTGGAGAGCCAGGTTGGCTGCACGCTCTGCTGCGGAACCATTTCCCCAGGAAATTCCTGCAGGGACGCGCTCAATTCATTCAATCGAAACAACCAGCCAAGATCCCACGTCGGCATACAACATGTTTTTCTTCGGCGGCGGCAAATCTTTTAACCCAGACAAGGACATTCCCGACCTCTCGGGCCGGGTCGTCCTCGTCACGGGCGGCAACATCGGGCTGGGCAAAGAAACGGTCTTGCAGACCTGCAAGCACGGCCCGGCCCGAGTCTTCCTTTGCGCCCGCTCCGAGGCGGCCGCCCACGCCGCCATCGAGGACATCGAGCGCGAGGTGCCCGGCTCCCACAAGCTCATCACATTCGTGCAGCTGGACCTCGCCTCCTTCGCCAGCATAAAGGCCGCCGCCGCCTCGGTGCTGGCGCAGACGGACCGCCTCGACGTGCTGTGCAACAACGCCGGCATCATGGGCACCGCCCCGGCCGTCACCGCCGACGGCTACGAGCTGCAGCTCGGCGTCAACCACGTCGGGCACGCCCTGCTGACCCGCCTGCTGCTGCCGCTGCTTTTACGCACGGCTGGTGCGGGCGGGGTGGGTGGCAATGCCGCCGCCGCCGACGTGCGCGTCGTGAACCTCGCGTCTGAGGGCGAAAAGTTCTGCACGGCCGACCCGTGGACCGCCGACGCGCTGCCGGCGTACAAGACGCCGCAGGCCGACCGCTGGTCCTTGGGGCGCTACGGCGTGTCCAAGCTGGCAAACATCCACCACGCCCGCTGCCTGGCCCGCCGCCACCCATCCATCACCGCCGTGGCGGTCCACCCGGGCGCCATCAACACGGGCCTGACGCGCGGGCCCAAGGAGTCGTACCCCTGGATCGGCCGCCTGATCGAGCTGATCGTGCCCTGGGTCATGCCCGGGCCCAGAAAGGGCGCGCTGAACCAGCTGTGGGCGTGCTGGGGCGAGGGCGTCGTCTCGGGCGAGTACTACACCCCCGTCGCCGTCACGGGCAAAGGGTCGGCGCAGGCGTGCAACGACGACATGGCGGAGCGGCTTTGGGAGTGGACGGAGAAGGAGCTTGATGCTTGTGCCTGGTAGGCTGCTGATGGGTGGGAGGCTTGTGGGGTGAAGGAGAGGGTTATTTTGTGGGAGGAATTATTTAGTCAAAAAAACATGTAGCAGGGCAAGGCAGGTAAGCTTGCAGAGCTTGGTAGGTGTTGTTTTTCTCTTCTTTTTCCGTCACACCCGCTCTACATTGGCTTTGGACACCAGGGCCCATTGGCGAGCAATGAGGCGCTCGTCGCGTTCTTGAGGATCGTGGCCATATCTACCGGTGGGGCATCTACAGCTGAAGGTTGTCGCAGAGGATATTTGACCCGATCGCCAGCCCTCTGGCTGATACGTGAGGCTTCACTTTTGGCCTTTGTGTGGCGCAATGGAGTTGCAACGAAAGGATCGTGGGAATTAAACGGTATGTGCTATAAAGATGTTTCACATGCACGACCCCAATCTTCGGTATCATTGCTGCCGTTCTCTTTGTACTCCCCTTTACAGTATTAATAGCGACATATTAAGTAATTCGGTAGGTACCTATATTGGGCGGTAATCCAGTAGTGCATCCGAGGACCTGATACCTACCTAAGTGGCTAAGTGGCTACCGAGGTGCGTTGCATGTTTACATTCCGAGCTTGTAATCTAGACAGATGTATTGACGCTTAAGCCCCATGGGTGTCTTTAAGTCCCGCCACGTTCCCCCTTTATCATCCCCAGGTCCACAGAAAACGGATAAGGATTAAGGAAGGCATAACGAAAATTGAAGAAATAGAATGACACCAGATAATATGGATTAAGAAAGATAAAGAAGAAAATCAGAACGCGGTGTTATACAAGAAAAATAAGGGAGCAAAGCTAATTAGAATAAAAATGAAAGGCAGTAAAATGAAGGACTCAACGCAAAAGGAATGGTAAAAAAGCAATAAAAAAACACGGGCAAAAACGCGATCTTGGAGAGAATCCACCCCAAGACGGCTCACTTGCTGGTCTCCTCGCTCTCCTCGCTCTCCTCGCTCTCCTTAAGGAGCTTCTGAAACTCCTCCGGACTGATCAGCTGGGCGAGGAGATCCCCATCCCCATTCTTAATCATGTGAATGCGCCGCGCCTTGGCCCTTTTCTGGGCACGCTCCTCCATGGTGTTGGGATTCTCGACGCACTGCATCTTAAGCTGGGCAGCCTCCTTCACGACGCGCATGTTCGAGCACGCGATCTTGGACGTGAGGGCTTGGTGCTGTGCGTCAACTCGTGCCAACACGGCGTTGACATACATCTTGGAGATGCCCGGTGCGGTGCTGAACAGAGATACGCCTTTGTAGTAGTCCTGCTTGTTGCTGCGCAGCCCTTGCAAGGCCTTGGAGCGCCAGCGGCCGGCTTTACCCCACCAAGTCGCACCGGGTCTAGCCGGGTCGTAGAACTTCACCAGGGCCCTGGTTTCAGCCGAATTTGCGTGCAACAGGCTTTCGGCCTTGCTCCCCACATCCGAGACGCATTCATCGAAGCGGTCCAGCAAAGAATCGAAGTTCACGAGCCGCTCCGCCATCAGTTCATCCTAGTCTTCGAAGGCGAAGCAGCGGCCGAGACCGGCAGCCGGGAGGCCATCTAGTTCAAGTGCCAGAATCACGTAATCTCTATCGACCTCAGTGGTGGCCTTGAGTAGGGCCGATTGCGCATTGTTTAGGGCGCGATGGGACCTGCGCACCTTCTCTTGGCAGGCAAGTACCTGCTTGTACTCGGTGTTGCACCGAGCGAGAAAGTAAACGTGGGCGAGCTTGGAAAATAAAACCATGGTGGCGCCGTCGATGAGTGTTGAGATTGAATTTGGTCTCGGTGCGGTTTGTTGGTGGGTGTTACTACTGGCTTTGGTTGAGGTGCGGTTGTTGGTAGGGTTTGGTGTTGTTTTGAGGGAGAAATTGATGGTGATACTAGGCTTCGTGCTGTGTTGAAGAAAATATGGATCGCTTGAGAGAGTCTCTCGTGACTTTCATACACAGTCTTAAAAGATTCACGTTGCTGGAGAGTTGGTAAGGTCGTTTGATAAAAAAAAGGGTCAGTTCTTTGTTTTTCCGCAATTTACAAAAAACCACGAAGGACACAAGCAAGCCCTCATTCGGTAGTTTTTAGCAAAGCGCTTTGTTGCTTCGGAGAGCCCATTCCAGCCACGTCCTTTATGCCAGATATAGCATTAATATATTTTTAATAGGCCATTTGCTTTGTTCTCAGTCGTGCTTCGAATGCTACTGGCATGAGCTCAGCGATCCTGACGGACCCCATACCCCTAACTTCATCCAGCAGCAAAGACCTGATGCCGTGCTTTTTTTGGTCACCGATCAAGTACCGTTCTAACAAAGGTGCCAGAAATAGCTTATACTGCTCCAGACTTGACCGCCACCGCACGCATCTCCTTCAGAATGATGTCGGAAGCCTTCTCCCCAATGACAAAGGCAGTGTTGCACGTGTTCCCGCCGATGTTCTCGGGCGGGATGCTCAGGTCAGCGACCTTCAAGCCCTGGACGCCGTGCACGGAGAGGTCGGGGCCGACAACGCCGCCCTGCTCGAGGGGCGCCATCTTGGCCGTGCCGAGGCTGTGCCACGTCGTCGCGACCTGCTCGCGGATGAACCGCTCGATCGCCAGGTCGTCCTCGGCGTCGTACTCGACGTCGCGCACCTCGGCCGCCACCGGGGCGGCCGCGAGCCCGATGCAGGCCGCCTTGGACCCCGGCGGGAATGGCGGGTGACCGCTCGGGATCTCGCCGCGGAAGCAGGGCATGCGGCGGGCGATTTCGCGCTGCTTCTTGTATGCCCAGATCATCTTCTTGACGTCGATGTCGTGCTCGTCCTTGAAGTAGCCCGTTTCGAAGTCGAGCGGGTCCGCCACGGACGGCCCGCTGATATGGACGAATCCGCGGCTGTATGGGTAGGCGCTGTACGTCCCCAGAGCGAGATACTGGCCCTTGGGAAGCATAGCAGCATGCACATGTCTAGGCAGGTAGGTAGCGTTCATGGTGGGTGATGTCAGCTCGAGCAAGAACGTGAGGGGACCTGTGAGGGAGGAGTGGAGCATATGATCAACTGACCCTGCCAGTGCGACGTAGAGCATATCGGGCCTGTTGGAGTCGTGGCCGAAGTCCCGGTTCCAAGGAGTCTCAAAGTCGGGCCCGAGCGAGGCCACATCCGCCGCTTTCATGCGGATTTTCGAGCACGCGTCGTAGCCGTTCCACCCGAGGCGCCCGCTCTGCACGGCGTCGGCCGCCGCCAGCCTGCCCGACAGGAGCGAGTCGACCGTCTCGCGCTCCTCCAGCGCCGACTCGTACCCGTAGATCATGAGGTGGTGGTCCTGGTAGTCGGCGCCGACGCCGGGCAGCGGGACCTGGAGCGGCACGCCCGCGCGCTCCAGCACCACGGGCGCCCCGATGCCGGAGCGCTCCAAGGTGGCGGGCGTCCCGAGTGCGCCGCACGACACGACCACCTGTCGGCGGGCGCGGACGACGCGGGGCTGCTGCTGCGTGGCCGGGAGGCCGCTGCTTCCGCCGTCGGCGGCGGCCAGAAACTCCGGGGTCGGGGTGAGCTCGACGCCGACGGCCCGCTTCGAGGCGGCTCCGTGGGCGTCGACGCGGTCCTCGAGCAGCACGCGCACGGCGAGGTGCTCCGTCAGGACGTGCAGGCTGGGGTAGTCGTTGGTGGGGAGGCCCGTGTCCATGTCGCGCAGCTTGGGGTGGAGGTAGGTGTGCGCGGCGTCCTGGCGCCGGCCGGTCACCGGCGAGACGGTCCTGAGCCACTTGCCGACCCCGTCGTTGGAGTCGAGGTCCTGGAGGTCGACCATCTGGGGCACGTCGAGGACACTGGCTGCAGTGTCGAGGAACTCGGCCTCGACCCGCTCGGAGCGAAAGGTGCCGCTAGAGATTTGGACGGGGCCCTCGTAGCCGTGCACCGCCGGGGACCCGGGGCCGTGGTAGGTTTCTAGCTTCTTCAAGAACGGAAGCAGCTCGTCTGTGCTCCAGCCGGGAGCTTTCCACGCGTCAAAATCCGACCTTTGGGCTCTAGTATACAACAGGAAGTTGATGGACGAGCCGCCGCCGAGCGTGCCGCCGCTCGCGACGATAGGCTCGCGCCCGCCGAGCTCCTCGGACTTGCGGCCCTTGTAGAAGATCGCCGTCTTCATCTCGGGCAGGAGATTGGCGGGCGCAAACACCGGGTGGATAATGTGGGGGACATCAAAGTTGTCACGGCCTCGCTCGATGACGAGGATGCTCACATCCGGGCCCAGCTCCTCCGCAAGGCGGCCTGCTATGACACATGCTGCCGTCCCACCTGCGCGATCGAGTAAATGTCAGTACAAGGGCGAGCCGAGGAGACCCGGATTGCACTTGCCGCCTGCGATTATCACATCAACCTCCTCTAAATCCTGCGGCAGTCGGTTGGAGATGCCCATGGTTGCGGGCCTGGCCTAGCGACGAGAGATTGTGACTTGGCTGGATGAAGCAAGGAGGCAATCTCCCCGAAACGCAGGGCGATGGAGGGGGTGTTTAGGTCGAGGTTGCAGGTTAGGCTCCAGCGAACCGCGAATCGTTGGCTTCGGCGTCTGTGAGGGGTTCGCCGAATGGCCGAGTGGTGGGTCGCCCGGTGGTGCTCTAGCGCCCGCTTTACGGAGAAGAGCGAAGGAGTCACTACCTTGCCGCGGTGAGGTCCGATGGATGGTGTGGTCCCGAATGGTCCAAGGCTGCGGTCAAGATCGCGGGACACCCACGGCTCGAGACCAGTGGTATTCTGTCCCAGGGAGCTGTGGGATGCATGTCTTATACATCGCACATGGCTTCGGTGGCTGACGCCTCCCAGTAGCGCTAGCAACTCCCGTCCCGGCATCACTGGCTGGCATCAGTTCTGTACTACGAGCGATACGACCATGATTCTGTCATTGGCTAGACGCCCGGTCCGGCCCATTACCTGAGGAGGAGAGCATTATTTTCGTGCGGGGAAACCGTCGGGATTCCGGCGCCATATTGGAGGGCTGACGGTGTGGTGGACCCGATAGGTCCAGGAGGTTGTGATTGGCGTCTGTACCCGGCTGCATTCGGTGCGGACGTGCCCTTGGCAGGTCGTGGACAGTGGCGATGCGCTGCCTTCTGCGCCATCCTGGATCCCATCCAACTCGACCCGTCGACAATACTACTTCCCCTCATTGCTCAGGGCCCTGTATAGTGTAACAAATATGGGTACAGCGCGTTGGGGGTGATTTGACGTGTCGCCAGCCACTCAGCGAACTGCTTGGTAACGATGACCTCCCTTGCGATACTTGGCCAATTACAAGCTAGAAGAGTGAAACTAGAAGAGCCGTGCTTGTTGCATAGTGTCATCCAAGAAAGTAATGATCTCGAGGTTCAGCATCACGTTGACTACGCATACATTTAGTCGTGTATATACATATATTCTGTACCATGCCAAAAGCGAAGGCCCCGCTTAGTGGCTGGTAGCTACCAAGTGGGTCTATATCCTTTTGCGACAGAAGGTCATTCTAACCCATACCCACGTCACCATCCCCTCCTCCGCATCCGCTTTCTGCACAGGCGACGACGCTCACCTCGGGGGCGCCGGGGTCCATCTCGAAGTGAAACCAATCCCAAGTTAGCTCGTCGAGCTGCCTCGCGTAGCACTTATAGCCGAGCTCGGTACACTCGGCCGCCGTCGCGACGCCCTGCGCCATGGCCGCGAAGAGGCGGTGCCAGGGCTGGGGGTCATTCGTGAGGACCGGAATCTTCTCCCGCAGGTAGTACATACAGAGGCGCTGCAACTCGCGCCCCTCGCGGCTGTAGCTCTTGAACCGGGAAGGATCGGCTTCGCAAATTGGGTTGCCATCCACGCCGGGGTCCGTGTCTGGCTTTCCCTCCAGAAACAGAAGGCCGTCGAGGGAAGCGCCGAAGGGGAGGGTCATGACCAGCGGCTTCGTCCAGAGCAGCACGCAGGCGATACCGGGCCAGTCGGGCCGGATCATGATGTTGTACACGTCGAGGCAAGTGTTGTTCAACACCATGGGCCAGTCCTGCCCATCGCTGAGGCAGTTGCCGCCGCCTGCCAGCCGTAGTAGCGGCTCACATACGAAGTCGACAAATTGCTTCAGGATGCCGACGTACTTGTCCTGATTGTCGCGCAGACCGAGCCGAGAGCAGCTGGCCAGGAGTGGGCGCCCAGCGCGAGACACGATTCGCCACACAAACAGCTCTGGGTAATTGGGTGCCAGACCCATGTTGCCAACATAGGTGTACTGCGGGACGAAGTTGCCGTATGCCCCTTTTGCCCTGGCGAGCTGGTCCTCATCCACCGTCTCGTGAGTTATGTAGAATTGAGTCATAAGGGTGGGGCTGGTGACGGCGGTGTCTATGATCTCGACCATGTAGCTGTTAGGGAACTGGCACTCGGAGGGGTACGCGTGCACGTTGAGCGGCCGCTCCCGGGCCTCGTATGGACCGACGCCCTCTAGGTATGCTTTGAGGTAGTACTCCTCGCACTCGGCGCGGTCCAAGTGCTCCCAGTCCTTGAAGAAGTCAAGCATGAGTCCGATTGCCCGTGGGTGGAGCCGCGAGCCATTTGCGGCCGACTCCCAACCCACCGGATCGGGCTTCGACCAGTCCTTGTAAACCCCCTCAGAGTCACCCTCGGAATCGTCCTTGGAATCGGAGATCTTCAGGCCCCGGACAGACGCGATGACGTCTAGCTGCTTGAGCAACTCTTTTCCATCCGCTCGAACGCCTTGTTCGTGCATGGTGGCTATCAAGTCGTCCATCTTCTCCAGGCCCCGGACAGACGCGATGACGTCTAGCTGCTCGAGCAACTCTTTTCTCTCCGCTCGAACGCCTTGTTCGTACATGATTAACTCGTGCTCGGCTTGGTAGTCTAGCCGCTCCTCCTCCTCTTCTCGCTCCACACTCACACTCGTTTCCACACAATCATCGGGGTGAATATACTCCCTGTCGAAAGGAAATATCCACATTGTCCCTTCTGCAGTGGCCAGCTTCAGGCTTCCAGCTTCGTCCAGCCCCGGGCTTCCAGCTTCGTCCGTCGAGTCCGAACTGAAGCTCATTTCCGAATCCGAGTCCGACTCGGTATCATTTCCCGCCTTGAGTCTCTTGGCTGGAGGGGGGAGGGTGGTGTCGTCATCTTCCGTGATGGGCCTCTTGCGTGAGAGCGGGAGGGTGGTAAAAAATATCGACATATTGTTCTTTGGTCAAGATTCGAGTACTTGGGAAAGAAAAGAGAGTTTCTTGGCCAAGATTCGAGGACTTGGTAGAGAAAAGGGAGTTTCTCGATCAATATCTAAGTACTTCGTAAAGAAAAAAGGATTGTGAATGCAACAAAGGGCCTACAAAACTACAACGGAACGCTAGGGGCCCTTTATTTAAATAGCTTCCTTTTTGTGCAATAACAAAGCCTTTTCCATAACATCCAGGGTGTGCACCGTGACTCCCGTTTAAAAAGAGGTGTAAAGGTGTGGGCGCGAGCCCGGGAAGTTTTTTGCTTGTATAAAGCTTAAAGATGCTCAAAGTCAGGCGGTTGTTTCCCCAATCTTCAACCGGCAAAATCTCTAGTCTGCTGCAGCTACCTTTCCTTCTTCAGGATGTCTTCATTTTCAAAGAAGCTCTTGTCCTTGCTCCCGTAGAGAGCTAGGTAAGTTATAAACGCCGCAAGCTCCTCTACACGTACCGACCAGTTCATTCCCATAACAAGGCCTAGTACGCTTGTTGCGATGGTGTCTTTTGGCAACACGCCGCCCGGCCTGACTATGAGCGTCTGCCATAGCTTTTCATGTTCTTCCGTGAACTTCATGGCCTCGTTTTCAAACACGCTCTGGATAAGCAGATATATCAGCAATCATCTTTAGGTATCCGGTCGCTGATATATGTAATTACAGAATATTACCTTGATCTTCCTCGCCGCCGGAATCAGGTGCAAGCCCTTGCTTTGGTCCGTCTCGACCATCTGCCCGCTGAGGTAGATGAATCTGAACTTTGACAAAGCTTTGGAGCCTTCCGACCCAGAAACAGCATTGCTTTCAAGGATCCGAACGAAAGACGAGATGAACGCCAGGGGGTAGTCTAGGTTGGACGTGGTGTCGCCATCGAGTGTTCCCAGAGCCCTACAAGAGAGGCTATAAGTACACAGGATCGGATGGGTGGCTGACAGCGTCCCGGATAGAGTTGGCGACTTGGGCAACTCACCAAATCATGGCGTCTGCGTCCTTCACAGTCTCCAATCTATCATCGGGCCAATCCCCGAAGTCTTCCATGAGGACTGTTGTAAGTTTATCGTTTCCTTGAACACTCTTTGCAAGTGGCCGTCGGGCGAAGGCGACGACAGTCGTAACCTGAGGATTGTCGAGGCAGTGGAGCAGGGCCTCGCTTCCGATGAGGCCCGTAGCTCCTGCGACCAAGACTTTCATCGTGTGTCTTGTCCCGGACTGAGCCTGCCTGCGATCCACCGCGCAATTGAGGACGTTCGTTGGAACCCAACTGACGCTGGTGCGCGGCCTCGATATCAGGATCGATGGAGAGCAAGTCAGGGCAAGACACGGAGGACGCGATGCCAAAAAACCGCGGGAGGGGCTGCGATTCTCCACAATCGGACGAAACCAAGGCGAGGGTCATGGATTCGACCAGGTTAGACACGGTCAACTGGCCAACCCTGTGGGTTTATATCCTTATGACCGCGTGTCATGGCCTAACCGACAGCCCCATACGGTCAGTCGAACAACCTTGGTCTCCTGGAAGCCTGGCGCAGTTCGTTGGTTGGGCCACCGTCGCCACCGGGGCGCCTGCGGAGGCCAAGTCCGAGGAACCTCGGACTTGGCCCCGCTTTTACGGCGTCCATGATGTGTCCTGGGCGGCCGATGCGATTATCACCTGCGCTGGCATTGGGTGGTTTGATACCGTTCTGCGCATGGACCGCCGACGCTAGGCTTCGTCACACCGAAGGCCGCGATGGGCGTGTTGACGGCCGACTTGGGTCGGAGTTGTGTTGATGCTACCAGAGTGAAGTGAATGAATGGCAAGCCCAAGAAGGGGTTGGTTGGAGGAGGCTATTTTAGGGGAAACATTCAGCCCGGTAGGGTAGGGCTTCCGTGAGAAAGGAGACAGGCGAGGGCCCACCACGAAGGGCTACTGCAGGCCAAGAAATCCCGCCGACCGCAACTTGACCAGGATGGGTCTCTAGGCAAAGAGAGGCTGGAATTTGGGCATGAATGAAGCAGGCAAACATTACCGGTCAAATTAGTGAATTACAGGGCTGTGCCCGCTAAATTGTAAGTCTTTAGTGGCAGCACAGCATGTGTGCGCAGGCTCAAGCTGCTGGGGTCGTGCCCGGTCTCAATCCAATCTCAATCCCAGGAAGGCGGCTGGGCTGGGTCCAAGGAGCGTGTAATTTCCTGACCCTCTCCACCCACCCGGAGTCACGCCATCATTCAGTCCTTCTGATCGTCATCCTCCTTATCACCCTTTTCACCATTGTCCTGAGGCTCGTCCGAGCCTTCGGACGCCTTTTCGTCCTCCTTGGACGCCTTATCATCCTTCTCTTGCTTCTCCTTGCCCTTGTCATCCTTCTGTTCCTTTTCTTTGCCCTTGCCCTCCTTATCCTGCTTATCATCCTTACCGCCCTTACCTTGCTTTTTATCTTTCTGCTTCTCCTTCTTCTCCTCCTCTTTCTTCTTGCGTTCTGCCTCCTCCTTCTCTTTGCGGATTCTTTCCTTCTCCTCTGCCTCGAGTCTACGCCACTCCGATTCCGACATCTCTCGGATCGTTCTTCCGTGCTTCGAGTCGCTGATCCTCTCTGCGGCCTCCTTGTTACCGCCCTCACCGATCCGGGCCCGCCCGATCAGGCTAACCATGATGGCCGAGCCGACGACAAAGGTGAGCACGAAGCGGTATGTGCCATACCACGGCGGGGCCCAGCCGCGCGTGGACGCGTGCGAGTCGAAGTAGTAGAGACCCATGAAGGCGCCGAACTGGCCGATGAGCGCGTACTCGACCGGCATCAACAGCGTCGGCCAGGCGATCGCGGGGGCGGCGACGCCGAGAGCATACCGGAATCTGGTTCGCTTCGGGTCTGGCGTCGTCGCTCCATACTCGAGACCCTGTAGGCATTCACGATGTCAGCCATACGAGGGTTTCAAGGCGCTTTCGAACGCAGGGTGCGGGTTGCTTACCCAGTGGATCGCTCCGAGAAAAGAGATGATGACTGCGCCGTATCCTAGCTGGATTGCCTCAAGCTGCTGGAGGAGGCTCTGCGCAGTCGCGTCCTTGAGCAGGAGAGTGTTGAAGAGCGCGTTGGACGACCATTGCGTGTTGAGATTCCAGCCCAGATACAGTGTCGAAAGCGAGGTCCCGAGATATGGAAGCGTCCCTGCGAGACCGAGCTTGTATGACAGCGAAGGAACGCTGGAGAGGTCGAACGTGTCCTTGACGGTTTTCTGCGTGGTTCACCTTAGTCAACGAGAGTCTAGGATGTCGGAGCAATGTGGTTGCCTACCAAGTCGGACTTGAGGCCCCGTGTGATGTCGTCGTCGCTTTGGCTTGCCTGACCCGATGGCTCAAACACGGCACGGACGGTAGAGGCGGAGGTTACGGCATCGGGGTTTGCCTCGAGCTTCTGACGGGCGACCTCTTTCTCACCTTCCTTGTCCACGCCAACAGGGATTTTCGTCGAATATTGCAGCTGTCGAACGGACCGCGGAGGTACAATGTGATATCTGGGAGCCTTGGGCTTGGTTACGAGTGTCGACAGGTACCGAGCCCGGTCTTGCGCCAATGCAAGGTTTGCAGCCGCGCGAATCTCGGCGGCCTTGGCTGACAGCAAGGCCATTTGTCGGGAAGACCGAAGCATTTTTGCAGACTGCGACGGAGTTTTGGTCTCAAAAATAGATTATCTCGCGATACTTGGAACCGGCGCTGCTACGAGACCACCAAAGAAAGACAAGAAACGCCGGGATGCAGTTTACGACGAAACGGGAGGAGGCCCTGGCTGGACACCCTTCCCTTTTCTAGCCAGGGCGAACGTCCCTCCTGCCCGGAGCTGGTAGCAGTTGCAGCTTTCATGTTTTTGCTTGGGCGGCCCGGTTGAGCTCCCATCTGCCCGCTGGTGGTGACGTCAGATGTAGCACACTCACCAAATCAGAGCTCCGTGCAGTCCAGACCCGCGTGTCGCGGTTGCAGACCTGGAACACCCATGGCCCCTGGTGTTAGTAAATTCG
Organism: Gaeumannomyces tritici R3-111a-1; assembly: GCF_000145635.1. NCBI lineage: Eukaryota > Fungi > Ascomycota > Sordariomycetes > Magnaporthales > Magnaporthaceae > Gaeumannomyces > Gaeumannomyces tritici. Next base: position 5,717,115 of record NW_008804546.1, on the reverse strand, counting down.
GCGAATCATGGATGTCACGATTGTTTAGGTAGAATCCAGACACCAGGAAACGCAGTGAATTGCGAACCCAGTACGTAGAGGCGGCGACATTTCACTATCATGTCAGTGACAAGATGCTCACCTCACGTTTTCTTACAATTGAAGCTGCACTGGCCTCTTACATCACGGCACTCGCTTTCATCCGTTTTTGACATTGCCCAGACATTCATTCAAGCTCCTCCCTGGCAGTCATCAACCCCACAAACCCCACGTTGTGTGATGACGCAGGAGCACGGACCACATCCCACGCGTCATCCACTTCCAGCTCTTCACTGCGCCACGAAATCCTAGGAGACCAAGACGTGGGAGCGGGAGCGGTCGGCGCCTTATTTGTTCCTTGTTTCGGCGTCTGTTTTGGCCCAGATGCCACATCCAAGGCGACTAGATCTCCCCATTCGCCCACCTCCTAGGCCTTCATACGATACTTGCTCTTTCAGTATCATCCTATTCTAGACTTGCCAGCAGACAGCATCGCGGCCCTCAAGGTTGGACCACCCCACCAAGCTGCATGCCGCCTCGTGCTGCACCTGTTGCCCACTGACGCACCTTTGCCGCCCGTAGACCCTATTATCCCACGTGTGCCATCGACGTCAACAGTGCTTCTCGATACCCCTCATTCTTCGGCGCTCCGCGAACCTACGATACCCTACGATCGCGCCGACTGGCCCTGTCACCCATGAGTTTCTTTAACGGTTCCTGAAAGCTACACCCCAAGCTTGCCCCTGCCCGGGTCACGGCGGCCCTGCTATCGCCATGTTGGAAGGGCTGGTGGCCGGTCTGATCAACCGGTTCCTGGGCATGTATGTCAAGAACTTCGATCCCGCCCAGCTCAAGGTCGGCATCTGGTCCGGTGACGTCAAGCTTCGGAACCTCGAACTGCGCCGCGAAGCCCTCGATCAACTAAAGCTCCCCCTCAACGTCGTCGAAGGCCATCTCGGAACCCTGACGCTTGTCATACCGTGGTCCAACCTGCGCGGCGCCCCCGTTAAGGTCTACATCGAAGATGTCTTCCTCCTCGCCTCGCCCAAGGAGGAGGCCGAATACGACGAGGTCGAGGAGGAGCGGCGGAGGCAGCGCATCAAGATGGACAAGCTCGACTCGGCGGAGCTGCTCAAGGAGAGGTCCCAGGAGGGACTCAGCCAGGAGGAGCAGAAGCGCAGCCAGAGCTTCATGGAGAGCTTCGCTACAAAGATCGTCGACAACCTGCAGGTCACGGTCAAGAATATCCACATCCGCTACGAGGATTCTATATCTGCCCCGGGCCATCCGTTCGCCCTCGGAGTCACACTGCAGGAGTTTAGTGCCGTTAGCACTAACGGAGAGTGGAAGCCTGCCTTCATCCAGGACTCGACGGGCACCACACATAAGCTGGCAACCCTGGGTGCGCTTGCCGTGTACTGGGACACGGATGCCGACCTGTTTGGATCTGGCCGCGAGGCGGAAACGCCCGGGGAGGAGGCCCCAACACATGAGGAGCTCACCCAGAAGTTCAGGGACATGATGCCAGACGACGACGGCTCCCAGAACCACGCCCACCAGTTCATCTTGAAGCCTGTCAGTGGGCAGGCCAAGATAGAGCTGGACAAGTCCGGAAAGACCGAAGTACCAAAGTTCAAGGCAAACCTTCTGTTCGACGAGATTGGCCTGGTTCTTGACGACGATCAGTACCGGGATGGGCTGATGATGGTGGACCTGTTCCACTATTTCATCCGCCATCAGGAGTACAAAAAGTACCAGCCCAAGGGCGTCACACCAAAGGAGGATCCGAGAGCCTGGTTCCGGTTCGCCGGCAATGCTGTGCTAGCCAAGATCCACGAGAGGAATCGCCGATGGTCGTGGGACTACTTCAAGGAGCGTCGCGATGACCGCTTGCGGTATATCGAGCTGTTCAAGAAGCGGAAGCAAAACCCTAACCTTGAGCCTGATGACAACGAAGAAATCACAAAACTCGAGCAGAAGCTCGACTATGAGGATCTGCGTTTCTGGCGGTCCCTGGCGCGAAATCAGCTCAAGAAGGAGAATGCCGCCGCCCTGAAGAACCAGCCCCCCAAACAGGAGCAGCAGCAGGGATGGATAGCCTGGGTCTGGGGTGCCAAGCCTGCGACTGAGCAGCAGCCTACGGAGGACGCGGAGAACACAAAGATCACAGAAGAGCAGAGGAAGGAGCTCTACGACGCCATTGACTGGGACGAAAAGACGGCGCTTGCCGATGCCATCGACGAGCCGCGGGAGACCGTGAAGCTGCAAATCGAGGCTTCCCTTAGCATGGGGAGCTTGACGCTCAAACAGAACCCCCACGGTAAAACTCGGGATCTTGTCAGCCTCCACTTTGACCTGTTCAAGGCGAAAGCCGTCAAGAGGGTGGATTCGGTCTTTCTCGACTTGGGCCTGGGTGGGCTCAGAGTCAACGACGGCACAACACCCAACACGTTTTTCCCTGAGATCGTCAGGGTTAAGGATGCCCCAGATACCAGGAGAAAGAAGCGCTTGTCGATTGTCGAGCTCGAGAGGCACGAAGAGGAGGCTTTCTTCCAGCTCCAGGTCGAGCAGAACCCCCTTGACGGCCAGGGCGATATCGCCGTCACGGCAAAGCTGAACCCGCTCGAGATCGTCTGGAACCCCAACATCGTCGTCGGGATCGTCGACTTCTTCAGGCCGCCAGAAAGGCACATGGAGTCCATTACGGCCCTCATGGAGTCCGCCGGGGCCACGGTGGAGGGTCTCCGAGAGCAGACTCGTGCTGGTCTCGAGTTTGCCCTGGAGGAGCACAAGACCATCAACGCAAAGCTCGACCTCCAAGCCCCCCTCATCATCGTCCCGTTGAGCATCACGACTGACAAGTCTACATGCATCATCCTCGATGCCGGGCACATCAGCGTGAACAGCGAGCTCGTTGATAAGGACACGCTGAAACAGGCCCAGTCCAAGCAGAACCAGTCTTATACAGAAGAGGACTTCAAGCGTCTAGAATCGTTGATGTACGACCGTTTCCTGGTCAAGCTCACTTCGACACAGCTCCTTATCGGCAATTCCATCGAGGAGACGAAGGCGCAGCTGACGCAGAGAGACGAGTCTAAGATGATGCACGTGGTGGACAAGATCAATGTCGATTTTGTCGTCGCCATTTCAATTATGCCCAAAGCCCCTAACCTCACTCGCGTCAAGATATCTGGTCACATGCCAGTACTCCATGCAGTTGCGTCCGACACCAAGTACAAGAATCTCATGCAGATCATCAACGTTGCCGTCCCGAAACTTGGGGACGAGCCCCAAGCTGCTCACAGCGAGACAGAGATGAGGCCCAAGAGGCCACGCCTGTTGAGCAACCTGTCTAGCCGATCTGCGATTAGGAAATCACGCGCTAGAAGCTCGTCACACCTCATTTCTTTCGCACCAACACAGCAGGCCGCCATCGTGCTCAGCGACGCGGGTGATGACGATGACGAGTTCCAAGACGCCAGCGACGGCTCCGTCAACCAGCAACTCAAGATGCAGCAGAGAACGTTTGAGCTCAAGTTTGCCGTCGACGAGCTTCGTGGTTCGCTGTACCGCAGCGACCCCGACGGAAAGAAGCCCGACGCGCTGCTGGTCGAGCTGGTCGCGCAAAATTTCGATCTGGAATACTTCATCCGGCAGTTCGACATGGTGGCCGAGGTCTCGCTGGGTTCAGTCACGGTCGACGACTTTGTGTCCAACCCCACCGCCGAGTTCAAGTCTATCGTCTCGTCCGGCGACGTCGAGGACCGCGAGCAGCAGCGCGAGCTTGTGCACGTCAAGTTTGTTAGGGTCAACAAGGAGTCGCCCGAGTTCATGTCGATCTACGAAGGCGTCGAGACAAACGTCAATGTCGCCGTGTCCACCATCAACCTCATCGTCACCCGCAAGACTCTGCTTACCCTCCTGGACTTCATCCTCATCACCTTTGCTAACAACAACAACAATAACAACACGCCGCAAAAGGCAGTCACCGATGATGGCTCCGAGGTAGAAATTGCGGTTGAAGCGGCTGGACCTCCGCAGCAACAGCAGGCGGGCGCCATCAAGGTCAAGGTGGACCTCAAGAGTATTCGGATGATTCTCAATAACGACGGCATCCGCCTCGCAACTCTATCGTTCAACCACGCAGACGTTGGAGTTTTTATGCTGGGCAAGACCATGCGTGTGTCGACAAAGCTTGGAGACCTATCCCTGATTGACGACGTTAACCTCGGCGTCTCGGAGGAGTCAAATCTCCGCAAGCTGGTCACCATCCAGGGAGATGACCTTGCCGACTTCCGGTACGAGACCTTCGACTCCGAGTCCAAGTCGTATCCCGGCTACGACTCATCCATCCATCTCCGCGCCGGCTCGGTCAAGGTCAATTTCATCCAGGAGCCATTCAGGAAGATTGTCGCTTTCCTTGTCAAGTTTGGCAAGATGCAGGCCATCTTCAACGCGGCCAGGCAGGCAGCAGCAAACCAGGCAACCCAGCTTCAGCAGAGCAACAGCCGCATCAAGTTCGATGTTATCATCAAGACGCCCATTGTTGTCTTTCCACGAGTCGTCATGAACAATAACCCGCAGCGGGATCTGATAACGGCCTACCTTGGAGAGATCTACGCCCAGAACAAGTTCGCTCCGCTGGACGACTCGGAAAATTCAGAGATCGGACAGAAGCTATCGGCTGGCATCAGGAACATCAGGCTCACGTCGCTTTTCCACTACCGCGAAGATCGGTCAGAAGAGCTCGAGCTCATCGACCACGTCGACTTTGGCTTCAAGATGACGTACGCCGAGCACAGGGAGGGCGTCAAGCGGCCAGACCTAGAGATACAGGGCCACATGACGGACTTCTATCTTCGCGTCACCCAGCACCAGCTTCGATTTCTTTTGGAGATCTCGAGGTCAGTCCCTGCCGCCTTTGCCGGGGACCCCGAGGATGCCGACGAGGCGGCCGAAAAGGACGTGGACGCCGGGACCCTCCAAAGGGCAAAGACGCAGTCGTCGGAGAGCAGTGGATCGTCTGGAGAAGAGGCCGTCAATCTCAGTCCCGAGATCGGCATGCAGTCTCAAACGTGGACGCGTCTTGATCTGGTTTTTAACGTCCACACCATCGGCCTGGAGCTCATCAATGGGTTCGAGGATAGGCCAATTGGCGATGTCCAACAAGCCAGCCTGTCCAGATTCTCACTTGATGACAGCAAGTTAAAGCTACGGATGCAGGCAAACGGTGCTTTGGAGGCCGAGTTCGTCATCCACTCTTTTACCATCCACGACAGCCGATCGCAAGAGAACAACAAGTTCAAGAAGATCATGACCTCCCGTAACAAGAAGGTGCAGCAGTTCATGGCTAGCGTCTCGATGACGAGCGGCAAGGTTCGCGATGTGATCGCCATGGTCGCCATCGACAGTCCCCGGGTCATCTTTGCCCTGGACTACATTTTCATGCTGCAGGGATTCGTCACGACTGCACTTGCCGTGGAGGAGTCCGGGGTCCCTGTCGAGGAACTGCAAAGTCCAATAGAAACGCCAGACGAATCGGATGCCGACTCGATGCAGGTGGCTTTTGCGGGACAGAAATCCGGCAGGAGCAGTATCAGCCGCGACGTTCAGCAGCCCACAGCAACATCGGCGGAGACCGAGCCGACCATGAACCTTGCCTTCCGCGTCAATGTCGTCGACGCTCAAGTCATCCTGATTGCGAATCCCCTGAGTCCCAGCTCGGAGGCGATAGTGCTAGGCACCAAGCAAGTGCTTCTTTCACAACAGCACGCATTGACCTTCCAGATCTCCGAGATTGGCATGTATCTCTGTCGAATGGATCGCTTCGAAGAGTCTCGCCTGAGGATCATTGACGACTTCTCTATCCGGCTATCGATGGACAGCTCAAAGCCCACCGAGAGTAACATCCATATCGACATTGAGCCTCTTATCCTGCGGCTTTCGCTACGGGACATTCTCGTCGCTCTACAGATTCTCCAGAAAGCCTCGGAGCTCTCTAGCAATGACCAGCCAGACTCGAAAGAAGGCGCGGCAGATGCGAAGGCCAAACAGTTACGACAGGCTGGCCTCAAGCAGCGCACGGCTAGCGGAAAAGGCCAATCTACGCTGGTGGCAAACAAGACGAAGACGGTCACGACCGCCGCTAGCAACAGACATCCGCAAGGATCGGGAGGTCCGCACGACGTATCTAAGCCAGTCCCCAGGCGAGAGTCTCTAACCGCTACCATCGATGGGATTCGGGTCGTCCTGATTGGTGATCTTCACGAATTGCCGATTCTTGATCTCAGCATCAAAGACTTCACCGCCTCGGCGGAGGACTGGTCCAGCAGCCTGAAGGCGGAGACGGCCATCGAAATGTACATCAACGTCTACAACTTCTCCAAGTCTGCGTGGGAGCCACTGCTTGAGCCGTGGAAAGTAGGCTTTGGCGTCGCCAGAGATCAGGACTCCGGGCTCCTGTCCGTCGATGTGACCTCGAGACAGACGTTCGACGTGACCATCACGACAGCGACGATTGCTCTTGCGTCCAAGTCTTTTGCCTTCCTCACTCAAGACGAGGATGTCCTGGGCAAGCCTCGCGACGTCAAGGCGCCGTACCAGATCCGCAACCACACCGGCTTCGACGTGGTTGTCAGCGCCAAGAACCCCAAGTCGGAAGAAAACATCAGTCTCAGGCTGGAGGAGGGCCAGGAGGCCCCCTGGAGCTTCGAGCACTGGGAGAAGATGCGCGAGAGCCTCATGTCGGAGGCCAACTCCAGTAATGTTTCGGTGCATCTCGAGGGAAGCGGATTTGACGCAGTCAAGAACGTTCGTCTGAACCGCGAGGGGGAGTTTCTGTACGGCCTCAAGCCCAAGGCCGAAAAGGTGCTTCACCGGATGCTTGTGGAAGTGTCGCTCGGCAAGGACAACGTGAAGTATGTAACGCTGCGGTCGCCGCTCCTGGTCGAGAACCAGACGCAGATACCTGTCGAGCTCGGGGTTTACGACGCCCAAGAGGGACATCTGCTCAAGATCGAAAAGATAGCCCCGGGCGAGTCGCGCCCAGCGCCAGTGGGGGCCGTGTTCTTCAAGTCACTCTTGGTGCGCCCAGACTCTGGCTTTGGCTACTCCTGGTCGACCGAGACGCTGTGGTGGAGGGATCTCCTCAAGCGACCGACACGCACCATGGTGTGCAAAGGGGAGCAGGGCGACCCATTCTACTTCCAGTTGCATGCCACCTTCGAGAAGGGCAGCCCCTTGACCAAGTATGTTCAACTTTTCCCTTGAGGACCATTGCCTTGCTGACGTCTCATCTAGCACCTACCCCTATATGCGAGTCAAATTGTCGGCGCCGGTCGTGCTGGAAAACTTGCTTCCGTATGACTTCAAGTATCGCATATATGACAAGAACACGAAGAAGGATTGGACGAACTTCCTTAGAAAGGGTGGTGTCAGTCCCGTCCATGTCGTCGAGCTGTCGCACCTACTGCTTCTAAGTGTGGACATGCAAGACACGGTCTTCAAGGCCAGCGAGTTTGCCATAATCAACCCTGGCAGCACCGACGACTTCAAGAAGGAGATGACCTTGACGTGTAGGGACGAGCAGGGGCTGAACTTGAACCTGCGTATGCACTACTACCGTGTCCCGGACGGTGGCGGCGCGTTCAAGGTGACGGTCTACAGCCCCTACGTGATTCTCAACAAGACTGGCCTTGACGTCAACATCCGGTCCAGGGGCTTCATGCAGCACGCGAAGGCCGCGCCCGGCTCTGGAGGACGTCAGCTTGTCGATGCATCAGAGAACAACAGACCCAAGGCCCTTCCGATAATGTTTTCGTTCGGAAACGATGACCACCGCAATCGCGCCTCGCTAAGGGTGGGCGACTCTGAATGGAGCAAGCATCAAAGCTTCGACGCCATCGGTAGCACCACGGATGTTGTGCTGCAGTCTACCAGCCGCAACGCCGAGATCCACGTCGGCATCTCGGTGCAGTCGGGCGAAGGCAAATACAAGATGACCAAGGTCGTGACCCTGGCTCCGAGATTCGTGGTCCAGAACAAACTAGGGGACGAGATCAACATCCGTGAGCCCAGCTCATCGAGCCTCCTGTCGCTCCAGTCGCAGGCGCTGCAGCCTCTGCACTTCCTCCAGAGGACATCGGTCAAACAGCTGTGCCTCTGCTACCCGGGGGTCAACAGCCAATGGACGTCTCCCTTCAACATTTCCGACATTGGAACCACGCACATCAAGCTCGCCAAGCCAGGACAGAGACAGCGGCTGATTCGGGCCGAGGTCCTCATGGAGGATGCCACCATCTTCATCACACTGAGCATGGAAACCAAGAGCTGGCCATTCAGCATGCGCAACGAGAGCGATACCGAGTTCACATTCTACCAAGCCAACCCCAATGTGGACGAGGACGGGGATGAGGACAGGTCAGGCTGGCGGCAGATAAGATATCGACTCCCTCCGCGCAGCATAATGCCCTACGCGTGGGACTTTCCGGCCGCCAAGCACAGAGAAGTTGTCATTAGCGCCTTCGGCAAGGAGCGGCATGTCAAGCTCGCCGAGATTGGCAACCTCGTCCCGATGAAGTTTGTGGCGCCATCGGGCCAGGCCAAGATCATCGACATCAACGTTGCTGCCGAAGGACCAACTCAGACGCTCATTCTGAGCAACTTCAAGCAGTCCAAGAGTCTATACCGACAAAAGTCGGGTCTGCGCCGTACGAACACGCAGTCGAGCATGAGCACGGATGGCGGGTTCGAAGTGAAGAGCCAGGATGTCGGCACCACCTTCCAGGCCCAACTGAAGCTCGCGGGCATTGGCATATCGCTGATCAACTCGCAGCTGAGGGAGCTCGCCTATGTCACGCTCCGCGACGTGCTGCTCCGCTACAGCGAGTCGCCCCTGTACCAGACAGTCAGCCTGGCTGTCAAGTGGATACAGATCGACAATCAGTTGTACGGTGGCATCTTTCCGATGATCTTGTACCCAAGCGTCGTCCCCAAGAGGGCACAGGAGATTGACGCGCACCCGTCGCTCCACGCCATGGTCACACGCGTCAAGGACGACTCGTACGGAGTACTATATATCAAGTACGCCACGGTTCTTCTTCAACAAATGACGGTCGATCTGGACGAGGACTTTGTGTACGCGGTCCTTGACTTCTCCAAGGTTCCCGGGGCAGCGTGGGAGACGGAAGTGGACGAGGGCAAGCTCTGCGACGACAGCGTGGACATCCCAGAGCCCAGGCAGCAGCAGGCGGCGCAGGACATCTACTTTGAGCTGCTGAACATCCAACCAATGCAGCTCGACCTCTCGTTTGTACGCACCGAGCGCATCAACGCCGAGGACAAGACGTCTTCACGGAACCCGCTCATGTTCTTCCTCAATGTCATGACCATGGCCATCGGAAACGTCAATGACGCGCCGCTTCGGTTAAATGCGCTCATGCTGGAAAACGTGCGGGTTTCCATCCCACTGCTGACACAGAACGTATCGAACCACTACAGCCAGGAGGCGCTCTACCAGGTGCACAAGATTCTGGGATCTGCCGACTTCCTCGGCAATCCCGTGGGTCTGTTCAACAACATCAGCTCGGGCGTGGCCGACGTCTTCTACGAGCCGTACCAGGGGCTCATCATGTCGGACCGACCCGAAGACATTGGCGTGGGCCTGGCGCGCGGGGCGGCTTCGTTTGCGAAGAAGACGGTCTATGGCTTTTCAGACTCGTTCTCCAAGTTTACGGGCTCCATCTCCAAAGGCCTCGCGGCCGCAACGCTGGACAAGCAGTTCCAGGACCGCAGGCGAATCAGTCGCGCACGCAATCGGCCAAAGCACGCGCTCTATGGTGTCACGACGGGCGCCAACTCGCTCTTCACCTCCGTCGGGTCAGCAGTGGGCGGGCTCGCGCGCAAACCACTTGAAGGGGCGGAGCAAGAGGGTGCGCTCGGGTTCTTCAAGGGTGTCGGCAAGGGCGTGCTGGGCCTGACGACGAAGCCCGTGATCGGAGTGCTGGACCTGGCCTCCAACGTGTCAGAGGGCATCCGCAACACGACAACCGTGTTTGACGGGTCTGAGCTCGACCGGGTGCGGCTGACGCGCTTCATCCCACGCGACGGCATCGTGCGACCGTACAGCCAGCGCGAGGCACTGGGCCAGTCGTGGCTCAAGCAGGTAGACAACGGCAAGTACTTCGACGAGGAGTACGTGGCACATGTGGAGCTGCCACGGGAGGACGTGGTGGTGATCGTGACGTATGCGCGCATCCTGCTCATCCGCAGCCGGCGGCTGACGGCCGAGTGGGACATACCGCTCAAGGACATCCAGACCATCTCCAAGGAGCGCACAGGGCTGAGCCTGTCGCTGAGGGGCGGGGCTAATGGGCCGTTCATCCCGGTGGGCGAGGAGAGCGGGCGGGCGTTCCTGTACAAGAGCGTGGCGGTCGCGGTGGAGGAGTTCAACCGCCGGTCGAGGGCGCTCGAGTAGAGTGTGGGCGGGAAGGTGAAGCCTGGGCGGCGAAGGAAGAGGAGTGAAGCATCCGGGTCTTGAGGTGGAAGGCACTTGTTGATGACCATGGGAATCACAATGGATGGGGGCATTTTATGAACATGTTTACGGCGGTGTCTTTTCTTTTTCCTATCAGAGCAATTGTGCCGCTCTCCCTACAACTGTTTCTGTTATTGTCGGGCTGTTTGTTACATTTGCCCCTAGAGCTTTGTACAGGTGTTGGATTGTAACAGCATAAAAGTGTACGAGGTTTGCGTCGGAATTGAAGTAAAGCACCTGGTCCCTACCTTTCAGTGTGCAAGCTCGGCACTGATTTCTTGTACCGCATTTGGGCATTAACTTGCTGACGGCGCCGCTTGGTGCACTCCGCAGTTACGGAAACCTCTGGTTGGTGCACCAAGACAGGCGGGGCCACACGGCAAGTTTCCAGAAAGTTGTCCAGGTACCCTGCACCTGCTTACCAGGTAGGCGCATACACGAAGTGCGGCTCCTCGGAGAGAAAAAAAAACCCCCCTCTCTCTCGTGACCGAGAGGACCAGGCATACGGGGCGGGAATACTTGGGTGTAGCACAAAACAGAGCTAGGCGGCCTTGGGAGCGGGTCAGTTACACCTGGCTGCCTGCCCTGACCGGGGATTTTTTGCTACCCGTCAGACGCGGGTATTTCGGTGACGTGTTTCTTTTCTTATGGTCAAGGGTATTGGAATGTGGCATTATGTCACACTCGTCGGGCAGTACAGTCCTTGGGCTACGATAGCAAAAGCACTTGAAATGGGGATAGGTATAGAAGCGGGGAGGGAGGGAGGGAGGCACGGAGGTAGACGGGTATCTGCCGATCCCCCTCCTCTCCCCGCAATTATTGGCCCTGAATACGAAGGGGAAGTGCTTGGCACGATGGGGCTTTTGATGCAGGGATTGCAGCCTAACGGTCCGGGGAAAAGGCTGTTCGTGATTGGGGGAGTATGGCGGGGACGATGCGGCTGATTTTTAGGCCTCCTCTGCGGGGACAATACGTTTTGTGAGGGGGACCGCATAAAGCGGGCCACGCGCACCCACACAGTATCGCCACAACACAAGTTGGCACCGCAGCCAAATTAGGAGTGAAATAAAACAACGAAAATAATTAATGCATGCAACGATATAGAATAACAACAACGTAATAACAAGCAACAATTCGTGCAATTAAAAGTTTTTTTTTAGGGCTGCAGCCTTTTAAACAACGGTAACTAACGCGGAAAACCACGTTACCTTTAGCGCCAGCGGGAAAGCGCTGCTTTACAGTTAAATTAAAGCTTAAAGCGTGTTATGGATCCGTATGTAATACGGATTACGAAACCCAAAAAGTAGTTCTTGGAACTGAAAGCTTTGCATATAAGGACCGCTTTTAGTCCTCTTAAAACGAGGACTTTTCTTACCACTTTCCTTTTTATGTCGTAAAATAACATTATTATTAAGTAACCCCTTTATAGCTTAATTTATTACAGGGCGTGCGCTTACGCTTTTATAACTTTTCCAGCTTTTTTTTTTTTTAAAAAAAAAAAAAAGGCGTGCGCTTGCGAAAGATTTTGTCAGGAGCACGGGCGAGACCGCCCGGCAGAAAGCGGGGAGCGTTAAATGCACGGGCGAAACCGCCCGGCAAAAAA
>NW_008804546.1:5700978-5704607 GCF_000145635.1 Gaeumannomyces tritici R3-111a-1 | reverse complement strand
CCCCCCCGGGGACATGCCGGCGAGCTACCGGTATTGCGGCCAAAGCATAATGGCAAAGCTAAAAAATAGGGTAAAGCTTAAATTGCACGAAAGCGCTTGGAACGCGAAAGATTTAAAGGACCGACCCCGGGTGCTTAAAGGGGCACGAAAAAAGGGGAGGTTAAAAAAAGAACAATTTTTGTTGGCAATAGCACTTTTGGTAAAAAATTTACGGAAGCCTAACAAAAAAAATACCGCATTCGGCCCGTAACCCGGTAACCATTCGCTTTTGCACCGATTAACCTTTAACATATTGTTTTTTTTTTATACCTTTTTTATTTGGGAAACAAGCCCGGGTAATTACCGGAAAGGATCGAGCAAATTTGAAAAGGGCATTTGCAATTTCGTACCGTTTATAATAACGCTTAACGCTACGTCGAGCACGTTGGAAAAGGCCGTTAAGCTACCGGAATAAAATACCAAAGGAGCCCCGCAAATTTTCGACAATTTTAAAAACTTTTTCGTAAAGGAATTGCAAAAAATAAATAACGCGCTAAAAGCCCAAAGCAAACGCGCCCGTTTAATTTAAAAAATCCAAAATAAAAGGTCGAAGCATGCGCATAAAGGTTTAAACAAAAATAAAAGAAATATTTTTAAATAATGGAAAGGTTTTACGTAAAGCAAAGTTATTTTTAAGCTTTTTATGTTTAAAAAATCGGCAATTTGGCAAAATATTGCTTACTATATTAGCGATTACAAATTTATTTTCGAAAGCGAAAAAGGACGTTACGGTAAAGACCGTATAAAGGTTTAAATAACTTCCAGCACTTTCGACCATTATCGGCGGGTACAATGGACAAAATATAAGCAAATGCATTATTTAAATACCGGGGTATTGCTTATTTAAGCCGATTTTTTGCGGTAGCTTTAAGCAAGGTTAAAAAACCCCGATTTGCGGATATAGCTAGCGATTAAAAAGTTTGCGGGAAATACCGCTATTAAGCAAAGGGATTACAAATTGTTCGAAGCGTTTTAAATTTGTTGGGATTTGGTAAAAAACGATTTTCCCGAATTAATACCCAAATGGATAAGGACGACATTGCTTTTTAACCGGTTTCGCCCCGAAATTTAAAAACGGGTAATATTTAAAAGCTTTTTTTATATTATAAAAAAATTGCAAGCCAAAGCCTTTAAAGCAAAAATAATATCGGGACCGTACAAAGGGACCCCGGGGGATACAAGTATTTTAGCCTTTAAAAAGCCGGTTACCTGCTTTAAATGCGGGTAGTTAAGCCATATCGTTGCAGTATGCAAAATACGGACGGATAACCCGGAAATCCCGTTAGCCCCAGCGATTATACAAAGGGCGAAGGGGAAAAGGCCCGAAATACGGTGTTACGGGTATAAAAAATTGGGTTATATTTGGCCGGCGTGCTTTAAAAAAAGCAAAATATCGCTACCTAATTCGATATCGCTGTTTGGCCGTTTAAGCACCGGGGCTTAAGGGTGCGCCCCAACGGTTAAAACGCGCTAAAAAACCGAAATGTATTTACGGATTAACGGTTACCGGGTAAAGTTAAAAGCGTTGGTTAATAATGGGAGCGACGTTAACTTATTGCATAACCGTTTTTTGGTAAAAGCAAAAAAAATACCGGTGCTAAACGGGGGCCATTTGGCGTAGCTCGATACCAAAAAACGCATGCTTACGCTAAAGGTAAGGAAATACAAAATTTGGGTAACGGATAATTAGGAAATAACCCAAAAATTAATGGTATTTTACGTAATGGTGCCCCGGGCCGGGTACAACATTACGTTAAGCATGTTTTAATTTTAGCAAAAAGATATTAAAATTTGGTTTGGAAATATAAAGTAAAAATTTTCGGTAATTACCAAAAAAGTTAAAATAATTTCGTTGGAAATAGCTAAAAAGCTAATCCAATCGGGATAAGCGATAGTTGTACTAACGGTTGCACGCTCGAAAACCCCGGAAAACCTTAGGAAAAGGCTAAAAGCTTTCCCGGAATGGGTTAAAAAAATAATTGCAAAATATGCGCAATTTTATAAATTAAACCTTTTGTTAAAACATATAGGTTAAAATTACGCGATTAAATTAAAAAAAAAACGATGCCGTTTTACGAAAGCATTTATTTTTTATCCGAAAAGGAATTAAAAACTTTCCGGGGGTATTTCGACGAAGCCATAGCGAAGGGTTGGATCCGGCATTTAACCAGCCCCGCTAGCGCCGGAATTTTGTTCGTTTTAAAAAAGGACGGAAAGTTCCGCTTTTGTATTGATTATTAGGGTTTTAATAAGGTTATTAAGAAAAACCGGCTAATATTCCCGCTAATTTACGAAATATTTAACCGGGTATTTAAAAACTAGTACTTTACCAAATTGGATTTAAAAAACGCTTATTACAAGATACGAATTCGATAAAAAAACGAATAAAAAATTGCTTTCCGTTGCAAATATGGATATTACGAATATTTGGTAATGCCTTTTGGTTTGGCCAACGCTTTAGCAACGTTTTAAAGCTTTATTAATATAGCGCTTAAAAAATTAATTAATAGCAATTGCATCGTGTATTTAAACGATATTTTTATTTTTTCGAAAATATAGGAAAAGTACCGCGAAATAATAAAAACGGTGCTAAAACGATTTAAACGGTTTAAACTTTACGTTAGCCCGGCCAAATGCAAATTCGAAACGGATAGTATCGATTTTTTAAAATTTAGGATAATTAAATTCGGGGTCGAAATTTTGCCGGATAAAGTTATTGCAATTTTAAAATGGAAAATACCAAAAAGCGTTAAAAATATCCAAATATTTTTGGGCTTTACGGGGTATTATTGGAAATTCGTAAAGGGCTACGCGAAAATTATTATGCTTTTAACGGACCTTTTTAACAAAAATACCGTATTTTATTTAAAAAATGTTACGAAAAAGGCTTTTTGCAAATTAAAATTGCTATTTACGAAAGCTTCGGTATTAATGCATTTCGACTTTTCGAAGCCGTTGTGCGTACGGACTAACGTTTTGGTTTTTGCGATAAAGGCGGTACTATTGCAATTGCAAAACGGCCAATAGCACCCGGTAGCTTACATGTTAAAAAAATTGCGATAAAAAAAGTTGCGCTATGCAATTTTTAATTTAAAATTGTTAGCAATCGTAAAAGCTTTCGAAAAGTAACGGTATTATTTAACTTACTTACAAAAAATTGTTAAAATAATTACCGACCATTTAAACCATATTTATATTTTAACAAAGGAAAAAGTAATAAAGCGTTAAATAAAGTGGTTCGAAAATTTAGTAAAGTACGATTTTACGATTAAATGGAAGCCAAAATACCGAAACCCCGCGGATGGTTTGTTAAAACGTTTTTAAAATATACCCGTGGACGGGGAGGCCGATAGGGCAAAAAAGGAATTTTAAAACGATTTGCTGGCCAAATTCCGAAAGGGCAGCTTACGTAAGGGACGACCATTATTAAAAAGGATATTAGGACGATATTTAAGGCGTATTTTCGAAGTACAAGCAAAGGGACGATTTCGTTTTCAGCGGTATTTAAAAAAGCAAGGCTTACCGTTTAAGGAATTAGTAACGGCTTGCTTAATGTATAAAGGTAAAGTTTTAAATTCCCGAATTTAGCG
>NW_008804546.1:5686067-5689529 GCF_000145635.1 Gaeumannomyces tritici R3-111a-1 | reverse complement strand
ACATACGACCATACCCACTGGAATATACGGGATCCCGTCCGCTTTCCCCTAATCCACGCAGCCAGTTGACAGGCCTCTTGCATGCGGATGCCGTTTATCTCAGCCTCCCTGTGGTGAGGTTTAACTTCAGCAATAGCCGTTATTTCAGGCATTCGCCCAGGGCCGGGAAAGGTTGCGAAGTAACCATCGACGACGGCTGTGAAAATCTTGTTTTCGCGCGAGGGTTGGCCAGTGTAAATGGTAAAAGGATGGCGGTGGGGCGACCACGCGCCTTTAACCCCCTTGTGGTGGATGGTAATGGCGATGAGGAACATGACGAGGGCGCTGTTAACGATCTGCTCGTCTAATCCCGCTTTGAGCTGCTTGGCCTCCTCCGCCGTGACAGGCACAGGGCTGACTGGGGCGAAAAGAATGCGGTTGCGGGGTGGCGATGCCACGCTGCTGCCGCTGTCGGGCGATGATGCCGGTGCATCCCCGGCAACATCAACATCCATGGCGTCGCGGGTTCTCGTGGGCGTTTCGGGAAAGCTTCTGTTAACTATGGCCGACATGTTGCCAGTGTCGGACCCGCCGCAAGCATCGGAGCGAGTGGGCGGTGCATAATACGCCATCACGCCGTCGTTATCGTCGTCGTCGTCGTCGCCGTTCAAGCCCTGGGGGTTGGCGGCGAGAAGTTGGAAATACCTAGGGAGAGAAAACGATTTCAGGCAGGGAAACGGTCGGTCGGTCGCGGCGGTTTGGCGGAGATGGCCAAGGTTGAACAAATAAGCCCCCCACCCGGTGGCGTTGCTGGTGTCCTTGTCCTGGAGGGCCGTTTTTGCGTCTTGGATATAGCCGCTATCGTCCAAAAGCGGACCCTCGTCGAGCAGAGAAGCCGATTTCGGCTTATCATTAATGTAAAGGGCACGCAGCAGCAGGAACTGGTCCCAGGTGGCTTTGGACGCGGACGCGGTAAACTCGCCATCGTGGATCGACTGCCCTCCGAGGTCGGAGGCGGCAATTTCTTCTTGCCATTGCGCCGGGTCCGCTGGGAAAGCCATGAAAGCAGCTAAGGAGGGAAAATGGATCGAAAGAAAAGATGGCAAAGCGAAGGATAAAAAGGAAGAATCCAAAAAGGAGGGGGAGGTGGGGAGGGCCAAGGGAATAAAGGGTCCGTCGCTTAAGCAACCCCGAAGGGCAGCGCCAGCAGCATGCCCATTTTGGCGGGGGATAGGCCAACGAGGCGCCGTTGAAACCACGCGGCGCGTGGCAACTGGCCAGTTTAAACCTATCGTTTAGGCTGGTGTGCAAAGCCGCAGCCTGCAGCGATAAGCGAGCACGTCCGGCAAAAAAATAGTTGAGACTGTCCAGGGTGGGGGTTTGGAAAATAAGCACGGGGTAAAATACGGCGTAAAAAAGCGACACAGGAAAGCGACATAGGAAAGCGACATAAGTGAAAGATATAGGAAAAGGATATAGGAAAAAGAAAAAGAGAGAGGAAAAGGGAAAAGGACATAGGAAAAGGAAAGGACACAGGAAAAGAAATGTGATAATTATTTTTTGGCGTGCGTGCCAAGGCAGGATGGGAGCAGGGCGGCGGCTGCAGCTGGGGGCATGCTGGCCGCTCCACCAGGAGGTTCATTGGGGCCAACCGAATCGGATGCAGTGCCGCGCGATCGCGCCCCATCACGACCTCTGCAGCCCACCCCCAGACCAGCCGACCTGGGGCGGATTGAAGCCCTGCTCCTCACCTTGCGTCACACATCGCCCAACTTTGGCCAAACGCCCGCCACTGCAATCTCGCTCGCTCACTGACCAACAGGCGTCATCCATCAAAACATACACGACACGTGCGCGCGCGACTGCAGCTTTGCCATACAAGAAGAGGACGCACGCTTGCTCGCCGCCGCTGCACCTTGCAAGACACAAAGCACCTCTCCCAGACGGGCAGTAGAGCCATGGCATCCGGCACGCCGTCGCCGTCGCCGTCGCCATCTGACGCGCGTGCCTACGCCCGCGCCGCAGCCACCAACAACCTGTGCGGCGACTTTGTCCGCGCTGCCAGGGCCATGGACTACGCGATCCCCTTGCCAGAGGGACAGCTGACCACGTTCACTCGCTCCAAGCCCGGCCGCCCACCCGCGCCTGTTCACGTTTTGTGCGAGACGCTCGACCTCGACGAGTCCCAGCCCAGGCCGCCTGCCGCCGACGACAACAACGGCGATTTCCTCTTTGTGCGGCCCATCCCGCCCGCGACCATGGACAGCTGGCTGCAGGAAGTGCAGCCGTGTGCCTCGTCGGTATTCGGACAAATGTGCCAAAGAGACCAGGGTGACAGGCCCATCGACTTCGCAGAGTCTTTGATCGCCCATCTCGATAGATGGCTCAGCTGCGATAAGGGCGACCTCCGCCCTGACGGTCCCGGCTTTGACAAGCGCGGCCTGTTCGGAAAAACGAAATGGAGGACCACCAAGATCCGTCATCCGTGGTTTGGTCCGACCGAGGAAGAGATACTTAAAGGCTGTTACTACATGGCCACGTATCGATTTGATTACGGCGCCAC
Source organism: Gaeumannomyces tritici R3-111a-1 (assembly GCF_000145635.1). Lineage (NCBI taxonomy): Eukaryota > Fungi > Ascomycota > Sordariomycetes > Magnaporthales > Magnaporthaceae > Gaeumannomyces > Gaeumannomyces tritici. Next base: position 5,686,987 of record NW_008804546.1, on the reverse strand, counting down.
GCGCCGGACTGCCACCTCCCCGCGCGGTTTTACCGAAACGCCACATATCGTCGGCACCTGCGCGCATTCCGTGCAGCAGCTGCCAGAGCAAGGCCTGCTCCGCGGCGAGATTGATGCAATTATAATAATGACGCAAGTACGCCGCATGCCGCCCTGCTGCGTCTCTTTTCGAGCCGTGCCAGTTAGTTTTCATCTCCCTTTTCCGCTTATTTTTCTCCTTCTCCTTTGCGTTCCTGTCTTCCCCTTCCCGCAGTCCAAGAAAGCGATTGCTAACGTGCGCGTTTAAAAGGTGACCGTCATCTCCGTGGCCCGAAACGACGTACGCATCCTTCACGCCTACGTCGACACGCAAAAGCGCCTTATTAAAGTGCGCAAATCCCGCGTCCTCAACTTTGACAACATCGACGACATCCACGCGGGCAACGACGAATGGAAGCATATCCTCCGCTGGGTCCTCGCGGAGCCCGACATGGACACCGTTAGAGCAACGGGGTATTTCGACGTCGACCAGCCAGGCTCCAAGGCGCAGCAACCGTCCCTGCTCCGCAAAGCGCTGGCTCACCGTTGAAAGCTTTGTCCACTCCCCAGTCCCGCTGCGAAATGCAATCGTGCGGGCCGAGGCTTGCAAGCCGCCATTGCCAACCAAAGGAGCAGAAGCACCAGGAGATGTGCATTTCTCATTTCAATAATGCATATGGGTGTGTAGGGTGGGGCGCAGCAGACGGCCGTTGGACGGTAGGGGAACGCTTGGCTAAAAGCAAAGGGGAGCAGAGGCATCCGTTTTTGGAGGCGAAACCCTCCGTTTCTGGAGGCCCTGGGATCCCATTTTCACCCAAAACTTCTACAAACCAAAACATGTAAGGGCCGAACTAGTACTCAGGTGGGTGACCACTGGGGAATCCTCGGTGTTGTATGTTTTT
>NW_008804546.1:5659622-5685976 GCF_000145635.1 Gaeumannomyces tritici R3-111a-1 | reverse complement strand
CTGGGTCCTCGCGGAGCCCGACATGGACACCGTTAGAGCAACGGGGTATTTCGACGTCGACCAGCCAGGCTCCAAGGCGCAGCAACCGTCCCTGCTCCGCAAAGCGCTGGCTCACCGTTGAAAGCTTTGTCCACTCCCCAGTCCCGCTGCGAAATGCAATCGTGCGGGCCGAGGCTTGCAAGCCGCCATTGCCAACCAAAGGAGCAGAAGCACCAGGAGATGTGCATTTCTCATTTCAATAATGCATATGGGTGTGTAGGGTGGGGCGCAGCAGACGGCCGTTGGACGGTAGGGGAACGCTTGGCTAAAAGCAAAGGGGAGCAGAGGCATCCGTTTTTGGAGGCGAAACCCTCCGTTTCTGGAGGCCCTGGGATCCCATTTTCACCCAAAACTTCTACAAACCAAAACATGTAAGGGCCGAACTAGTACTCAGGTGGGTGACCACTGGGGAATCCTCGGTGTTGTATGTTTTTGCCGTCTTTTTTTTTTTTTTTTTTTGAACGGGTGAGGGCTGCTTGCTCGCGTCCGAATTATGGGTTTATGAAACAGTTTAGAAGAAACAAGAGAGGAAGGAGCCCAACCCTTTTGGATATGGGGCCGCATGGAAGCCCACTTGGACGGCCACGGTCCAACCCGAAGTGATATGGGATGAGAACCACGGCGCCATGTCTCGACGACCCTATTTCTCTTCCAGAAGCGGAATGCAAGCGACTACTCCGCCACGCCCGGCGGAGAGCGTGCATCGTTCGAGAGCAGTGTCCCGCTTAGTGACCAGGCCGACAGCCCTTCCGCTGAGCGCCGCGAGTTTCAACATTAGCTAACAGCTCAAATCCCGAGTTGGCTATACAACTCCAATTTTACACCTACCTTACCTGCCCAGGCAGGCGTGTATTGCTACTGGTGGCCTGTCCCTCCGCTGGCGACCCCAATGTGCCTACTGAGGGAAGCCTCTATAAGTCGCCTATCTACTCCATACTGTCCCCCATGGGTCCGCCCCTGCTAGTCGTGCCACACGGGCGACGTCGGCGTGATCTTTTTCAGCCCATCCTTTGCCGCCCTGAGCCTGCCCTCGTCCGGAGCGGGCATGCCGCTGGCGCGCAGCAAAGCCGCCCTCATGAGAAGCTGCTGGTCGGCCAGTTCGGGCCAGTGCGTGGAGCCCCACCTCCATGTGCTCCTGTGGCCTTCCGTATTATACCTCTCGTAGCGGTCGCGGAAGATGTGGTGGTCCCTCATGGCATAAAAGGGGTCCCACCTGTACCGATTGAGATCCGAGGCCAGAATGGGCAGCGGGTCCTGCTCCAGAGGCGATTTGAGGAAGGCTAAAAGGGCGCGTAATTGGTCGTCAGTCGGCGGGTATAGTGTGAATGGTCCCTGGCGACGGCCGTCGTGGAAATAAACAGCGTTGCACTGCGGATTTGAGGGGCGGGTTAGCACCTGGACGCGGCATACACAAGCACGAGCAAACGGAGGGCGAGGGCCTTACTTCGCTGTCGGACTTGCCCCGATCAAAAACCACGACGCCGCCGAAAATCATGCATTCTGCCCAATACCCAACCATGTCCGCTTCGCCGTCGGGATACTGCTCAACGGCTGTATAGCTGCGGTGGCTGAACGGGGTCTCCGGCAGGGGGACCGAATAAAATCGCTGGCTCAGCACCTGGATTTGCATCTCGGACGCGAGCCAGTCCCTGTGCACCTTGCGCTTGTGGACGCCGTCGTCCGTCTGGAACAAACGGACGGCAATGGAATGGCAGGCGACGGCCGTCATTTCGACGAGACGCAAGTCGAACTCGGGGCTTCCAACCTTGGCGGCGTTGAACGCGCGCAGGAGCTGGCGCCGGAACTGCAGCTGGCGACCGGCGTCGAACGTGCGTCCGAACTCCCTAATCTTCCCCAGGGCGGCTTCGCAAATTACGCTGTGGTTGAGTTCGTATATGGGGTGTGACCTCATGGGCGGCAGGAATGCCTCCCACGTCTGGATCGTCGGCAGCCCGTCAAATATTTGAGCGTATGCATTTTGCGCCACGGCCGTTACAAGGACATTGCCGATAGCGAGCTGGAAATGCAAAAAATGGTCGGCATCGAGGGCGCTGGCGGCAGTATCAGTGTCAAACTCGGGCATCGCGGGTATGTTGTCGCAGGCGGCAAAGGTGTTTGGAATTGAGGAAAGCTGCACAAATTTGGGAAACACTTGGCATCGACCACCTCCCGCCATGCGGGGGCAGTGGACTCCCGCGCAGCATTGCGGAGCCGGCCCCAAGCCCTAAAAGTTGTTGCAAGGTGCAGCAGGCCTTTAGAAGGAGCCCAAGCTTTAGAAGGAACCCAAGCTTTAGATATGGGGCACTTCTCGACGCCCTCTGGGGCCGAATGGAAGCCCGCTTGGACGGCCACGGTTTGAACCGAAGTGATATGGGGGTCTTCTCCATACAAAGGTCTAGATTCATGCAGGCAGGGGAGAGGAAGTACAACATCACATAGGAAACGAAATACGCAAGCACGGGCGAATACGACGGAAATTATGCCGGAAAAAAAAACGGGGGTGACCCCTGGTGAAGGCTTAAAAGGTTATCCCGGTTAGGGACGGGCCCTTCCACCACCGCGCGGGTCCCTTACGCCACTCCCATGCCCCATGTCCATGTCGACAACCATGTCGATAACCATGTCGATGCCTGTGCTTGACGCGAGCGGGACCGCGCGCGAGGACTGACACGGAACCGTTCCACCCAGGCCGTCGCCGACCCTGGGCACAATCACCGGGCGAGTCGGCCGAGATGGGGCTCGGACGGGCTCTCCACTGTCAAAAGACAGGTGCCTGGCCGTGACTCGAGTCGGTGACGATCAGACATAGCCGTCAGATGCGAGGGAGGGGTTTCCATTCCCTGGCGTGACCGGTGTGGCCGACCCCGCCTGACAAGTTTTACGAGTCGTGACAGTGGGCGAAGCTGGAGCTGTCGTGTGGACTGCACACGGAGCGGACTTGGGGAGTTGTTTACAGGGACCTTTTCACCTGGCCCTTTCAACGGGTGTTGTAACAGAGGCACGGCTTTCGTCACACCAACTACACAGATGGGCAGTTAATTCTGATGGTTTCATACGAGTGCAATCCAAAGGGGAAATTAGAGATGTAGATTACATGTTAACTTTGGCGAGGCAGGCTTGGATGTCGTCAACGCCGCGGTAAGCCGTACCGTTAGCTCCGGGCAAGTCGTTAATCTAGGCCAAGACAGCTCGCCAGCAATGTTGTTGCCAAATGCCATTACTTGGCAACAGGTACAGAAGCAGTTGTTGCACACTGCAGTGTTTGTCTATGGCCACACCACCTCTACGTAATCAATTGGGCATTATGGTAAGACAAAATGGAAGCATTTCTCAAAGATTGTTGATGTAATAAACTTGGATTGCATGTCCGTAGTAATCATTCATGTAAATAAGTACAAAAGAGATAAAGGTACTGCCAAACCGTCTGTCTAAAATCCGCCTAGTTAAAATGGTAATAGCCGGGTACGACCCGGGAAGAAAAGAAAAGAAGAATCACCAGTGGTCTTTTAGACCCATTCATTACTTCTTGCTCGCAAATTTGGATCCGAGGTCGAAGCGGTCCGCGTTCATGACCTTGACCCAGGCCTTGACGAAGTCGCGGACGAAGCGCTCGCCCGAGTCCTTCTGGGCATAGACCTCGGTGATGGCCCTCAGCTCGGCGTGCGAGCCGAAGACGAGGTCGGCGCGGGTGGCGGTGAACTTCTCGGCGCCGCTAGCGCGGTCGGTGCCCTTCCAGACCTCCTTGTCGCCGGCGCTAGCGGGCTTCCAGACGGTGTTGATGTCCAACAGGTTGACGAAGTAGTCGTTGGTCAGCTTGCCGGGCTGCGCCGTCAGGACGCCCGTCTTGGAGCCGTCAGAGTTGGTGCCCAGGACGCGCAGGCCGCCGACGAGGGCCGTCAGCTGCGGCGGGGTCAGGGCTAGCTGCGAGGCGCGGTCGACGAGGATCTCCTCGGTGAGGGAGCGCGAGTTGCCGCGGCCGAAGTTGCGGAAGCCGTCGGCGACGGGCTCCATCAAGCGGAAGGACTCGACGTCGGTCTGCTGCTGGGTCGCGTCGGTGCGGCCGGCGGAGAAGGGGACGGAAATGTTGGGCAGGCCGGCCTCGTGCGCGGCCCTCTCGACAGCAGCCGAACCGCCAAGGACGATAAGATCAGCGAGGGAGACCTGCTTGCCACCCTTGCTGTTGAAGTCGGTCTGGACGGCCTTGAGGGCATTGAGGACGGTGTCGAGCTCCTTGGGGTTGTTGACGGCCCAGGTGCGCTGGGGCTGCAGCGCGATGCGGGCGCCGTTGGCGCCGCCGCGCTTGTCCGAGTGGCGGAAGGTCGAGGCGGAGGCCCAGGCGGTCGAGACGAGGTTCGACACGGTCAGGCCGGGCGCGGCCAGGACCAGCTGCTTGAGCGAGACGACGTCGGCGTCGCTAATGCCGTAGGGGTTGACGGCAGGGACGGGATCCTGCCAGAGAAATTCCTCCTTGGGCACCTCGGGGCCGAGGTAGCGGGAGCGGGGGCCCATGTCGCGGTGGAGGAGCTTGAACCAGGCCTTGGCGAAGGCAACGTTCAGCTCCTGGGGGTTGTCGAGCCAGCGCTTGGTGATTTTGGCGTAGGCCGGGTCCCGGATCAGGGCCAGGTCGCTAGTAAGCATGGTGGCCTTGCGGAACTTGGTCTTGTCGAACGGGTCGGGGTAGTCGACGGTGCCGTTGACAGCCTCCCAGTGCTTGGCGCCGCCGGGGCCGGTGACGAGCTGCCACTGGTTGCCGTACAGGCTCTCGAGGAAACCATTGCTCCACCTGAAGAATCGAGAAGTGGTTAGTACAGATCAAAGATCCGGACAGGCTTTGCGTGGGTTTGTGCTTACTTGGTAGGAGTCTTGGTCCACACGACCTCGAGGCCGCTAGTCCTCGTATCGGGGCCGTTTCCTTTGTTGACCTTGTTGATCCAGCCGAGGCCCATGCCCATGTCGTTGGCCTCGGGCTCGGGGCCAATGTTGTCCCCCCCCGGCACGGCGCCGTGGGCCTTGCCGAAGGCGTGGCCGCCGGCGATGAGGGCCACGGTCTCCTCGTCGTTCATGCCCATGCGCGCAAAGGCGGTGCGGATGTCGAGGGCCGAGTCCTCGGGCTTGGAGTTCCCGTCGGGGCCCTCGGGGTTCACGTAGATGAGGCCCATGTGGGTGGCGGCCAGGGGCTTCTCGAGGTTCGCGGCGCGCCCGCGGGCGTCGACGCTGCCGTTGTAGCGCACGTCGTTACCCTTGGGCACGAAGGTGGTCTCGGCGCCCCAGTAGATGCCCTCGTCCGACTGGAAGGTGTCGGCCCGGCCGGCGCCGAAGCCCAGGGTCTTGAAGCCCATGGACTCGAGCGCGACGTTGCCGGCGAGGAGCATGAGATCGGACCACGAGATGGCGTTGCCATACTTTTGCTTTATGGGCCCTATTGAGGGTTAGCTGGATGCAACTGGGGTGTGTAGAGGGGGAATTCTTCACATACAAATCAACATGCGAGCCTTGTCGAGGTTTTCGTTGTCGGGCCAGCTGTTCAGCGGAGCAAACCGTTGTTGACCCTACAAGCGCACGTTAGCTGATGCCCCGACGGAGGGGGGCTGAAAAGTGCGGCTAAGCTCACCATTCCGCCACCGCCACGACCATCCATAGCGCGATATGTGCCAGCGCTATGCCAAGCCATCCGAATAAACAGACCGCCATAGTGGCCAAAGTCGGCGGGCCACCATTCCTGGGACTTGGTCATGAGCTCCGTAAGGTCCTTCTTGAGCGCATTGTCTGCAGCGTGTGTTAGGATACATGCCCCAAAGGCGTTCCGGGAGAGGAAAGAAAAAGCAGACAGGTACTCACAATCGAGGGACTTGAAGGCTTCTGTGTAGTCAAAGTCGTCACCCAGGGGGTTCGTCTGGGGCGCGAACTGGCGCAGGACGTCGAGCCTCAGCTGGCACGGCCACCAGTCGGTGCTGCGGGTGCCGCCGCCGGCCATGTTGCTGTTCTGTGGGCAGCGGCCAAAGGGCGTTGCGGCGGCAGGGCTGCCGCTCTTGGGAACCTCGCGCGCTTGCTGCTGCGAGAAGGGGCACGAGGGGCTGGCCTGGGCGAGGGGCGCGGCTGTCAACAGACAGCCGGCCAGCATGGTGGCGAAGCTGGGGGAGCGCATTCTCTAGGACGTGAGCCTTTGCTGGGCAAGTGAAAGGACCGAAAAGGACTGTAATTTGCTGCACAAAACTGACCAAGCAGGGGATGGCAGGCGAGCGCTTGAGGAACAGAGAATCCCCATCCCAACAGACACAGCCTGGCGCGCTCTCTCTTATAGCTGGCCGATCAGGGACAGACATTCAAGTGCGGACATTCTATTTTGAGAGCCAAACGTGACCTGGCCCCGCCTCGCCCATGCATAAGGCTTCAAGATTACGAGCGAGCGGTGGACTGGGGCCTGGGCCTTGGCGGTGTCTGTTGATCAACTGGGGAGCTTCCAATGTTGATGACAAGCTCCTCGAGACATCCACCAGGCCTGGGAGGGCTAGGCGCCACTGAGGCACAGGGGTACGGTGGCCCGGGTGCCCAGCTGGTCTCCTCCCACAAGCGGATTGGCCCTGGCACATTTTCCTAAAATCGAACCATCATCCCTGGTCAGCGTCGCAGCGGGGTGTGCTCTAGAGGCGGTGGGTGAGATCACCGCCTTGGTATCTGTTTTGCTTCTTGTTTGCCCACCCAAAAAAAAAAACCAAAAAAAAACTTTTTCGCACTCAGATCGTGCATCCTAGCCAGGGGCAGAATTTGGACGTTAAAGGCAGGTGTGATTTTCCCGCTTCGCCTCGTGCCTGTTGGTATGTAATGGTCGTCGTCGCATTCGTCGCTTCCCCTCGACCCCTTTCATTTGCCCATACAGTCAGCCCAAGGAAACGTGACCATCAAATCGAGCGGCCCAATGTTACCCGCCAGCCGTGAACCCCCATGCCAATCAATGCTCCTCCCCGTGCTGTCCAGGAAGGTGTGTGTCTTTCGGTAGTGCCTGGGATGGCGCCCACAACCGAGCGCCTGGACTCCGCCGCCTCATTTCCGGGGAATTGGAGATGGCGAGCGGCACTTCGCTCGGCTCTGGTGGGCCCCTCCCCTCCTGCCAGGGGGTTACATTGCCCAGCGCGCAATTGGCGCGCGTCGATATCGCCTGCAAAAGGTTATATCTGGCGGGTCCTGTCAATCCGATTCAATCGGATTTAGTCTTTTCGGCACACAAAACGTCACCGATCCACAGACCAGGAGTCGGAGTGGACCCTGGTGGACCCCTGCCCTCATCGCCCAGCCAAACTCTTTGTGCGCCATTTGGAGTGGTGTCGTGCTTGTCATCCATGCCCTGTCACTGACTGTGCACAACCTGTACTTTTACTGCTGACGTTCGCGAGGCCTGGTCCAGCCTATAATGCTTGTCGTTGGTACGAGGTTTCGAGGCTAGTATGTGGTCTCCCCTGTCCAAAAAGAAGTCCACGCGACCGTTCTGATGTGTAAGTCATGTAATCCACGCCTCAGATGCCTCTTATGCCTGGAAAGAAAAAACCTGGTTGGAAGAGTGGGGCAGTCTTGGCTCCCCAAAGGGGCGTTTCGCGGTTGTTGATCCCGTAAAATTGATTGTTTCCGGCTTCGCCGAGCGCAATGCCATCAATTACATCCCAGCAGTAAACAAACAACCAATTACCCAAAAGCGGAAAAGACGAGGAAGGTTGGACAGAAGCGTAAAAATACAACGGCGCTCCTGTCAGAAACGCAGATCCCCATCGAACTGATGGGTTCCTGGATCTTCTAGGTAACATGAGCGCAGACGAGCGCAAAGGACAGCCCCAAAAAGGCAAGCGCAATTGGGAGCGACCAAGGCGGCAGTTCCAATTAGGCGAGGCCAAAAACATATGACCACACACACCACTGGCGCGGAATGCGTGGGGCGGCCCGAGAAGGGCTAGAAATTGGGGAGGGTGGCAGACCAACACGTGGTTCTCTCGCCCCAGCCCGCAATTTTTCGGCCCGGGTAGACGCAGGCCATCTCGCCGGCCGCCACCCGTTTGTTAAATACCGTTGCTACTGCCGTTGCCAAGGCGGGGAGGATGTCGCTGGCGCTGGATTGCGGATAGGCTACGGAGGGCTAGCAAAACGATGGCTCGCAATTACAAATCACACAGGGATAACTTCCCCGCACATTTTTCGGGTTTTCTAATGAGAACAAGCAAAACAACATGGGATAGTTCCTTGCAATGTGACGACGGATGAACTTTTGACCTTCCTCACTAGTCACCCCCTTTCCCAACAACCTGGTTCAAAGGGCATAGCCTGGTCCACGAACTTTGCGGTGCTCATGCCCGCCGTGACACGAGGCAGCGGACGGAAGGTGTGCTGGCTATCGAGCAACACATGTTATCCCCACTCCGCGCTTTCGAATTCTTCCGGCGGACGCGTGGGTCGCTGCGTGCGTCCACGAGAGACATGCGTCTAGACACACGTCTGGACCGACTTGCGCACCTGGTGGATCTCAGCGCCAGGTGCAAATTTATACAGGCCCCCTACCCGAGGTCACTTCGGTCGGCGATGAGGTGGGTTTGCTGAAGGGTGATATGTAGGTAAGGTTTTCATCCATCTGCCTAGGGGGGGAGGGGGGCTCGCCCTCGGCGGCTTTTCCATATCGGGGTGGGTAGGCCGCCTCCGCGTTGGCGTCCTACGGGTGGGAGGGATCATGGAAGAAACCCCCCGGGGGTAGCCGGTGAGGCCCATGGACGCGTAATACACAGAGGCTGTCATTCTCTGGCGGGGTGGGCAAATGAGAATATGCAGTTCGGATGACACCAATCGAAACATCTCTATTAAACTTCCAACTTTCCGGTCCTTTTGACAGATACCCAAGTAGTTTAAAGAGCGGTAAGCACACGAGAGCCACAACCAGGAGTCAGGGTGGAGGCGTTGGTGGCTTCTCGTCCTCCCACTCGGGCGGCCACGGCGTGTCAGCGCTGGCCTCGTCGTCTTCCAGAAACCTAACAGCCCCTTTAGTCGGATCCAGCTCCTTTTCCACGAATCGGCGCTCGGGACCCGCCACCGCATCCACGTCCTGCAGCTGCGTCAGCGCCGTCCGCAGAGCTTACGCGACCTTCCCCATGAGGCCGTCCCCCTCGCCCCCATCTCTCCATCGAGCACTCGAACAGGGGCTCCAGGATGTCACGAGCCTCGCGCTGCGCCCCCCTGCCGCAGCCTCACCGCGACGAAGTCCGGCTCGGCCCTGGCGATTAATGGGTGCTTCGGGGGGCCCATGAACCTGTCCTTCATGCTGCGCAGGACGTCGGAGTAGATGGTCGCCGCCTCGTGTAGACACTTCCAGAGCGGGATGTGGCTGTCCAATTCGGCCAGCTTTCTGTTGGTCTCCCCGAGGAGTTCGTCCTCGCCGGGTATGTTTTCGACCACTAAGACGAGCCCTTCCATCGCCCGTTTGGCCTCGATAATACTCGCCCTCCGATTTGTCACAAGTGCCTCCAGGAAGCAAAGGAAAGCAGTCTCCTCCAATACACGCAGCTCCTACTTCCTGTCCTTCTCCTGCTCCTTTTCCTTAGCCGTCTTCAGGTCCTCCAGCTGCCTCACGACACTGGCCGCCTCCGCCGTGCGTCGATTGCTCCCTAGTCTGGTTGGTTCATCGCAAACACCCTGGGTAAGGACGAACTCTAGGAGCATGGTTGATTCCGAATGGCGGTTGTTAGCGGCTAGGACTCCGCAGAAGGTCAGAACCGAATCGGCAGTGAATCTCCGGAATCTCCAGCCAGTGATCGACTCGAGCCCAGGAGGGTCGCATATCAGCCACTTGATCCGCTGGAGAAACTTCTCAAAGTGAGGCATGTAATGAACCTTCTAGGAGTACGATTCCCGCTGCAGCCGGCGTACCGGCCCATCCTTCCGGTTCCTTTCCTCCATGTAGTTGAAGTAATCCGGCGGAGCACTATCTCGGGGCATCCGGGCACCTTGACCCATCCTAAGTTCTTGCGCTTGATGACTTATTGCAGTAAGAATGCTTGGATCAGCGGATTGATTACCTACTCCTTGTCGGACTCATCACCTGGTGGTATGTATCCGCGTTTTCCTAAGAAGGCGAGTATCGTCTCGCGGAAGGTGGCTTCCGAGAGTTCGCGACAGACATAAGCTTTTTCGACTTTAGTGACCAGTCGTAGGTACTCGGCGACGTAGGTTGACGCGGTGCCTCGCTGCTTCAGCTGAAGCAGCTCTCTCTCGTCTACCCGTACCTCGTCTACCTGGCTAAAGACGTCGACCAGTCTCTCACCAAACTTGCTGAAGTCTGCAAACACGATCTTGATGCCCTCTTCCGACTTGTCGTACCCCTCTAGGAAGTCGGCCCACATGGGTTGGACCACTCCTTCTTGACTTTGCCGTCCAGTCGGGTGGCGGCATAGTTGATTTTCTGTTCCTCGGTGACGAAGTCGTTCTGGTAGAAGGCGAGGTATTCCTTGTATTCGGTCAGGAAAGGGCTGGGCTTGCCCTCCTGCCCTCCTTACGGCTGAGGAGCTGGGAACTTGTAAGTCTTGATAGAGGTCTTGGGTACGTTTCGAAATGCCGCGGCATCGTCCTGAGCCTTTCTGTCGAAGTCAAACTCTCGGTCACCAATCCGGATGATCCGAGACGGCTTAGCCTCGGCCTTCCTGGAAGTCTCGGCCATTGCTACCGTTCGGGTGCCCTCGGTGGGTACTGAATAGGATCAGCTAAAATGTTGCAAACAAGCCTTCTGCTCCTAAGGTAGGGCACCCCAGGGAGGTGTAGCTGGGCAGTAGCGCTGTTTAGACAAGGGGAATATTGGGATCTTGGGTGCAGGCCTGGATGCTTGCTCCAAGGGATACTTGGAAGCTACCTTAGATTAACTAATGGCAGTGCATCTTTCAAGGGTACCTAGGACAATAGGAAATCCTCCATTTATACACGAGTCTGCTGGTGATACTTTTCTTGGGATCTGTGATTTGTCTGTCCTGCGGTATAAATCACAGACCCTTCCTGTCCGTGACCCGCGGTCTGTGATCTGTAGCGACGGATCACAGATCACAGATCGCACCTGATTAGATAACCATGTCACATGGCTCGTCTATTCTCTTCTAGCGAGAGGCCTGGAGGTGTCCTCTTCCTGGCCCCTCCTTGGTTAGGGGAGCCCGGTCGCAACACCCGCCGACTTGGATCCCAATGCCGCAACAAATATGTTTTTGAAGCCGCCCATAACGAGTTATAGTCGGGAGCCCAGATTCCCCGTGCGTACCTATCTCCCGGGCATGCTTATGAGCAGTCACTGTCGGAATCAGATAGCTCCTGGATCCGACCCGCCCTTGCCGCCTCGACCACTGGATTTTCAACGCTGATTACTCCATTCTCCCGAAGCCTGCAGAGGGAAAAAGAGATACATAGTAAAAATGAATATGACAAGGAGGTTTGAGGAAGCGTTAATATATTGCCGGGGCGGACAACGACCAGGGCAACGAACCTCTCAAACAAGGTGAAAAGCCGGTCGGCTTCTCGCTCCTCCTCTCGCGTCATCTCCGGAAGCCCCTCTTGCACCCCAATCTCCATACTTTGTTGCTGGCCAGTGATGGGGTCTGTCGCTACCGTTTGCCTTTGGACGTCAGGCATGGGCGCGGTAAGCGGTAGGCCTAAACATTGTAGCAGGCCAGCCGCGCAGCCAAATCCGACATTGTGGACAAGCTGGTCCGGGATGCCATCCGACAGTTCAAACAACAGGCTTGCTAGGACGGATTTTAGGGCCGTTGCCGCTTCGGTAGTGGTTGCCACCACCAGGTGGGGCAGCGAATCTCCCCTGCCCAAAGGCTGTTGCCGGTCTTGGTTTGTAGCCAACAGTCGCGATTGCATCTGTTGCTTGTCACTTGTTGCAAGTTTCCATTTGGAAACATGGTACATAAGCGACACAAGCGGCGTAATCCGAGTCTCGAAATCGGCTTGCGTCCGATAAGCCCGGATAGCACATCCCAGGATGTTTGCTAGCTTATCCGCGTGAAACGACGTTGGCGGCTGCACACCCATGGTTTCACTCAACGAAGGCAACAGGGTGGCGAGACAATCGATCAGCTGAGCGATGGGCTGCTCCAGCGGGCCTTCGGGGCGGACATTCGACCAGCTCAGCATCTAGAATAGTCCGTCCAGCGAGCAGAGGAAGCGGCAGGCATAAGCATCATACCGGGCCGTAAGGACCGACAGGAGGGAGAGATGAGTAAGGTGGGATGCATCCAGCTGCTGCTTCGCAGCCGCTTCCACACAACGAGCTACGCCCCGCAAAACAGTAAATTAGCGATTGAATATGATTGTGTGGTCAGGGCGTAACATACCCCATTGACCGCGTCGGTGAGATGATGGTTTGCTAGATGAGGTTTTAAATGCTGAGAGACGCGGAGCAGCAGTCTAGCTGCAAGTTCCCCAAGGTCCGGGCCCTGGCAGTTATCATGGTAAAAAGGCATTAGTTACGTTGGGAAAAGGGGGAACCTCGGGCTGGAAATGCTTGCGTTGGCTAACCTTGTTCAAAAGCTCGATGGCCTTTTCGGGCAGGCACGCGTCCACGAACATTTGCTCTATCGGGGTATGGAGCACCAAAACATTGTTCAAACATCGTAAGGCAGAAATCTGGCCACTGGTGGGATCGCAGCCGCAACCGAACCCGAAGCGTGCGATAACTGCCAGGTCAGCGCTCGTGAGAGAAGCGGCCAGTTCCCGACCAACCGTGCTTTTGGTGAGCGCGTGCAGCTGTCCGAGCCATTCGTTGCAATCGGCTAAAGGTCGGGAACTGTTAGCAAAGGTCCCTATGTTTAATTCCGTAGTTCAAATAGGAATTGATGCAGCGCGTACCTGTGTTTCTGGCTTCGGACTGCTCGAGATTCCGCAGCAGCGTTTGGCCCTGCTCAGCCTGGACTAGCGAATTCGTGCGGTCAGTAACGCCGTTCGAGGCCTGGAGCGATTTTGAAATGCATGCCGTAACTTGCCATCTTATCAGTGCTCGTAAGTGAGAGCAACGACGTGGTGGGAGATTGACAGAGGCGTATGGTGAAGACGACACGGACGCTCGGCATCCCGTTTTTGTGTATCGACTCCCTATGCATCACCCAGGATAGCAGGACGGGAAAGGTGACTTTGACGTCGAGGCGAAGCACATGGAGTCGGTCTTCAGTGGCGCGCACTGTGTTCTCGCAGCCAGCCGCGCCACCGGGATGGCATCGGGATTCCTGGCTCCGCGGTCGAAAGAAAGAGCCTACGTCACAGTAAGCGGCGACGGTGATGGCCAGGAGCCGCTCTACATCTGCCGCAACTTCGACAACTTCGACAAGGATGTGCTTCAGGGGCGCCTGAACACCAGGGGCTGGGTGTACCAGGAGCGAGCCCTGGACCGCCGGACCATCTTCTTCACCAAGTAGTAGATACACTCTGAGTGTGGCACTGGAATCTCGTGCGAGACGATGAGCAAGATTGAAAGTAAGTGGTCCCAAGATGCGCCCACGAGAGGAGCAGGACTCCATCTGATCGAGTCGCATTATGAAGACGTTCCAGCACGAAGGCGTCGTTCTTGGGTGACCCGAACTTCCCAAGGATCGTCCTCGACGTCAAACGAGGCGCCAAGATCGCCAACTTCCAGGAGCTGTACAAGAAATACAGCGGCCTTCACTTGTCCTACCAGACAGATCGCCCGTGGCAGTGCAGGGGCTGGAAAGCCGGCTTCTCCGGCCCTGGGGGCTCGCGGCGGCGGCCTGGGCATTACCGACGGCGGGCGCGGGCTCCTGAGGTGCAGCCGTCTTTGTGTCCGCAAGGAGGGCGATAATGCGGACGGCTCGCCGAATCAGATGGTCCCAGTCTCCGAGGTCAAGGTGACTTCCTGGTCCTGGATGTCGTACATGGGGCAGATCGACTACCTGATGCCCGCCCTCGGGCGGGGAGTGGGAAAGCCTGCGCATGAGCTCGTATATTGATGATGCTGCCGCTACCACCGGCGCCGCATCGGGCAGCTCCCCCGCGACCGAGGGCAGACCGAGTGATCGTATCCTGATCGCACCTATCCAGAACATGAGATCATCGCCTGGGCTGGCCCCCAAAGGCAGCGCCGACGAGGCCAAGTTGATCTACGACACGGTGAGAACGCGGGCGAAGGAAGCGCCGCCAGTGCAGTGTGTTGTCATGGGCGTGAGCAAACCGGGCAAAGCACTAAACCACCGATTCGTACTTTGCAGAGGGGAATCATCTACCGACCCTCACCTCTGGCAGCCTTGCGCTCGGTAATACTTGACGTCCCAAACACTCGCGATAGAATATCCATGCTCGTCTTGACTCGGTAGGCGGCCGTGACAAAATGATGATCGCCAAAAGCTGAAGTGGTCTGTTCTGCGCGGAATGTGGGAGAATCTGCCTGATTGGACCAGACCCGCTAAAAGCGCATTCAGACCGCTTCAACTTTCCCTCGCCGTCGTCGATGAATTTAGGGACGGTTCAATTGTTTCCCCGCAATGGCTGCCGTCTCCTCAATACTCGAGCTTGGCAAAGGGGTTCGTGAGCGTGTGGGGCGCCGTCTCTTGCGCGGTATTTAAAGGTTGGACGATGTCGGATAGCCTCCATGCCCACGGCATCATCGTGGCGCAACGGTTGGACCACGGGCACCATCGACCATGAAGTTCCAGACGTTCCGAGCTCTTGCATCCGTCGCCGCCCTCGCGGGGCAGTGCCACGCTCTGCCGAGCGGTGGCACGGCCGTCGAGACCAAGAATGGCGTCATCAACGGCTTCACCGACCCGTCCACAGCGCCCGGCGTCGTCCAGTTCCTGGGGATCCCGTTCGCCGAGCCCCCCGTGGGCGCACGCCGGTGGCTACCCGCACTTGCGAAGAAGTCATTCAACGGAACGCTAGACGCGCTCGCGCAGGGCCCGACCTGTGCCCAGACCGACCCGCCAAGCCCGACGGGCGCCTGGCTGGACGAGTTCCTCATCCGGCCCGGCAGCGCCAGCGAGGACTGCCTGTACCTGAACGTGTGGGCGCCAAAAAGTGCTCCGGGCAACTTGTCCCTTCCGGTCGTCGTGTGGCTGCACGGCGGTGGCCTGACAGAGGGCGGCGGCGACATCGCATACCAGATACCCTTGAACTGGGTGGGGCGGCGCGAGAAGCACATTGTGGTTGGCATCAAGTACGTCGAGCCCCTGGGCCGGTTTGGAGAGCTGATGCTGACTTTGTTCCAGCTATCGATTGGGACTGTTTGGTTTCCCCAACGCAGCGGGTCTCGACCCCAAGGAGCAGAATCTCGGGCTCCTGGACCAGCGACTAGCCATCGAGTGGGTGAGAGACAACATCGCTGCATTCGGCGGTGACCCAAAGCGCATCGTCCTCTGGGGCCAAAGCGCCGGTGCTGCCTCTGTCTCGTACTACCAATACGCCTACCACGAGGATCCCGTGGCCATCGGATTCATAAAAAATTCGGGCTCTCCGTTCATGCCCATTTCGGCCTCCGATCCCACCCACACGGCGTTTTCCAGCCTCGCAGCCGGCTTTGGGTGCGCCAAGGAGGGCGAATTGGACTGCCTGAGGAACGTGGAATGGAAAGACCTGCAGAAATACAGAGACGAAAACCAGCTCCAGTTCAGGGTCGTTGTGGACGAGACTACCGTGTTTTCTGATTATGCGGAGCGGACACTGACTGGACAAGTTGCCAAGGGTGTAAGAACTCCTCCACCTGCCGCTTGCATGTCTTGCATTTGACTGACAACCTCGCAGCCCGCCATTACCGGAACGACGCGCGACGAGTGGAACTTTTTCGGCAACGCCGGCCCGCCTCCGGACAACACGACCGTGCCCGGGGACAGCATCTTCGGCTGCCCGGCGCACTTCGAGACCAGCCTGCGCGGCGGCGCCGGCCTCGCGACCTTCCGATATCTTTACAGCGCCAACAACACGAACGTGATGCCGCGCGGCCATGGCGCGTTCCACTCGGCGGAGCTGCCCCTGATCTTTGGGACTCACAACATCGCGCGCACGCAGTCGACCCAGTTCGAGCACGAGCTCAGCGACGCCATGCAGGACCTCTTCCTCGCCTTCATCGAAGACCCGGCGGCGGGCCTGATGGGCAAGGGCTGGGAGCCGACCCCGCCCGGCCCGCTGGGCACGGTCCAGACCGGCGTCGAGCTCGGCGGTGATGGCCAGTTAGTACGGAAATATTCATGGGAGGCGTGGCAAGTTCAATGCAAGAACAGCACTGCGGCCTGGTAGAGTAAGTAGGAGCATGTGAGAACATTTCGGCCTCCAAACGTATGCAGCGAAGAGAAAATGGAATTAAATTCCCCAGTATGTATTGCCCGCTCTATATCGGCATGCAAGGCAGGTCGCCGCATGACGTGGCGTTGGCGAAACAACAAGACCAACCAACCCAACCGGAATCTACGACACATTTGAACTTTTGTTTTCTCTCCCTGCTCTTGTTCTCTCCTCTTTCGTTTCTGGTCTCGGACATTCTCTTCGCTATCATTTTCTGATCTTTCCGTTACTCCGCCGGCTCCTGATCCTCTGTTCCCTTTCTTGGCATACTTTTGTTGACAAAAAGCCCCCGCCCCCATTGAACCCATTTGTGTTAGTGCTGCCACAAATATCACTATTTCGGTCCGGTGGGGCGCGCCCGTTCTGCTCGCGCTTATGTGCGCCCTATCGTCAGCCCTAGGCGCGCTAAATCTAGACCTGCTGCCCTCGCCTATGTGGCCTCGCAATGATGATGGCAGAATCCTGGCGTGTGGCGCGGCAACCCAGCCCCGCAAAAGTGCAGCTGGCGCCTGTCGGCACTTGACTTGCCGCGCTGGGCCGGGCATTCTCATGGGGGCCATGGGATACCACAGCCACATCGACCGCAACCGCCGGAAGGCCTTGGTCCGAAGATGCCGGAAAACCGCTTTGTAGGGCGGATCTGTGGCCGCGGCCTACCAGGCGGAGCTGTCAGCATGTAAGCTGCGGTGCTGCGTTGGTGATGATTTGGGGGCTCTGTTGTGTTGAATGCGCAAACTTCCCAAATCCGGAATATGATGATATTTAGGTGGAGAGGTTCAGATGTGTATAAAACGCTTGCCGTCGACGACCTACTTTCTGGATAGGATACCCTCACTCCATCAGCCCAACACAGTCAGAACAAACACAGGCATCAATCCAACCAACAAAACAAGTTCAGCCCGCCCAACCCTCTCGAGACTCCTGTTCCCATACAGCACCACAACCGCCAACATGAAGTACACCGCCGCCCTCGCTGCCATCTTCGCCGCCCTGGCCGCGGCCGCTCCCACGCCGGTCGAGTCGCGCCAGGCCAAGGGCAGCGCCATCCTGCAGTTCGAGATCGACAATGACACCTTCACCTCCAACACCAAGATCAACGTGCCCGGCACCCTCGAGTTCAACAACGCCCAGCGGCCGCTCCGCGTCATCGCCGCCACCATCGCGACCACCCAGAACATCGCCAAGCCCGCCGCCGTCCGCTGCCAGGCCTTTGACAAGCAGGGGAAGGCGGTGGGGCCCAAGTTCGGGAACGACAAGCTTGTCAGCCTCGCCGGCGGCAAGAAGGTTGAGGTTGGGAAAATTACTTGCCAGTAGCGCTGGAACCGACCCCGGCTTTTCTATATTCTCGTTTTCTTTCCTTTTTACTTTCCAGGCATTTTTGGTTCGACAAGCATATTTGGTGGCATTGTTTATTTCCTTTTTCGGATGGCGCTAGCGCAGCATTAGAAGCCCGGGCGTGGGACATGGATGTATTGGACAAGGATAGGGACCTCTAGTTCGTGCTGTAGTTGTTCCTAGAGGCTGCCTGAAAGGAGCACTTGCAGTGTGGAGTCTGTGTCTCTTCCGCATTTTAAATTCATTGACCAGCAGCTGCAAAGCCTGCATGCAGCTGGTCTTCAAAGAAGTTAATTCGAGACCAACTTGATTGAATCCTTTACTACGTGCCAGCCTGTACGCCTGGCGCCTGCTATCAGCCACGCAAGTGGCATGTGGCGCAGCATATTCACTACGCAATCACTTGCTGTGGCGACGCGAGGGAATTTGGCGGGGAAATCTCCAACTGCCCGCAGGCGCCAATCAGATGGTCTCGCTTGGCTCCGCCACCATGATGATGTCAACCCTGGACGATGCCCGGACGGGACCCTTGATTTGCCTCGACTCAACCATCACCATCATCGTCGAAGCGACGACGATCTTTGCACACCTAACTTCCATTCCCGGCAACTGCCGCGCGTCCTGTTGACTGTACTAGATCAACACCTCGCGCAATAAAAACACTCAACTTTCCCGATCTCTGTCCTCTTGTACCTCGCCCATCTCCCTCAACCACACTACCCCACATTCACCCTTCCCAAAACCCCAGGCCGCCAAATAGCGCAATGTCTCTCCCACCAACGATGAGCGGCGCCAACAGCGGCAAGCCCAGCTCCGGCAACTATCCTCCTCCTGCTCCCGGAGGCCCTCCCGCAGATAGCCAGGGCAAGCCAGCCCCCAACCAGATACCTGCCTACAACCCCGCCGCCCCGGCGTTTGCCGCGCCCCCTAGCAGGGCAGACAGCGACATCTACAATGCCACCGACGATGAGGCCCCTCCCCCGATGCCAACACGTCCCGGCCATGGCCACCCTGTGACTGGAACAACGGGCACGACTACCGGTCCGGCCGCGGCCGCCCCTGCGGCAACAAAGTCCAAGTTCTCTCTGTCGTCCTTCAGCCAGAAGCTCACTGGAGGCATTAATCAACTGGCGAACAAGATGGGCTCCGAGGGCTTCCTGCCCGACAGTCTTGATGTGGAATGCGAGAAGGCTGCGCGGACTCTCAAGGCATTTTGCAAGGAAGGTCTCGACCCCGAAACCGCCGCTGAAGCCCCTCCCCACACCCTCGATGTCCCTCCCAACGGCAGACCCACCTCGAGCGGAAGAACGTCGCCCGACCCCAAGGCCGACAAGAAGCGCAAGAGCAGTACTCTAGTGCACATACCCACCAAGGCCTTCTCTCGTGCTGTGGGCCTTGCCATCTTCACCAACGCCCGCGCCGCATATTTCGTCACGGGCTCCATCGGCTCTGGCGTGCTCATCTCGCGCCTTCCCAACGGCGGCTGGTCTGCCCCTGTTGGGATCCACGTGAGAATCGGGGGTGTGGGTGCGGCCGCCGGTGCCGACATTTTCGACTGCGTCGTTATCTTCAACAACCGCGAGACTCTAGACAGCTTTACTCGTACCGGATCCATCACCCTTGGCGGCGGTGGCGTCTCGCTCGCGGCTGGAAAATGGGGAGCTGGCGGGAATCTTGACTTTGCCGCGTCTGATGCCACCGCCAAAGGCAAGGGCAAGGGAAAGGAGGGCGAGGCGGTCGACGGATCCCACCCAGTCGCTGGAGACAAGCCCGCTGCTGTTGCAGACTCGAAACTCGGGCAGCCCCCTGCCTCGGCCGCTGGCGATGGCAAACAGAGATCTCGCTCGCCATTCCCTGGCTCAGCCGTGGTATCGTACGTGCGCTCAAGGGGCCTTTACGGTGGCATCCAGGTCGATGGCACTGTTCTTTCGGAGCGAAAGGACGGGAACGCGCGCTTCTACAACCAGGAGGGCATCACTGTTGCACAGATTCTGAGCAAGGATGCCGCTGAGCCTGCCGCTGCTGCGGGGACGCATCCGTGGCAGAAGCATGCTCATATACTCCTTGAAGCCGTCCGCTCTGCTGAGGGCTACCGCGCCGGAAGTGACCCCAACACTCCTCTGGACCCGCCCACAACTCTGATGAGCAACGTGCGGCTTGGTGGCGACAACTCTGCCGCTGCGCCACCCCCTGCCGCGCCGGTTGGCGACTCGAAGGTCGGCGCGCCCCAGTCTACCTGGACGGCCCCAACCTCTGCCCCACAGGGCGCCAGCATAATGCCGGGTGGCGGCGCGTTCCCGCCGCCTCCACCCGGGCCGCCGCCCAACGTGGCCCCAGCCATGGCCAACTGGAAGGCCGAGGAGGCGGCCAAGGAAACTGCGGCGGCGGCGCAACAGGCTGGCGGCAGCTCATTTCCCCCGCCGCCCCCTGGCCCTCCGCCCAATGTCGGCCCCGCCATGGTGCAGTGGAAGCAAGACGAGGCTGCGAGGGAGGCGGCCGGCAACTCGCAGGCAAATGCCCCTCCACCTCCAAGCTACTCCCAGTTTGATACCACACATTCAGCACCGCCGCCTCCCCAGGCCGGCGGCTCCGGACAGGCCTCCGACTTGCCGCCTGCCTACGTGGACGACGGTGGGCCGAAGCCTGGTGTCGGCGATTCCAAAACAGGCCGTCATTGAGTAGATGCATTGTTGGTGGAGAAATAGGTTGGCCCGCTGACGCCTCTTCGTTCTATCTTTGGCTTGTCCTTGACTCTGCGTTACGTTTAACTTTATGAATAGCCGCAAAAGAGCTTTCCTGAATCCCACGTGTCTCTGTTGAGCCATGATCGTCCATGAGATTCCCATTGATTACCTTCTTACGTTCCCATTTTTCCCTCATATCGCTTTGCTGCCTAAATCCTATCTTTTCCTGTTTCTATTTTCTGTTTCTCTTTCCCTTTGAAGTTTTCCTGCCCTTTGTCTCTCTTCTTCCCAGCTTTCTGCCTCTTTAAATACATACCTTCACTCTTCTCGCAACAACTCCTAATATCCGGTTTGGGTAGTGCCCCCTTTGATCTGCCAACAGCGTAGAACTGCTGTCTTCCGCTTTCTCTCAACGGACAATGAACTTTCTAACCGATGCGTTCGTGTTTGCCATGGCATCCCCAGTGGGACAATGGTTCCGCCTCTCCCCGGTGACGACGGGCAGTGAAATGGCAAGTTTGTCCAACCCAGAAAAGATGGAATCAGAATCGAAAAAAGAGCTAGAAGGAAACGGAAGTGCCAGTTCAGAAACTGTTGATATAAACTTGGTGACTGCCACCCTGCCATTCTCACAGCCCCTGGAGTCCTGTCTTCCGAATATTTCATGGACTCCAACAGCTTTTGATCGCTTGCATAATTCCCAATTCTCTTGCAACAGACTGGCATCTCCATCTTGCCCCCAAGATGCCCCTGTTTCAGCTGCCTATCGAATGGGGTCGCCCAGTCTCCAGCCAACTCCACTGCGATGCGTCTATTCTCGCGGCGGTGCACTCATCCAAGAACCGCGAGAATTTTCGGCGTACCAGAAGCAAGACAGCAAACCTAGCGCGGGAGCAAGCGGGCGAATCTAGCGGCTCGACCGGTGGTAGTGGCAGCGCCGACATGCCTGGCTCTGGCGGAGCTGAAGGGTCGGCCACTGGAGAGGGAGAAGAGACCGGTGGCGAGGATGAGGGGCCGGAAGACGATCCTCCTGAGGATAGAGATGAGCTAGACCGAAGTGATGAACCGGCAGAGGGTGACGAAGAAGACGTCAAGACCGACCTCCGGGTGATCTTCCTCATCAAGACCGACCACCCTGACCAGGACTTTCTTCAAGGTATCCGCTAGTTAACCTCTACCTTGGTCGTATAGTTTTTATCAAGCACTAACCCACCCTGCACTTAGGCAATAGCTATTATTTGGCTATCCCGTATCGCGCAGCCCATGAACCCATTTGCCCCAGACCTTGGACTAGACAGCTTGATGAGGTGTCTGACCAGAGCGTGAAGAAGAAATTGATAGAGGACGAGGAAGGGGTCCAGGGAGACGCCGGGCACGCAATGCATCAGTCACTCGCGACAGCACTCCACGTCAAAGAGCTCTCGCAGCAGGGTAAAGTCGAGTTCGAGGTCGAGATCAGGGCCTACAAGAACGAGATCCTGGACGAGCTGGCGCGGGAGCACAGGTCAGCCCCCGACGGGCAGCAGCAGGAGACCATACTCGTGATCATGTACACGGGGACGCCCGACGTCGAGAGCACGCCGGCCCCGTGGAAGGCACTGCCCCGGGGAAAACTGCCGGGCCTGCGGCTGTACCCGTGCGAGACGGAGATGATGAGCGAGAACGGCAAGATCGACGACATGGTCGCGCTCGACGCGGTCGCCGCCGAGGGCGGCCACTGGCGGCCGCAGACCTGCTTCGGCGTCCACTATGTCTTCAACGACGGGATCCCGCGCTGCCCCCTCATCGGCAGCGGCCGCACCGTCTACAAGCGCACGTGGAGCGACGCGAACCTGCACGTCGGCATCAAGCACACGCGCGAGTCGCCCCTCACATGCATGCCGCTGCCGGAGGCCCGCACCCGCGCCCGCCCCCAGGTCCCCGCCCGCGCCTCCGCCTCCGCCCGCGCCCCTGCCCAGGGACGCAGAAGGCCCTCGCGGCAGGTAGCCGCAAGCTCGGGCGACGACGGCCTTGACTATGACGGCGATGACGACGACGACGACGATGGCGATGATGGCGATGATGGCGGCGACGGCGCCCCCGCCAAGAAGCTCAAGTTTACGGTCGAGGACCACATCGTGCCGCGCGGCGCCAGGCTGCAGACGCGCTGGTTCCACCAGGAGCTGGTGCCGTCGCTGCAGCACGGCGAGTTCCGCGTCTTCGTGGCCACGAAGCCCGACCCGGATGGGCTGCGGGGCCGGCGCGGATACGTGGTGCACTGGATCGTGACGGCCACGCGGCGCGACAACCGCGAGTGCGGCGACAACATGCTCGTGACGCGCCCGGACCTGGGCGGGAGCAGCAGCGACGACCCGGCCGGGCCCGGCGGCGAGCTGGCGGGCATGGACGGCAAGGACCCGTTCGCGGCGCGCGGCACGACGCACGGGGCCGTCGTGACCTTTGCGCTCGAGGTGTTCGAGGCGCTCCGGCACAAAGGCGGCGCCGCGTTCGACTCGCTCGAGGTCGGCTGCCGCGTCGACGTGGGCGTCCGCGCGCCGCGGTCGCTGCCTGGAGGCGAGGGAGAGGGTGAGGGCGAGGACGAGGCCAAGCTGTTTGTGAACGAGATCAACAGATGGTATTCCGCGACGTACTTCTCCATCGAGTCGCTGCCGTCGCCGCACACCAAGATCTGCGCGCACTTTGCGCTCGCCTTCGCCAACTGGATCCGGAGCGGCGGCCACAAGCGGGACTTGGACGAGGGGCCGTCGGCCATTGAGGGTTAGGGGCTTATTGATTCGAGGAGGGGAGGTGTGTCGTAAACGCCACGGCAAGGAAAACCTGATAGGTGTAGGAGTGCTGCGGATGGAGAGGAAGCTTATGTCAACTGTTGGACAAGCTGTGAATTACTGTCTGGGTTTCGCGTAAATAGACCAGCTTTCTGTGCAGCATGTGGGAGTGCCTAGAAAGATTAGGCAAGGTCGTACTATCCAGGTAGCAGTAGCCACGACGTTGTTGGCTAGGGTGGCACGACACTACCCTACGTGTGTGTCGATATCTCAGCCATGTTGACAAAGACTATCCCCTTTGAGTGCCTGCCGTTAAGGTGTTTACCGCCGGCCACATCTGTGTTAATAGTCCACAAGTATAAAAGTAAACCAGGAATAAGAACTAGATTAGGAATATGACCAGGAATAAGACCGGGACCAGGAAGAGGAGGTATGTGGCAGTCCTCGTCACAACCTCAAAATCACATTCACAAACAGTGGTGCAGCGTCGGGAAGAAGCGACAGCGGCCGCCGCTGAACGAGACGAAGCGGCATCCCGCCCTTCGGTGTGATGGGACGTCTCTTTTGTATTTCTCCTCGAGGTGCAGGCCGCGCCCACCAGCAGTGTGTGACGGCTCGTATATACATCTTCTTTTCCAGCATATACACCCACCTTTTGCGTGCCCGCCCCCTACCTCGCCAGGCCCTTCTCGGCATAAAACTCACCGACCCATTCGGCCATCTGCGCGACTTGTTCGTCGGCGATCTTCCTCGCGCCCTCGTTGGCGGCCCAGTTAGGGCCGTAGAGGTCCGAGCAGTGGACGCCGCCGGGCAGGACGCGGACCTGGGTGCCGTTCGGTTTGCTCTGCATGGGCCCTCCCGGGCGGACGGACGAGCTGACGGTGACCTCGCGCCACGTGTCGTACTGGCCGTTGGCGTACATGAGGCGCGGGATGTTAAGGTCGGACCAGCCGCCGGTCCAGGCGTTGAGGTCGGCCTCGGTCCGTCCCAGGGCGTAGCCGTAGGCACCGCCGGGGAACCAGAGCTCGCACTGGTCCATCCAGTACTTGTTGTTGACGAGACGCGAGACGATCGAGGGGCGGTCCTTGGGGGCGCCGTTTTGCCACCAGCCGAAGCTTTTTTTTTTGTTAGTGGTCAGAGAGGAGAGGACAAGAGAGACAGACAGGGCATGAAACTCACGGCTCATTGCACAACATCCAGTTCCACTGTCTATTGACTGCGTGAGTATGACCGTTAGCGTGATATCTCGCGTTGGCGGGTTTTTTTTTTAAGAAAAAGGAAAAGGAATAAGGAATGAAAACAAAGCAAAAGGAAAAAAAGGCGGATTACCTGGGTTGTTATATCTCAGGTCGTGGTACTGCGGGTTGGACGCGTTCTGGTTCTGGTAGCAGGCCGTGTTGTTCTGGCCCTGCCACTCGGGATAGCCGGACGACTCGCACTGGCCGGGCAGCCAGAGCTCGGTGAACCACTTGGCGTACCCCTCGACGGCCTTGCACGAGCCCACGCCCTTCTCCCCGGGCACGGGGGTCGTCGAGCCGGGCCAGGCGCCCTCGACGTAGTCGCAGAAGCGGTGGAAACTGTTGAATCCGGGGCCGCCCAAATCCTTGTTTGCCGAGTAGAACTGAGTCGATTGCCAAAGCCATGGCCCGTTCTCTGCAAAGCCAGTCAGTAAAGTTCCAAATGCGAAAAAAAAAGAAATACGTGGTTAACCACTATGACGGGTGAGCTGGTCCGTACCAATGGCCTGACCAAAGTCGGCGTCGCTAAGACCGTCAAGCTTGAACTTGGCCTTGAGCTTGTCCTTTTGGGCCTGGCTGCCGGACATGAGGATGCCGTCCATGTAGTCGATGGCGGCCGACACGTCGCGGCTGCAGTTGCGCGGCATCGCCTCCTGGACGGGGACAAACATGGTCCACATGTCGGCCACGGCCTCGACGACGCCCGAGGACCCGTGGATGGCCCAAAAGGTTCCAGGGGCCTTGGCCGCGATCCACCCGGCCAGCGCGCCCGAGTAGGAGCCGCCCGAGTAGAGCCAGGGCACGCGGCCCGGGGCCGTGGCGCCCTCGGCGGGGTCGAAGGGGGCCTTGAAGTTGTGGGCAAAGTACACCATGTCCTGGATTGAGTTTTTCAGATCCAGGTACTTGAGATTCTCGCTCGTGAGCACCTTGTAGGGCGTGCTCTCGCCCCAGTAGCGGTGCTCGACCACGACGACGGCGGCCCCTATCTTCTCAGCCATCAGGCCAGCGAGACGACCTTTTGTGGTGTACGTCACGCTGAGCACGAGGAACGTTAGAATTCAGGCATTACACCCTCCCCAACGCTCGGAAACTGATGGGCAATGGGACACGCAGATCGCAAGGAGGGAGCTTCGTACTTGAATCCTGTTGCGGACTGTTCTCCTGGGTTCACCACGATGATGGGCGAGCCTGTCCCGTTCCAGAACTCGGTGCCGTACCAGAACCGCTGCTTGAACGTGCCCAGCTGCGGGTTGGCGTGGTCGATGAGCTGGTCGAACTCGCCCCAGCCGTTCATGGGGTCCGCGCGGCCGCGGCTCGTCGCCAAGGCGGAAAACAGCTCGACCTCGTCCTCGATTGGGCCGATCTCCATGCCGCTGCGGTGGAAGGAGACGGCAGAGACGGTGGTGGCGAGCAGCAGCGCCGCCGCCGCCGCCGCCGCGTTGCCGAGGGAGACTTTCATGGTGGCGGATGGGGGGAAGAGCGAGCAGAAACGAACTCACTCGCGGCGCACACGCACGACAAGGCTCCAGACCGAGAAGCAAGGGGGCATAAAGAAGGCGCCAGGAACAACGGCGCGGTGCCGGGTCCCCTGGAGGGATTTTATAGTCCCAAGAGAACGACATGGGCCCGGCTAAATTACCCGCCAGGCACATGGGCTGGCTGTTCTTTCGGGTGTGGGCTGCCATCTATAGGGGGGGGGGGGGGGGGGGGGTTGGCGGCAGTGTCGAGCTCGGCGCACTTGGCTGGGGGATCCGAACGGCCCGGATGTGGTGACAACCCAATGTAACATCGGCTAGTCCGGAACAGGCAAGTCGACTGCCGAAAGCGGCAGGTCGGCCATCGGAGCGGCGTCGAGCCCCTCCTGGACCCCATCCTGCGATGCATGGGCAAAGGCAATAAATGGGGCGCGGATAACGGTGTAAGGTGTAAGCTTTTCTAGTGCCACCCGCCATCTCGCCACTCTATTCCGACGTTGGTTCATCTTTGCGGGATTGCTT
>NW_008804546.1:5615486-5644409 GCF_000145635.1 Gaeumannomyces tritici R3-111a-1 | reverse complement strand
TTGACGTCGCTACTACCGCCGCCGCCGTCCTTGCCGTCCTTGCCGTCCACCACCACCACCACTGCCGGTTCGGGCAGCTCGAGCCGGACCAGCTGCACCAGCTCGCCCTCGCGGCGGCGCTCGGCGGCGCACGTCAGGCCCCAGGGCTGCGGCACCGCGGCGGCCGGGACAAAGGTCAGCTCTGCCGCGGGCGGCGGGCGCGGCAGCGAGACGATGTCGGCCAGAAAGGCCTCGAGGTGCGGCAGCACGCGCTCGACCACGTCCAGGTCCGAGGCGGCCTGGCGCGTGGAGCGGGCGCGCTGCGACTCGCGCAGGCGCTCCGGCAGCGTCGAGAGGTGCGCGGCCAGGTGCGACGTGTAGAGCGACGGGTTGAGGGACCCGACGGGGCGGGTGGGCGAGAGGCCGGCGCCGGGGCTTTCGGAGTAGGGGGGTGGTGGGAGGTCGGACATTGCTCTTTTTTTTTCTGGGGGTTGGTGGTGGTGATGGTGTTGATGGTGTGAGGGGATTAGGGTGTGTAGTGTAGTTGTGATATGCTTCTTTCAGCCGCCCAGGGTATCCAAGTATTAGGAGCTACAGCTTGGTTTACTGTGGTGCCGTCGTCGTTCAATCCATCCGAGATTAATACGAGTCTGCAGGAGCTTGATTATGGCGGTCGTAAAGGGCTTTGTCGATCCCGCCTGGGATCAGGTGGCGAGAAAAAGACAGAGCAAATGAAAATGGTGCGGAAGGAAGGGTGGTGAGAAAGTGGACGTTGTATGATGGAGCGAGGACATGTGGTTGGCATGCCCGCCAAGCTGAAGGAGGGGGCTTAGCTCCTCGGTCTGGGGGAGAGGGGCTGAAAGCCTAACAGGGCACCCTCGTGTTTGCAGCAAAGGGCCCCCGCTGCGGCTCAAAGGGCACGCGCGCATGGCATGGCCCCAAAGTGATTCGGAGAATTCCGAGGGCGTTGGGGAGGAGAATGGGGTTTCCAAGGGTCTTGCCTGAAGGCTGGTGTGGGCTGTTGGCCTGCTTTTCGTGGGGGAAGAAATGGGGATGAGATTGGCGCAGACACCGACCGAGGAGATCATGGGACGTGCGTGACCGACGCCTGCGCCATGCAGTCAAGGGGCCTTTGATCATCAGGGAAGAGGGTTTTACACACGACCGGACGAATAGATTCCGCTCAGCCTGCTCATTCCTGACGTGGATTGCGCCATCATAAAAGGACGTGACTGCCATTTTCTATCACAAATCATGGAGCGTTGTTTTTGGTGGTGGTTGCAGAGTAGGTGATCCAGCAATTGGAACCGTCCCCATCCGTTCTACCATTGATATATTCAATTTTATCCAGTAAGATATAAACACATGGCCTGTCGCCAGAGCCCGCAGAGGTCAATTATATCGGATCGGATATCGGTTGCTGCTTTACCATGGAGGGAATCCCTTCGTTTGC
Source organism: Gaeumannomyces tritici R3-111a-1 (assembly GCF_000145635.1). Classification (NCBI taxonomy): domain Eukaryota; kingdom Fungi; phylum Ascomycota; class Sordariomycetes; order Magnaporthales; family Magnaporthaceae; genus Gaeumannomyces; species Gaeumannomyces tritici. The sequence continues at coordinate 5,642,977 of NW_008804546.1, read as the reverse complement.
AGGCAAATGACTGGTAGATGGTAGAACAACATTCCGTTAGCCAGGGATCGACCAAAATATCGGACCGGCGACGCGGCCGGTCCTCAAAAAGGAGAAGAAAACTGACAACACGAAAGGTAAAAAGTGAAGACCGAGCCGATATAGCATGCGCCTTTACAGCAGCCCCAATCGCGCTTGCACTCTCTAGCGTTTAGGGGGCCCTGTGTTTGACCCTTTGTTGGGGTAGGCGACAGGGCGCTGGAGGCTTTCGTGGGCGCCACGACATTCGTAGTCGGGACCAGCGAGGCGCTTCGACTGACAGCTACCGTTGGTGTCGCGGGCGAGATGGCGACGACCTGGGTGGTCGGGCTCACAATGGCCACCGGGCCTGTGTAGGAGGTGCCTAGGGTTGTTTGGAAAGTGTATGTGTCCGTGGATACCCGAGTTACGAGACTTGCCGGGCCTGTCGAAGTGCTGATTGGTTGTGGGAAGCCGCTGACGACGGCAGCCAAGGCCGCGAAGGTGAAGGAAAGTTTGGTGATGGGCATGGTGACGGTGGCTAGTTAACAGGACACTCTGGTTCAGATGGATGTGTCAGCCGAAGAGCGTCTCTGTGCCAAAGCTATATGCAGTCAGGCACGGGAGGGAGGATAGAAAGTTTTCCGTGGTGGTTTACAAAAAGTTCAGGCTTGCCTAACCGGCCCGTGGTGGCTGTGGTGGCAGACGGAGGCTGGAGTCACCAATAGGACACAGAAATGCAAATACCACAGCCAAGAGTGTACCTGGATAGCGCCGCGCTTTCTTCTGCCGTAGTGGGCCTTGTGCCATGAGATTATGAATGCCCAGTTTGACTTGCGCGCACTTGACGTCGAACTAAATGAACATCCGCGATGAGCATCGCCGGCACCAGACTTGGTGAGTAAAGGTAGTCTATGGGTATGTCTGAAATGCAACGCCGTTTATGGAACGCCTTGTCGACTGAAAAAACGCCCGAGATGGAGAAAAGGCCGTAGAAGATGAAGGGGTATGACAGGGCATTAATAGACCGTCTCAGGGTTTCGGGTAAGCAAAATCTGGGCGTCCTCCTCTGAAAACCGGAATACGTCAAACTTTCCATTGTCCAAGAGGAACTCCTGTCCCTCCTCGTCTCCCGAGAAAACATATTGCACCGCTGGGTTCCTTCGGTTTGGAGGCCCAACGCGAAGGATGCAGTCGCCAGTCATGTCCTCCCACGACTGCATGTTTTCGAACATGCGCGCTGCGCCTTTCGAGATGGTGCCGATGATGAGAAGGGCGTCTCGGTACTTGCGCAGGGGCTTGGGGAGGCGCTTGCCCGTCTTTGAGCGCCAGACAAGCTGCTTCCACTGAGGGGTGGGCCAGAACAGGCGCTGGAGCTCCGGCGCTTCCATGTTGTCGATGGTCTCCTTGGGCAGAGACACACAGATCATGACGACGGACTCGCAGTTGGCTCGGTGCTTCGCATAGGCCGCGTAGTACTCGGCCACCTTGTAGTCCGACGCGAAGTAGAGGAGCCCCCGTGTGGCGCTGAAGTCGGAGGGTTGCGAACTCAGGAGCGTGCTGATGTTATCGAGCACGCCGGCGTTGTCGAAGAGGCCGGCCATCCTGGCCTGGTCCATCCCCTTGTACAGCGTGATGCAGTCCGAGTTTTTGGCGTATTCGGCGGCGAGGTCGCGGCTCCAGTGCATGGAGGAAACGCCGGGTGTGGCCTCTTGTTGCATCTCGGAGGCAGAGGCCGCGCGCCGGCCTGAGGATGAGGAACTTCCTCCTGCCCCACGTCCCTGACCGCTGCCGCTGGGCCGAGCCGCCTGGCCTCGGCCACCTGGGCGTGAAGCGGCTCGGAGGAGCGCCCTCTCGCGGTCGCGAGATGCCCGCTGGATGTCCTCGAGTCCGGCGAAGCGCATTTGAATGGTGTCCTCGACCCAAAAGACACACGAGTTGGTGAGACGGATACGCTTGAAGCTCGGGTCCATGATGGCGTCCTGCACAGACGAGCTGATGCCGCATCGGCCGAGGCATTGGCGCCACTGGTCATCGTCGTCCTCGTAGACATCCTCGATGTTTTCGAGGCGGGCAGTGATGTAGTCGATGAATGTGATCTCAAGGCCACCATCGCCGGCGTCGATCTCTCGGCGAATTCCTGTGGATGGCCAGTTGGTCCACTCGGACCAGATCTCGTCGGCCTTGCTCTGCGATAGGCCGAGGTATGCCAGGGTTTCCCGTGAAAACAAGGCAACCGGGATGTCGGCGAAGGCGGCCGAGACGGCAAATGACTCCGGGCCGATGTCGAGAGGAATTTGGGCATACTCCTCGTCGCTTGAACTGTTGAGGCGGCGCTTGTGCAGACGGCGGAAGCCAGTGTGGCTTCCAGGGCGCAGCAAGCCTGCAGTCTGCAGGGCAGCAGCATCAGCGGCTGCGAGAACTAGGCTCTCGGTTGACATGGCGCTCGGTAAAGATAGAGTGGGAGATGGTAGAGGGAGGGTGGCGAAGTGGGAGGGTGCCGGCGTATTTATAGGCGCCCTGGGAAGCTGGTGGAGAAACGTGGGCAGGAAAATGTTGAGCTGGAAGGTTCGAGGCGGGAGTCACCAGATGGTTGAGCTGGAAGGTGCGAGGCGGGAGCCACCAAATTGTTGAGCTGGAAGGTGCGAGGCGGGAGCCACCAAATGGTAAGGTGTGAGGCGGGAGCCACCAGCTGGACGGTCATCACATCCACGGGGATCGAGACCAGGACGGCCAGCGCCTAGGCGCCCCCGACTTCCACATCCGCCGCCACGAAGGTTGTGACCGCGACCCCTTCGCCTAAGCCGCCAACGAGGAAGAATGAGGACTGCAGGACGCAATGGAAATGTTGCAAGGGCGAGTGCCTCATCGGCGGGTTCTTCACGTACGTCTTGCTCCCCCCGCGACTTCCTTCCATCGATGTTACTCGCTAATTAATTTTGATGTGGGGTTTCAAACTAGCGACGGGCTGTTCTGCGGTATGTGGTCCCCAGCGACTTCTCCTGCTAAAGAAGTGACGACGAGCTAACAAACCTCCTGCGTTGTGAAATAGATGCTTGCCTGGTCCTCAAGGAAGACCTCTAATAGATGATCTGGTATGTGGAACTGCTTTGGCTGCAGTGGTCAGAACCACAGCCGACTTTCGAGGGAATCGGTACCTAGGTGCCCGCCCGGGTAGATCTGAATATAATCAGGGTGCTGAATATCGCCCCAAGACAGTCGGGTGTCCCCGTTGTGTGATACGTGCACGTGTAGAATGCGGGTGGGCGCCCAAAGGCGCGTATCTATAACTTGGTCTCCAGGTCAGCCAACCATCGATTCTCTTTTGCTGAGATGGAACCTCGTAGTAAAGGCGCGAGAACTGGGTGTACAACGGGGAGGCGAGCAGGCCCCGATATGTTGCCACCTATCTAGACTGTTCCCATCCAAATTGCTGGTCCCTAGAGCCCAGGTGCCGAATTCTGTAAAATCTGCATGCCAGATTTTGTAAAAGCTACATGCAAACAAGGTCATCGAGCTCGGGCCGATGTGGGCCGTCGAATGCGGCGATACGAGCACTCGGTGTTGTTAGATGTCGCGAGGCTGGAGGAGAAGTGGCTGGGGCTGCGCCTCGCACCTCTGGCTCATCAGCTCATTCACGAGAAAAAAGGCTGCCCCTGGACCCTGATCACTCCGTCCCCACTGTTTTTCACGGCCATGCGGGGCGCCAGCGAGCTGTGGCCATTCGGGGCAGCACGGTCGGCAGCCGTTGGCCGAGACAATTTGGGGAACCAGTGCGGGGAGCGGGTCCTAGGGTCATGTTAGGCTGGCTGCCAAGGACCCTCAGCCGCGTCCAATGGGGCGCAAGGTGTTCCGCCAGTGCCGAAATCACAACGAGCGGGAGGAATGTGGGAAGGTCGGTCGGCACAAGCTCGAAGGAGCGAGGAGCGCATGGGGTTGGGCGTGCGCGCTGGCTGGTCTCAGGTGCTACGCCCCAAAAGTTTGCTGGTTGCTGCCCTGCATGGTCTGGGAACACCCCTGTCGAGGAGCGTGTCCCTGTAGGGTTGGTTGACGGCGGGTGGTGTTGTCCGTTTCGAATCCACTTGCACTTTGCATCTGCACCTACGTTGGCATCGCATCATGCCATGGCTCTCCCCCGCGTTTGTTGCATCATTGAGACTTCAGCTGCCGAGCCGAACAACGGGCGAAGCCAAAGCGAAGCCGTATTTCCACACCGAAAGACAACCCTACCATGCCCAATCCGGACACCGGCCGGTTTCCGATCCCTTTGTCTCGGTCGCCGTCCCAGAGGCGAGAAGGAAAAAGGCAGAAAACGCCTTGTGAGAAAAGCCCCACCACTTTTATGGCCCCTGAAGCCCAGCCAGCGCGCAGATGGAGTTCAGGTACCAAAGGATCGTCGGGCTTGCACAGCAGCCAAGCCAGTGCCAACCTTGAGCAACAGTCACTTGACAGGGTGCCTAGGCTCAGCCTCACAATCTGACAGCGCCATTGAAAATGAAACATAAGGCATACATTCCCATGCGTTTGCGTCGATATAAATCACCCGTTTCCCCTCATTGTTGGTGCAGCTTAACTTGACTTGGATTCACCACCCAAGTCTAGATACCCCGACATTGATACCCGGTCTAGTGCACCAAACACGACGCCAACTAATAATATCAGACCTATACCTCGATAACATCAACCCTCTCGCAACCCACATCCAACCGCCACAATGTCTTACCGCGTGGCTGCCCCCGATGAGTACCTTGCCATCACCGGCATGGGAATCAAGAGCGTGCGCATCACAAAGGCAGCATGGGTTCTCCCCTTCCAGCGCTGCATGCGCTTCAGCGTGCAGCCGCACGACTACGCTATGAACCTGCAGGCCATGACCAAGGAGAAGCTGCAGTTCCTGCTGCCGGTCGTCTTCACCATCGGCCCGGACGTCAACCAGCGCGGCGCCAACACCAAGGGCAAGGCCCCCGAGACGGGCGTCGTGCACGGCGGCGACCACGAGGGGTCCGACGCCGGCGGCAGCCACTCGTACGGCGACGAGACCACGCGCGAGGACCGCGGCGACGCGCTCATGAAGTACGCCATGCTGCTCGCCGACTCGGGCAACAAGGGCGGCAGCAACGGCGGCGGCGCGGGCCCCTCGCAGCAAACGTTCCTCGAGAACATCGTCAAGGGCATCATCGAGGGCGAGACGCGCGTGCTCGTGTCCAGCATGACCATGGAGGAGATCTTCCAGGAGCGCGAGGTCTTCAAGCGCCGCATCTTCCGCAACATCCGCGGCGAGCTGGCCCAGTTCGGCCTCAAGATCTACAACTCCAACGTCAAGGAGCTCAAGGACGCGCCCAACTCGTCCTACTTCGAGTCGCTGTCGCGCAAGGCGCACGAGGGCGCCACCAACCAGGCCCGCATCGACGTGGCCGAGGCGCAGCTGCGCGGCAACGTCGGCGAGGCGCAGCGCAAGGGCGAGGAGCAGCGCGAGATCGCAAAGATCAACGCCGACACGGCCGTGCAAAAGGTGGACCGCGACATCGAGCGCGCCCAGGCCGAGGCCAACCTGGCGACGCGCAAGACGGTGCTCAACCGCGACGTCGAGATCTCGCGCATCGAGGCCACGCGCGCGACCGAGGCCAAGGACGAGGACCTCAAGCAGGACGTGCAGCGCAAGAAGGCCGCCGCCGAGCTCGAGCGCCTGCGCGCCACCGACGTCGTCAAGGCCGCCGTCACGCGCGAGGTGAAGCAGCAGGCCGCCGACGCCGCCGCCTACGAGGTCACCACCCAGGCCCGCGCCGACCTCGACCGCAACCAGCAGGCCACAAACGCCGCCGCCTACGACACCAAGACCGCCGCCGACGCCCAGAGCTACGCCATCATCAAGAACGCCGACGCCCAGCTCCAGGCCCAGCTCAAGCAGGCCGAGGGTATGGCCGCCATGGCCGGCGCCTACGCCAAGATGTCGCAGGCCTTTGGCGGCCCCCAGGGCCTGCTGACCTACCTCATGATCGAGAAGGGCACCTTTGTCGAGCTGGCCAACGCAAACGCCAGCGCCGTCCAGGGCCTGCAGCCCAAGATAAGCGTCTGGAACACGGGCCCGTCGGCCGGCGACGGCTCCGCGGGCGGTGTCGACGCCATGCGCAACGTCTACCAGATGCTGCCGCCGCTCATGACCACCATCCAGGACCAGACAGGCATCACCCTCCCCTCCTGGCAGTTTGGCCACATGGCCACCGAGGCCTCCAAGGCCGAGGGCCCCAACGGCCAGAAGGCGTAAACCAGTCGCTCCCTCGACACATTTCTCTTTTTATCTCCCATTTAACTCTTTTGTACTGCCTACAACATCCCTGCTCACGAACCGCGACGCACGAGAATTTCACTTGATACCACAATTTATTTTCCTTTGTTATGCTACGTTGGTTTTCGACCAGGCTCCAGAATGGTACATTCGTTTCTGGCGTTAGCTCAAACGGATCACGGTGGCATTCTGATTGAAGCAAGTTGTTGCTTCCGTCCTTTTTCTAGGATATTTCCTCGTTCCTGCACTAGACCCCTACTTTCCGTTGGTTTTATGCCTTGGTGTCGAGGCACGAGAAGTTTGTAAATAACGTATCTCTCTTCACATTACATAGGAACATGAATGAAATTTCTAATATGTACGCCTCTTAGTGTTGAATTTCCCGTTCCTCCAGGTCAACAGTCGTAGCGTAATTTTGCACGAAGCGGGCTTGGTACACAACAGGCCGTACAATTCTCCGCAAAAGTGTTTATCGCAGCAACCAACGTGCTGGCATCTTTGGGAGTTGCATTCTGTCAAGATATAAATGAATATGTGCAAAAAGGCAAAAAGCTCACTCAGCCGTCGTAAGACAGCCTTGTTACGAAAACCTGCACTCGCTGGTTTTGCTAGCTCTAAAGTCGCCGTCACTAGTCGGATTCGAATCAGCGAGCTTGGGGTTTCCTGGCCCTCACCCGTGGAAGACGGTTGTGACTTTCGTCACGGTTTTCACCCGTTCGACCACCTGGTTGCTGCTGTGAGCTGTTGGAAACCAGACTGCCAGTCGTGCATATAAGGCACAGGCAGCGTGCAGCAGAGGATTGATTGCTCAGGTTCGATGTCGACGATGTCGTGACGCTCGCCACTTATTGTTGCCGCACCTGGGCATTCCAATTTGACGAAGCTGCGGCCAGACTTTGCTTACGTAATTACATTTCCTACTTATAGAAGGAAGCTCCAAAATGCTCTAGACGAGACTTGCACCCAAGACGGACATTGATGCAAAGAGTCTCAACGCAAACACCAACTAGATATCCACACAGGCGCTCATATTATATCCCCAAAGGAAAATGCCCCGCTCGGACGAGGCCGCCGCCTTCTTCCACGCCGTCTACAGCGCGGTGCAGGAGATACCGCCCGGCAAGGTGACGACGTACGGTCGTATCGCCGAGCTCGTCGGATTTCGTAAGTCTGGACGGCAACCGCATCCCCCAACGCCATCCTCCCGACCCGACGAGCTTTTCCTCTTGCGCACAGGTCGGCTAACCGAGCCGTGATGCCGCCACGTCCCCAGCACAACGACCGCGCCAGGTCGGCGTGTGCCTCAAGCACCTGCCAGAAGACCCCGAAGCACGCTTCAACCACGACAATGTCCCCTGGCAGCGGGTTATCAATGCAAAGGGAATAATTTCACCGAGGTACGTTTTGCAGTGTGTGGGCACTTAGTTTGTTGGTCATGTTCCGGCTGACTGGCGGCTTCAGGTCCCAACCGTCGGGCGCGCGGACCCAAGCTGAGGCGTTGAGGGCCGAAGGCGTGGAGGTGTCGACTAGTGCCATGGGCGAGTTGATGGTGGACTTTAACGAATACGGCTGGTTCCCGGACGAGCTGCCGTCGGAGCAAGAAACGTGACGCGTGGGTGGGGTGGTACAACAAGGAGGGCGCGCAGCAAAGAATCTTGGACCAAGGAAATGACGTCAGGACGAGATGTTGACTAGATACCACGCGTACACTCTGGTCGAATCTTTGCACATTATATCGTCAGCACAGAATTGTGACCCTTTTCGCCGTCGGTGGAAGCAAAATCATGGCAAACGTCAGATAGCAGTTGGACAATTTCCGTCCCATAGCAAATTCAGAACAGGTCCGTGAATTACGACTGATTCATCAGGAAACCTAATACGATTGAAAAAAGTACTCGAGCTTATCTCGTCGCCGACGAGATGACTCTGCCAGTCAGGGTTTAGCCGTGTTTGAAGCCTGACCATGCTTCGACATGTTTAAGCGAGTGGAGTTGTGGCCGCGAAGGCATACAAGTGAGAAGTGGACATGGACAAAACTACAGGTAAAGGAGCGGAAGAAACCGTGGTGAAGAAGAAGATAGCCAATACATTGATAACAGGTAGATGCAGCAACGTGCAAGTCGGGAAAATGAGAAAGGAATGGGCAAGAGAAAAGAGTAACAGGAGACGGGAACAAGACGCGACTACGCGTGCTATATAGAATGGAAGGTAAGCGTAGGCTTGAATGTCTTTTGAAACGCTAGCAAAATGCTGATGCAGTAAATGGACAAAAATGGTGCAGGGCTGGAAATTCAGACAGGAGACCCAGTTTGCCTCTTGGGGGTTGACGGGAGCAAGAAGGCATCCATGGTCCTCTGCCTCGAGTCGAACTTTGCGCTGCCGATGCCTCCCCTGGTCTTGCGCAGCCCGTCGAGGTGGTGCGTGTTGTTGACCGAGATTACCCTCACGTTTAGCACGGGCCGCCTGCGACGCGACGTCCTCGTCCTGTCGCCGTACGCGATGCTGGACGGGGGCCTGTCGGGCCGCGGGAGCGAGACGGGCGACGCCGGCAGCGGCGGCACCCGCACGACGACGGCCTCGAGGTAGCCCGTGTTTCCCCAGTGTATAGCGAACTCGCCGGCCCGCGGGGGCATGCGCGCGCTCAGGATGCCGGCCTCCCCTGCAGGGGTGCCGAACAGGCGCACGTACTCGCTCGCCGACACCTCGGACAGCAGCACCCTGGTCAGCACGTTGAGGATGATGCCGTGCGCGACCACCACTACCGTCTGCCGCCGCCGGGCGCCCTCGCCGTCCGTAAGCCGCGACATCAGCGGGAGCAGGTACGCCTGCGCGAAGCACTCCATGCGCGCCATCATCTGCTCCTGCGTCTCCGACTCCATGTAGCCCGGCGGGCGGGCGGCAGCGCTGCCGGGCGAGCGGTGTACTGCAGCACCAGGAGAGCGGTGGGAAGCGGCACTGGTAGGCGAGTGATGGTGCCCGGCGCTGGCGGAGCGGTGCGAGGCGGCCCGCTTGCCGTACGGCGCGCCCTCGCGAGAGCCAAAGTCTTTCTCGCGCAGGAGGGCGAGCGGGATGAGGTCGGGTCGGCGGCGGTAGCTGCTCCCGTTGGGGCTCGGGGTGGCGGGCTCGAGCGAGGACGAGAGGACGGGGACGGGCGGGGCGGCGGGGCCCTGGGCGGCGACGACCTCCTGGGCCGTGTCGAGGGCGCGCTGGAGGTCGGACGAGAAGACGTGGACGACGGGGCCGAGCTCCGGGCGGCGCGACGCGAGGTGCTCGCCCAGCCGGCGCGCCTGGTTCACGCCGTGCGACGAAAGTGGCGAGTCGGTCGAGCCCGCGCTGTGGCAGCCGCGTCAGTTATCGTGAAAAGCAAGCGCGCCCGGGCGCCCTCCCCCAAAAACGCCAGGCGGGCAAGGTGGCAAAAATCATGGTGGTGTCGAAAGCTGCGCGGTTAGGTTGCCAAAAAAGCATCAGGCGGGCAAAATGAAACGAAACTCACATGACCCCAGCAGCATTATCGGTAGATTCGCCATGTCGAACGAATAGGAGATGCATGTTTGGCGGGATCTTTGGTTTGTCGAAGCGACGACAAGGTGGGGGAGGAACAAAAGGGAACTGCAGACTGATGGAGACGGGAAAGGAACCGGGGCTGGCTTATGGCATTGTTACAGAATATGGGGGTTTGCCGTCTGGGTTGGGGTTGTTTCACCCCGTGCACGGACGCCAGAGCTCCCAACTCTAATAGGTGGGGGCTTGGGCGATGGATTCTGGCGCGCGGCAGTTTTTTACTGGGTCTCGTCGACGACATGTCACTTCCGCCTCAGAAACAAGTTGGAAGGCCGAGAAAATTCCCTCTAGCAGGCGGCAACCAGTCCACGCATGCGGTGAGCTGGCTGCTGCAAGGCTGGGTGGCACCTCTGATGGAAAGGTGGCTGCCTATCCAGTCCTTTGTATCCTGTGGAAAAGCAAATACCCCCGACGTGGTCATCAATTGTCCGTTTAAAGCTAAAACGCTCCCTCCTCGGCCTATCACACGCCTAGTCGTCTTTCTTTTCCCCCGTCGTTGTCTTGCAGCACTTCGACCCAACGGCAGTGATGGGCAGTGCAAGCAGCCCTGTTGACTAGTCTGTTTTTAGATGCTGAAACCACTGGCACGATGGGATGTGGGTATTCTCCATCTGACTGGGCATCAACTACTTCGTAGCCTACAAAGAAAGCAAGGCGCGCCGGCAATTTAACTAATTTTCTGTGAACAATGCTCGCAAAGCGGTTTTCATCCTCGGTACTGGATGAACTACGTGGAGGACTCTGCAGTGGCTGTGATGGCGATAGCTGGAATGCGGCATCGTATCCCAGGTTGGGCTCTACTCCCGCAGTGGCAGCTGTCAGTCTAGTGCATCGCGATCCAGTAAGCACCAACCAAGACAAGATTCAGTATCACCCCGGGGTCGAAACGTCATCAACCCAGGTCGAATACATGGGGTGCGACTAACTGGGTAGGAATGGGGAGGGTCATTGGGCCTGCCTGGTCAGTTTAAGCCATAAAGCATATGTGTTGCCGACGAGGGCGGTGATTCGGATTCAAAAAATGGCTATACACGCCTCCCTCACTGCATATCTCCGGCGCATTCCTTTTTCTGATCGCGGTCATGGCACAGTTGCAGGCGTGGGCGCAGGCAGATGTTGCTGAATGCAAGGTTGATTGGACGTGCTCTCGAAAGGCGTTCTCCGAGCCTACAAACAGGAGTACCCAGCTCGTACCAACACTTCCTTTCCTTTTTACCCGTCCTTCTTACTTGCCCAAACGAGTAACATTAGGCAAGCTCTCCAGCGACAATGCGATACGGGAGTTATTACTCTCCTTTGTGCACACAACGGCCAATTCGACGAACATAAACGCCCAAGATTGTTAATAGCCGCGGCCAGATGAAAGAAAAGGACCAGTCGGCACAAAGCAGCTTGTCTTCCACCAATTTTTTTCACAAGCACCAGCTTTGTATAAATGTGCCATCTTCTTCAATCCAACCCGCTCGTTCAGGCAGCTCTTCTCTCTACCCAGGACAAGCTTGCCTGCCGAGTTTACACTTCCTGGATCGCGAATTTGGCTGCACAGGTAACGTTCGCCACCCCCTACCCTTTTTTCTTTATCACGCAAGCACCCTCTGGCAGGCTTGTAAGGAACCGAGTTGTGAACTCTCGCAATCATGTCGCTAGACCTCCACAACAGGATAGTATTGGCGGCCGCGGAGGCGATGGGCTCCAACCATCTGTGGCAAAAGGAGGCGGTGTGGGAGCCGAAAACCATCGTCGAGTGCGGATGGTGCCACATGCTTTTCGCAGCGGATCAGAAATTTAACTGCGTCGAGTTCGGGTACCTCTACGATTCGGAGGGCGGAATCGGCCACCGGGCTAAGCGGTGGCTGCTCACGTCCTGCAAGTGCGAGGGACTCATAGGCTTCTGCATCAACCTCGTCTTCGAGTTCGCCGAGATCCGCGGTGCCGTATTCGACATCGAAGGCACGCGTGAGACGACTGTGAACCTGCCGTCTGACTGGCGCTTGCTCAACATGACACCCTCGGACTACAGACAAGTCCGTCGTCGTATCAGGGCCCGGGCTCGGTATCATGGGGTTCCCATTTCCGCAATGGGTGAGGGGAGGATGAACCTGGCCAGGAGACGTGGCAGGCAGCCTCCCAGGCCGGTCGCCATCCCCAACCCGGACATGGATGAGCAGGCTGTGCGGGGACGTGCGTAGTTTCATCACTCCTGCCATTTTGCTGTATCCAGGGTCCTATAATCTGTCGGCATGCATTTTGCAAGCGTGGAACCGCGGGACGCTAAGACCTTACCTGTACTCCGCTACGTTAGCTATTTGGGTTGCTGGTTCGTGCCCCTGTTGAGGATCGAAGAAAACGACGGCCCAAGTGGGACGTTTCGTAACTGTCTGCCCGGAGCGGCAGTGAGCTTTTGCGCTTTACTTTTTTTTAATAGTACTTGATGAATTACCCTGCTACCTTTTAACTCAACTGTTAGAACTGGCCTATGTGCACGTGCATGGTTAAAGGAGGAAGGCCGCAACGCCCACTGATTACGGGACTCGGTGGGATGCACCCAGCTGGGCATCGCTTGCGACACCCTGTCATATAGATCTCTTCATTTTTTGCACACAAATCCAAGGTTATTATTATTCCAAAATGGCAAATAACGATCGTTCCCAATAGGAAGAAGGCATTCTCCGAGCTACAAACAGGAGGAGTGCCAGGCTCCTCCTGCCAACATTACCTCTTTTTAATCGTCCGACATTAAACTTTTAACATCCACCATCCATGCCACTGCTTTTCCTTTCTATATAAGCAAGCACCCATTATCAACTGCACTCGTAATCGGAATAGTGCTCCTTTTATGCTGCAGTGGGCGCCGTGCGGGGAGGGTAACGAAATTGTCAAGTGAGGTTAACACGTGGACAAAGGAGGAGGGGGGTTTTAGCGGGTTAAGTCACGACGGCGAACAGAATAAAAAGATTACCCGGAATAAAATTAGGAGGGCTGATAGAAACAAGCCCGGAAGCTAGTAAAAATGGGATGAGGACCTATGATTATGGGATACCGTCACAAGTCTCACTTGCTCGCCATAGCTGTAGCCTTCTCAAGGTGCGGCTTTCTCAAACCAGACAGTCTCTTGAGGCCAAGGGGTGTCTTTGAAGATACCCTCTCCGAGCCCACTGGATGGCATTTTCCCCGTTGGCCTCCGGCTCCGCAGCCTTCACTAAGTCATTGTGCTCAGCGAACTCGTCGGCTCGGCATCCTGGGCGCTAGAAGTCACGATGACGTGAGAGTGTTCTGCCTGAGTCATGATCCTCTGCATGAGAGGACCTATGGCGACTTCGACATCCCTCAGCAGCGCCGCCGTCTTCTCGAGGTCCCTCGAGATTTGGGCTTGTGAAGTCTTGTGGCTGGGACGGCCCAGCAAACCCAGAATGTCCTGCATATGTTTGTTGGCTCGTCCCCTTCCGAAACCTAGTACGCTGACCGAATTGGTGAGCGCGTCCTCGGCGGCTTTGGCTTCGAGCCTGGCCGCCAATATTAAGTACGACGCCGCCATGAGCCTCTGGTAGGCCAGAGTGCAGTGGAGCAGCAACCGGAAAAGGCCGCGGAGCTGTTTGCTCAAGCAGCTCCTCCTGACCATGGCCCTGCAGTCCCCGCAGGAGGTGTACTCGCAGAGGATGGGAGGCGAGGAGCTGTCACGCATCATTCCCATAATCAAAGCGTGCTCTTGCGGACTGACATCGCCGGACAGGCCCATGATGTACTCGTCGGGGTGTGTGACAGTCAGGCACAGCGTATTGAAGGCATCAACGTTCTCGGCCCACTCGCGAATGTACACATCCTCCTCCTTTTCCCGCCTCTTCTCGAGAGCAATCAGCTCTCGATACTTGGAGCTGAATCGAGTGGAGATGTAGACACGTGTGAGCTTCGAAAAGGCCATTTTGACGTATGGATGCTCTTGGTCTGCGAGTGAGGACTGGTGCGGAAGAGGATTGGAGATGATCCGGGCCTGGTGGTTTGGTCGGCTGCAAGAAATCTAGGGGGATGCTGAAAACTGTTCCTGAGCATATGTATCGTGTCGATGATCGAACCACGAGAAGAAGGGGAGGGCTCGGGTCTGTTTGCGCTTTGTCTATGTGACACGGTTCATTCACAAATTACGTACGAAAGACACACTGGCTCCGTGCAGCTTCTAAGTGCATGCTTCACACAAGCGGATTCGCACAGATGGCGTTGGTGGCATCTTCCTAAACTGATTACGGCCTCTGGTAGTGCATCGTCTTGGGCTTTCTTTTTGGGGGCTTCTCCGTCCATTTCCTCTGAGAACCGCTCTCCTATGCCGTGATCGGCTCTCACCCTGAGGGAATGGGGGCATGGCGAGGGAGAAGTTCAAAGAAAATAGAATGGGATTGTCGCGCTCATTGTTTCAGACTGATGAGGGCGGTGGACAAAGGAGTCCTCGGGTAGTTGTTGGCAAAAGAAGTACAGCGCCAGTCTTGGATCCATCAATATATAAATGGAGGCCAGCTTCTACCCCAGTGCCAGATATTCCCTTTCTCAACCACCAGCAATCAACAAGTCTCACTGTACAGAACCTTCTGCCGAGACACCCAGTTTGACTGTTGACTGCCTACTCGCGATTCCGACACCCAATCCGCCAACCAAAATGTCTGCTCACAAGGACGTCGAGCAACATTTGGGGGCGGGAGAGTGGGAGGTCGTTGACGGACCCGTCATCCCCCTCGCGGAATCCAACCCATTCGCGGATTCTACTCCTTCATTCCCTACGTCTCCATTCGCGGACCCTCCTTCCCAGGACTCGGATTCTTCGGATTACGATTCCGACCAGTTCGATCTCGGGGACTACGATCTCGAGGACCCGTTCGCCAACTGGGACGGCGGAGCCGCCACGGGTGAGGAGCCCGCCCATGCCACAAGCGAGACCAGCGAGCGCCCCGCCGCCCCCTACATCCCCTCCTCCCTCCAAGCCATTGCTAAGCGGGAGAAACTCCCGCAGCGGTACGTGGAGTGGGTCCTGCCCCGCGTCATCAAATGTCTAGCCTGTGACGCCGAGGTCGTCACCGGCGGCGGCGGCGCGCTTTGGTGCCTCGTCGTCGAGGAAACCGCCCCCGTCAAGAACCTGTGGGCGGCGTGCCCGCGGTGCGAAACCCCATTCCATGCCAGTTGGCCCCAGGGGCCGCGGGGCCGCCTGTGCCTCGGTGGCGCGCACTTCCCGCCGCGGGCGCGGCCCGGGGTGATCGAGCTGAGGTTCTCGGCTAGGTTCGACAGGTCGGACCCGGCGAACCCCGTGATGCTGCCGGGCCCGGGCGGCGACGGGAAGGTGAGGGTCGGCAGCGGGAAGTCGGCGGCGGGCGAGGTCGAGGATGAAGAAGACCTCCCAGACCTAATGCTATCCATCGACCTCAGTAAGATCCCCGCGTTCCGGAGGACCGTGGATTCCCGCGGCGAAGCAGATCTGGGCCTAAAGCTGGTCCTCGGTTACGGCGACCAGCCGGCAGAGGATGACCCACGGAGTGGCTGGAACGTTACAGGTACGAGGTTTGCTTTGGACAAGGGTGAGTTCCCGGGGTATCTGCGGTCCCCCGCATCTCAGTAGGCGAATGCAGCTGATCAGTGAGCAGCGCGGTCAAGTCTCCCTTTTAGTGTTGGATGGAGAGTCATATATTCTGACGAGGCGGCCTCGGGGCGCGGTCAGCCCCAATTTATAGGGGGCAATGTCAACATCGGGCCGCAACCGCTCGGCCGCGACCCCGGAACACGAGAATTGCAGCCTTTTCATCCGCGGCCTGCCGGCAGGCCTGACAACGCGACAGCTGTTGGCGGGCATCCACGGCGTCGGGCGCGTTTACGCCACGCACAGCAACCGGACTGGCCTGAGCCCAGCCGCGAGCAGCTGGTCGCGTCGTCAGGTCCGCCGGCAGGTCGAGGATGAAAAGGCTACAATTCTCCTGCTCCGGGGTCGCAGCGTAGCGGTTGCGGTCGATGAATGCCTAATTAGGCATCGATATTGCCACCTAGCCAATTACTACCATATTTCGAATGCTTTGCTGCCTTGCGCTAACTGGATTTATGTGACCCCAAAACGTTGACTGTTGTCGCAATAGTCTTTTTGCTAGCTCGATTGGGTAGGTAGGTGTGCTTATTGTGATTGTAAAGAAATTCGGGACGGGTAAGCCAAAAGTGCGGCTTTCGAATAAATAGGTACCAGGCAGGCGCTTCCAGACTTGACGCGAAATCGCAGCCGAGTCTGAAGAAGACAGGACATGAAGCCCTAGGCTGCTACGATCTTGAGAGCAAACGTCATATAATCCAAGCCAACACCGTGCCCCTATCGGTAAAATACCATCCATCCCCAAAACAATGTCCCCCACCACCTCCGCCGCCGCCGCCCCTGATCTCCTCCCCCCACCCACCCTCGCCGTCCCAGCCCACCTCCTCCCGTACGACGTGCCCATCCCGCAGTACCTCGCCACGCAGCCGGGCGTGGACGAGCTCCTCACCGCCGCCGTCGTCTTCGACCCGCACACCGACAAGATACTGCTCGTGCAGCGCGCCGCGTCCGACGGCGTGCCGCACCGCTGGGAGACGCCCGGCGGCTCCGTCGAGCCGGCCGCCGACGCCACCGTGCTGGCCGCCGCGGCGCGCGAGCTGCGCGAGGAGTCCGGGCTCGCGGCCGACGCGGTGGTGGCGCTGGTGCACGCGCACGAGTTCGACCACGGGGGCCGCACGTTCCAGAAGCTGACGTTCGAGTTCGAGGTGACGGGCTTGTCGTCGTCGTCGTCGTCGGCGGCGGCGCCGGTGGTGGTGACGCTGGACCCGGCGGAGCATCAGGATTACGTGTGGGCGTCGGAGGAGGAGTGTAGGGCCCGGCGGGCGGATGGGCGGACGCTGGTATTTACGTTTCCGAGCCAGGAGGCCGCGCTTGAAGCGGCCTTTGCTCGGCGCAAAGCGCGGGGGTGACCACTGGAAGAGAAAGAAGTTTGGAGAACCGTGATATCCATTTTAGTTCTTTTTATTTTATTTTCCTTCTACATTTTATTCTGCCCAAGGAAATAAAACATCGCTTTGTCGCTGCTTGTCTCTCGACTTTATCCAAAAATCACCTGCTCGTATCAACAACATATCGCCCCACAATCTTGCCCTCCTTCATCATCTCGTACACGCTCTGCAGCTCGCTCAGCCCGACCGTCTTGTGCGGCGCCTTGATCAAGCCCCGGGCGAAGAAGTCGAGCGCCTCGGCCGTGTCCTGGCGGTTGCCGACGTAGCTGCCCTTGATGGTGATCATGCGGATGACGGTGTCGAACACGGGCGCCTTGAGGTGCGCGCCCGCGGGGAGGCCGATGCAGACCACGGTGCCGTGCGGGCGCACGTACTCGCTCGCCTGCTGGAACGGCCGCTCGCTCACGGCCAGGAGGATGACGGCCTGCGGGCCCATGCCGTCCGGGGTGGCGGCGCGCACGTCGGCCACCAGGTCCTTGCTGGTCGAGAAGTCCACAAAGGCCGTGGCGCCCAGCTCGCCCAGGCATGCCTTCCGCTTGTCCTCGCCGCCGTCTATGGCGATGGCGTGCATGCCCATGGCGCGCGCGTACTGCAGCGCCATGGCGCCCAGGCCGCCGCCGGCGCCGACGACGGCGACGAACTGGCCCGGGCGCGCGCCCGACTCCTTGAGGCCCTTGTAGACTGTGATGCCCGCGCACAGCACGGGCGCCACCGTCTCGAGGTCGACCCCTTCGGGGATGCGGGCCACGTGCGCGGCCTTTGCGATGGCGTACTGCTGGAACGAGCCGTCGACCGTGTAGCCCGACAGCAGCGCCTGCTGGCACAGCGGCTCGTCGCCCTGCCGGCAGAAGGAACACGACAGGCACGAGCCGTTGAGCCACTTGATGCCGACGTGGTCGCCGAGCTTCACGTCCGACACGAGCTCGCCGCGCGCCACGACGACGCCCGCGCCCTCGTGCCCGCCGACGAGCGGCAGTTTGGTCGCCAGCGGCCAGTCGCCCATCATGGCGTGCAGGTCTGTGTGGCACACGCCAGAGTACTTGACGTTGATTAGGACCTCATCCGGCCCGGGCTTGGCGACGGGGATCTTCTTGTAGACGACGGCTGTGATGGGGGGCATGTTTAGTCTTGTGTTCTGGAGGCGGTCCATGTGTATGGATGGAAAGTGGCGAGCGCTTGCCAGGGAAACTCACGGCCACCACTCTTTTCCACCACCTGCGCCATCTGCTCTGTCGGAACGTTCGCCATGCTTTCGACACGGGATGAAAATCGTCTAGATCCAAGGGTCTGTGTCTATAGTTCGTCCCAGAAGCACACGCCAAGGTCTTAGTATATATGTATAAAGTTCTAAAATAGAGGTGGCAGAAGGTTCAAGGTAGTGATGAATGAGAGAAGAGACACGATGGAAGAACGAGGGAGCAGGCAGCCCTTTTATACAAAACCCACGAGGTTGAGATTGTGACGAGACAGAGTGGCGAGACACCTACATTGGACGAGGGAAAGGGAAGATGGAGTCGAGGGGGGTCCCGACTCTCCTTGGTCACCCCATAGAAGTGGTGCTTCGGACCGATCAGGGCACATGACCCCCATCTGGTTCCCTGGCGGGCTCCAGCTCGAAGCAAGGCGCGGGAAAGCATCATGGATCTTGGCTAGGTGGGAGCAAGCTGTGGGAAGGAGGCTTGGAATTTGGGGAATTCTTCAAGTTTGCGTTTTGGCGCACACCTCTGGAGAAAAGGAAGGACGAAAAGGGGTGGTGTGAGTGAAGCCCGCCGCGTAGTCCTCGGACCTGCGCTCCACATTATATGCAAGGTGTGTGCGGGGATGGTCGAGATGGACCGTCTTGCAGGGGATATTGATGTGATGGAATGCCATCTTACCCCTGGCTTGAAGTAGGCATGCTCTGGGGGTGCTTTTGTTTTGATCTGGGACCGAGCTAACTCCAAATACCTGGTTACGCACATCGAATTGCCATTGCCGAGATATCTGCTCCGATATTTTTAGGCGTAGAGTCCAATGCAAAGCCCCTGACCAAGCACTTATGACCGAGGACCTGTTGAAGGCATTCTGAGCCGCGAGGAGGACATGATGGGATAAGTTCACGGTAGCTATAATATCAGACTCTGCACGTTTGTGGCAGCGGCACGAGGACACACTCCCTCATCCGATCCAGCGATGCGGGGCCCCAGAAAACCCTCTCTCTCTTCCCCAAGTTTTCCCCAGCGCGTGTCAAGAGTGCAGGAGAAACCACGTCTCGATGGTCCGGGGAACGCTAGCGCAGAGCTTTCCTGGGAGTGGATGACAGCAGGCAGCCAACCGAACAGGCCTTCTCCGCACTTGCAAGGGATGGCCCGGGGAAAGAAAGGAGGGGTTCATCAACGGCGCTTGTACTGGCCAGATGCAGCGGCCGGGTCAAGGGTCCTCGGCTATGCGCAAATGGCCGCCTCGACTCGGGCTCACGCTTGCGCCCTTGATCAGCGCGCTTGGCTGACCGCCGTCGGTAAGCGGCGTCAATGCGACATCCGTTCGAGCGGGAGGTGTCCCTCACGACGCGCCATCCATCCTTCCCATCGCCCCGCGAGTATGACATTGCTTGGAGGGGAGAGGTGGGGGAGGATAAGGGGTACTGTAGGGCCTGTCTGGGCAAGGATAGCGCCGGTAACTCGCTCAGAGCCAAGCTGTGCCTCCCATCGAGACAAGCAACCAGATGGGGAGCATCTAGGGTGGGGAGCGCATGCGGGTTGGCAGGGGCTACGAGATGGCTGTTCTTGGAAGAACAAACTTTGGGAGGGTGGGAGACAAGCCCTTGGGCGTCATGAACCGCAGCAAAGCAGCGCCGGGAGGGGGTATCTGGGATCCTTGGCACGAGGGCGCGGGGTCGCCTCGCCCGCCAGACCAGTCGCTGGCAGTCAAACGAGGCAGACAGACGCACGCGTACGGCGCACGCGAGCTGAAGCGGGAGCTTTCTCCCGCCGCGCTACTCGAGTGCCGCCAAACAGGGCGGCTCTTCGGCTTTTCGCAGGGTCAACGGAGGTCCCACTAGCGGCGTATCAAGGGCGAAGGGAAGCGCTACAAAATCCTGCGTTTCCAGGCCGCATGCAAGGTGAGGCCGGGCTGAGTGGCTAGCTGGCCAGTGGCGTAGGGTAAGAAGGGGCGGGGGATGCAAGGGGAAGCTCGCTGGTCGTCGAGAGTAGCATCAGTAAGTGGGATCGACCCATCACGCCACTTTTTGTCGGCTCAAGTGGAGCCCCCCACTCAAAGAAGCACCGGCATCCCGGCTCCGGCCGTCTCGGGCGCCAAGGTTGGACCTCGGCTTTTAAACTGCCTTCCGCAGGAGCGGTGGGCTTGGGTATCCTGGTGAGCAAGGGGCAGCGGCGAGCATTGCATCCAGGATTGCATCCAACATTGGTCCAATCCATCCTGCCTGGGTAGGCCGCCGTTTCTGCGCTCCGTAACAATCCTCCCTGTCCGTTTTTGGCCGCCGGTGTCGGCCTGCACCACCAGGACGAGACCGTCTCCACGTCATTATGCTTGCGTCACTTAGAAGGAGGACCGCAGAAACAAAAGTGCTCGTTTTCAAATAGTAATTCGCCGCCTCCTATCGACAACTCAGCTACGAAACAAACTATCTGGATTTTCTGGAACATACCAGAGGGAAGATATCTATTTCGGTTGAACAACCGTCTCCATGTATCCAGCCATTCTCTACGAGCCGCCCGGACCGCCCAAAAGGGCAAATCTCCGCACGATTCCGGGGCCATACTCCTGGTACTGTAAAGAGGGAAGCCGGCGGTTAGAAACTGGGCAGGAGATGATGAAAAGGAAAAGCAAGCAAGACAAAAAAAAAAAACTCACCTCAGCCTTGGTGTGGCAGTATGACCTGAACTCGGGCGTCTGGCCCAGCAGGCTGCCGCCAAACCAGGGGCCGTGCCGCTGGCGCTTGTGCGAGATGACCTGAACTTCGAGACCGCCACTCTTGGCGCCGCCGCTGCGCACCTCGCTGGCCCGAATGCGCGCGTCGACGAGCTGCTTGACGTCGCGCTGCAGGCGCCGCCCAAAGTCCTTGTACAGCGTGCTGCCACCCGACAGCACAATGTTCTTGTACAGACCCCTGCGTACGTCGATGGGCGACGACTGGATCACCCCGTCCACCACCACGGGCAGCGGTGTCAAAAAGTCCGAGCTGTAGATCTCCGGATTGAAGAAGATCTCGGGCGCCAGGAACCGCTCGTACCCGACGTCCACCGTAACCTGCCGGCCGCCGGGTTGCGCCACCACGTGCTGTGCGAATCGCGTCCGGTCGCGGTCGAACTTTGTAAACTCCTTGACCATGTCCGGGCACACGTAGCAGTACTCCTCCTTGATCTCCTGCGCCGCCTTGAGCGACGAGTCGGGCTCACCGCGGTCGCGGAGGAGCGACTGCACAAAGTACGTAATGTCGCGGCCTGCAATCGGGATCGACTTGATCGAGGACCCGATCACGTAACCTTCGGCGACTGGGATAACGTGCGTCACACCGTCTCCCGAGTCGATAACAGTTCCCGTGAGCGACCGGTCGTGCACCTTGGACGATGTCCATGACGCCGCGAGCGCTAGCACTGCCTGCACGGCGATGTACAGGCCGGCGCAGTTGAACGACTCGAAGAAGATCTCGGCCGTGTTCTCGCGGTTTTCGGGCGGGTTCAGTGGCTGCGACAAGAGCGAGAAGCGGTCAGTGTCCGGACAACTTCAAAAAGTCACGTCGACTACAGTGTGGGTTGTTCGTACCGGTTCCGTCAGGAGGAAGAAGTGGTCTTCGGGCTCTACTCGCAGGTACTTGAAGATCGAGTTGGACCAGAAACGCTCCATATGATCCTAAATAGGAGCCACCGCCAAGTCAGTGTCAGCACTATCACCTGCCTTGAGTTGATCTCAGCACCCCCGAGTGATATATATAAACTAACCCAGTTCTCTATTTGTCCGTGCCGAATCGGATAGTGTATGCCATATCCTGCGAGTTTGGCAAGTCAGCATGTATGCCCCCGACATACGTCATACCACAGCCAGGGGCATGTTGGGAGGCCGGGATCATGTACCAGGTCCAGATGATGCTGCAACGGCTTCGTCGCCGATAAAGAAGTCAAGATCTTCGGTGCCGCGCTTTCCAGAGAGGTGGCCACCGGGGCCGGCTCCGCCCGTAAGGAAACTCGGCTTGTTGGCCACCGCCGGGCGGCCTGAGCCGGAGCCTCCACCACCGCCGGCGGGGCCCTTGGTCGCGATCGCGGTCGGGAAGACGAAGGAAGGGGAATCGTTTCCGGCAAAACCTGGAATTGAGAAGAAAAAGGAGCGTTAGCACAATAGCTCGGCGATGCGTTTCAGCCTATTCAGTATAACCCCGCATAGGTCGTCGTAGCTGGCTAGGAAGCGGTGCCTGTCGACATACCTAGCTTCGAAAAACCCGTGCCGCTGTGACGAGAGCAGCATTGTCAGAATGTGTCTATGTACACGCGGCGGGAAGCTCTGTTGCGGCCATGTCTAGATGGGCGCGGGCAGGGGGTCTAGTGGCTGGGAGCTGGGCCGCGTCGCCGCTGCAGGCATCAAGCTCCAGAGATTCCGACTCACTTGTCCATGACAACGGCGGGCGTTTGGTTGGCCATCTTTGGCGGTTGAGGAGGGCCGACGGGCTCCTCTGGTCCTCCAAAGCTTGAAAGGCGGTCGGCGGTCTGGCTCGTCGATGGAGAGCTCGCAAGGCGGTTGATGCAGGTTGGCCCGCCGCCAGGTAAGATGGGATGGCCTCAAGCCGAATTACGTGCCTTGGTGGATGCCAAGCCAGCTGAGGCTGATGCTCTCCGCTTGCCCCGCCATTGGCGCCGCGAGCCACAGGTACGGTGGCGCAGCGACAGCACCCACCAGCTCCACTTTCTCAAGTCAGGAAACGACCCAAGGAAACGACCCACGCGATGCTGACTTCTCAACGTTTTCGTCCAAACAGCCCCGATTCGGATTGAAGATGGAAGCAGCCACAGCCTTCAGCAGCTGTCTCACCCGGTGATTACCTGATCCGGGCGGTGGTCGCTAGGTTCTTGCGTACTGACATCTCTTTTTTTGCGCCTGTTTGCAAGGATCAAGACGGCCACCAACCCGAGCTCTCCTTTACTTGTTGGTGCCATTTCGTGGTCACGGCTTCGCGCAGCTGTGCAGACTTACAATACTCCCATAATAGGCGAGATATCTACTTGAGTTCCAATACACGCAAAACCGACGACATTACAGATACCTCTGTGTCGTCTTCAATGATGCTCTGAACGAGGTTCCTGGAGTTCGCCTCGCCTCGCAACCTTGGAAGCTCTTGCGTTACAACATCCTAGTCCACCTAGGTCGCTGATGCATCACCGGCTCTTGTTGGAAGCTGCATTCTTGCCGCCCAGCCCTTGACACCCAAGGGAGCCATCGCTCTTTCTTATAAGGAGTCCAAGGTTTCTCCCTACCCTATCCTCGACGTTACGTTCCTGCCACCACTTCGCTCGACTCGACCATACCTGGCGTTTTCATCGCCGCGTCATTCGCTTCTCAAGCTCGATCGAACAGCCGTCCTTCTGCCTCCGTCCAACAGACTCTTCCCGGCAGTGCACGCCACCGAATTCTTCTTGAACCTCACGCCTGGCCTCGCCTGTATCGTTTGCTATATCGTTTGATAGTATTTCCGTGACGCGGCGCTGCGTCTTTCGCGTGTGCCTGTCAATCCGCCCTCGGGTCGTTCGCCTTCATCCAAGACTGGGAGTCTCTTTCACGAATAGCCAACACTTTGCTCGCTTCACCTCCTCGGCTTCGTCTCCACCCCCCATCTACTTCTTTTGCCCAGGCCCCTGAACCCTTGATTATACTTGTCTGGCCGTCTTTGAAACACCACGCTCCCAACGCCCTAGACTATCCCGCTTTCAGACGACAGTCAGTGCCCCGGGCTTGGTTATTAAGTATGCGGAATCCCTACAGTCCTGCGCTTTTGCTCACAATCGAAGACCTCAGTCGTCTCACGATGGAGGGCAAGGATCTTGAAAGCTTCCAACCGAGCCCGAATTCTCCGCCAGCCTCCCAAGCGGACAATCCTCCAGTTGAAGCCCCTAATGGCGTCACAAGCTCTTGTGAGAGAACGGCTCCGGTAGTTCCAAATTGCGCTCTCACTCCAGTGACTACCACCAGCGGCGACAGTTCCGTCGGGAGCGAGGCTGAAATCGATGGCATATTCTCGACTCCCAATTTCGGCGGTAATGCCGCACTTGACTACATCTACAAGAAAAAAAAGCCCGTCGCTGCCGTCTTCGTCCATGCTGGCGCCGGCTACCACAGCCATATCAACGAACATCTTCATCTACAAGCCTGTGCCGAGTAAGTCACATCCTCACAAGCCGCAAGCTGGTTCATACCAGTACCCCGTGCTAATTCCTTATTCAAGTGCTGCTCGGGTTGGAATGGCCAAGCTGAAGCAAGGCGGAAGTGCTGTCGAGGCCGTTGTCGAGGCCATCAAAAATCTTGAGAACAATTCTGTCGCCAACGCGGGATTTGGCAGCAACCTCTGCATCGACGGCACAGTCGAGTGTGACGCTACGGTTGTCGATCATAATGGACGCAGCGGTGCTGTCGGCGCCTGTCCCCGTACGTCCGGCTCCATCCTGTGGCAGGTCACTTGGCTCATTTGCATGCGGCTGACTCTGATACAGACATCAAGAATCCCATTACCCTCGCCGAGCTGGTTCTGCGCGAATCATACAAGGCCATGGCTTTGCGCCGAATCCCTCCCATCCTGCTGATCGGCTCAGGCGCATGCGAGTTCGCCCACGCCCATGGCATGACCCTCGCCTCCAACGACGACATGGTCTCGACGAACGCTCGGGATCGATGGGAGAAATGGAATGAGGAGCTCCAGAATGCGAATGGGCGTACCAAACCCGTCGAGTCGGTCCTCAACCACCCGCTGCTGAGAAACCGCGATCATGTGGCCGCCATTCTCACGGGCACATTCAACGAAGGCCAGCCAGATTCCCCCCTTCACGAGACAAGCACCCCCGCGGCGTCTCCTACGACTCCGCCACTCCGCCGTTCGCCCGGCCAGATCACGCCGATTAGAAGTGGCTCTGCGCCGGCTAGATCCCCATCGCCACCGGCCAAGCGTGTCCGCTTGATCTCGCCCGCGGAGACCCTGGAACTGGGCAAAGGGCTGCCATCTCCTAAGCTCTCGCTGAAGCCGGGCAGCCCGAATCGTCCCCGCGCCCACGGCAACCAACTTGATAGCTCCGAGGCTTCGAGGAGCGCAGCGCGTGGCGACCAGGGCAGCGAGGAAGACAGCGCGGAGGGGACCAAGGCCAACCAAGAGCACCCCAAGGAGACCAAAAACGTCAAGAATCTCCCAAAGGATCACCCCGCCGACAACCTCTGCCCATCTCGGGACAGAGATTACGCCAGCCCGGGCAAGGACCGCCCCCACGACGACGACGACGA
Organism: Gaeumannomyces tritici R3-111a-1; assembly: GCF_000145635.1. Classification (NCBI taxonomy): domain Eukaryota; kingdom Fungi; phylum Ascomycota; class Sordariomycetes; order Magnaporthales; family Magnaporthaceae; genus Gaeumannomyces; species Gaeumannomyces tritici. The sequence continues at coordinate 5,617,662 of NW_008804546.1, read as the reverse complement.
CCGTATCAACGACACGGTCGGCGTCATCGCCATCGACAGCCAGGGCCGCATCGCCGCCGGCTCCTCGTCGGGCGGCATCGGCATGAAGCACCGCGGGCGCGTCGGCCCCGCCGCGCTGGTCGGCATCGGCACGGCCGTGATACCCGCCGACGAGGGCGACGCGGCCCGGCAGGCCACGGTGGCGGCCGTGACGAGCGGCACGGGCGAGCACATGGCGACGGCCATGGCGGCGCACAAGTGCGCCGAGCGCCTGTACCAGGGCAGCGTGCGGGGCGCCGACGGCTACGACGTGCGGTGCTCCGACGGCGACGACGACGAGATCATGGCGTCGTTTGTCGAGCACGACTTCATGTCCCACCCGGGCGTGCGCGCCGGCGAGGCCCGCCCGGCCATCGGTGTCATGGCCGTCAAGAAGGTGGCCAACGGCTACTACTTCTACTTTGCCCACAACACCGAGTCGTTTGCAATCGCGTCCATGGCGGCCTCGGACCGCGCCCCCAAGGTGGTCATGTCGCGCATGCCCGAGTACGCGGTGGGCGTGCGGCGCCCGCTTACCATGCGCGGGGCGCGCAAGATCTCGGCCTGATGAGCGGGGGTGGGCAGGTCGGTTATACTATCCACTTTATACCAGGACGAGACCAGGGTGGTCCGAATGTCAAGAAGGACGCGGCGCGGGTCAGACGTAATCAACATTCCTAAAGCGAGCAAGTTCCAAGTATCGAGTATCAAACCCCTAGACACAGAGCCGAGAGGCTTCCGTTAGAAAATATGAACAGGCATCAATGCCAGAGTATCTGCCATGCCTGAGGCGTAGTTGTATCTGCGTGTGGCCGAGCTTCGGGTTCTGTCTCGATCATCCGTTTATGGGTAGACGAGGTGTCCGGTGCTGCCACCTCCACTAGGTGAAGACTAACTTGGCAGTGGTCCTACTCTCATATAGCGCGCCTTCGAAAAGGCCTAAACTGGGACCTACGTTATCCTACTTTCGCCCGCTGCTTTTGTATCTTTTGAGTGTCATGTTTGCCATACGAACCACAGGTGAGTTGTAGCGATTTGGGAGCCTTATGGGGGTTTTGGTAGATCCCAACGTGTCTGTCTCTGACGCTCGCCTCGGGCTTGGATGAGAGTGACGGGTCTTGATCCATTGCTGAGGAGCTCAGACACCCCCGAAGAACCAGAGTGGCAGGGACAACGACATTTTTCATTGTGATACTATCGCCAATCTACCTCTGGTGCTTCAAGTTCTCCTTTCGTACCCACATCCACCTTGCCGCGGTGTGAAAGGGCCTGGCTTGAAAATCTAATATTTTATTTCTAAGCTTCCGCCAAGTCAGAAAGCTGTTCCGATCCAAACCAGGGGATGTCTATTTGGATGCATCGCCCGTCTAGTCGTGAGAGCATCATGTATCTAGAAAAAGAAAAAGAAAAGTCTCGAATGCAGCCACTAATGCCCACATGCCCCTGACCTGTCCCTGTTCCTGGGAGTGTCTTATGTTGGGGCTCCAAATAACGCCTGTCCCTCCCGGTGACATATACAAAACCGTAGTGCACATAAACCGACACACCCGCTTCAACCAGGCCTGGGAGTACCGGCTGGCGTGCCGGTACTGTCCCGCACATCACCGTTGACACCCTTACGCTTCTTCTTCTTGCGCGCGCGCGGGACGACGGCCGGCTTGGCGCCGTACGCGCCCAGGGCGAGCGCGGAGCCGCACGTCAGGCACTCGTTCTCGGGTGGGGCCTCGCAGAAGATGCTGAGGCAGACGCTGCAGACGAAGCCCGTGTCGAGGGCCTTGCGGTGGCAGAAGCAGGCGGCCCTGAAGTCGACCGATTCGGTGCCGGGCCCGATGAGCATGTCGGACACGGCGCCGCCGCCGACGGGGAAGCCGGTCATGAGGTAGGTGAGCAGGCCGCGCGGCTCCTTGGCGTGGATGAAGTTGCCGCCCGTGATGTAGCTCCCTTGCTGCAGGAAGGACGCGTTGCCGCGGAGGGCGACGACGTCGACGGGCACCGAGGCGTGCGAGGCGGCGAAGACGGCGTTCATGGTCGGTATGTACTGGGACGCGCTCGAGTCCGAGACTGACACGACCAGGATGCGGGCCCGCACCGCCGCCGCCGCGCCGACGTTGCCGGCGCCCGCAGGGATCGCGGTGGACCCGGGCTGGCCGCCCGCGCC
>NW_008804546.1:5583899-5614892 GCF_000145635.1 Gaeumannomyces tritici R3-111a-1 | reverse complement strand
GGTAGGGGGCCGCGCTCGACCGAGGCGGCGGCGGCGCTGCGCTCAGCGAAGCCGGCGCCCAGGGCGGCCTCGCGCACCTTGTTGATGTGGGCCAGGGCGAGTGTCAGGGCGCCCGAGACGAGGGTGGTGGTGGTGCTAGCGACTTCGGCCGGGGAGGTCTCCCGGATCAGGGCCTGTAGCGAGTCGAGGACGGCCGACTCGATGTGGGCGAACTGGGGCAGCTTCTTCGCGGCGGCGGCACGGGTGCGGCTGTTCTGGCTGGTGGCTGCGGCGTCGGCCATCTCGACGTCGCCGGCGGCATCTTTTCTCGGCCTGGGGTTGGGCGGGGAGGGGTACAGCCAGCGGGCGCGGTGGGCGTGTGCGGCAATGATGGCGACCTGGTTCAGGTTGCTGAGGGCCAGGTGGGCATTGACGTAGATCAGGATGTTGGCGATGGCCTTGGAGATGGGCAGGACGTCTCGGAGCAGGGCCCAGGCGCTGGGGTTGGTGTCGACGACGACGGCGAGGAGCGAGGGGATCTCGTCGACGTGGTGGACCTCGTAGTGCTCCGAGGCGTCGACGGCCTCGGCGGCGTTCATGGTCGCGGCGGACGCGGCAGAAAGCGGCGATCCGGTGGTTCGAAAGAGTGGGCGAGCGGTCGTCGCATCAAGGCTGCGTTTGTCCAAGTCAACGGTCAGGGATGGGGCGATATTGGGTCAGGGGTGCATGGAACTAAGCTTCAGGCGCGGTCGGTTAGGATTTCGCGCCCAGTAATCCCTGCCCGTGGTGGGCCTTTGGGTATAACGAAACGCCAGTGCACGTGATGGCGACGGCAATGACGCGGGATTTGGGGACGATCAAACACAGAAAGTAGCATAGATAGCGTCAAAGATGGACAGGAAAATTGAGTCATGGAAATAATAGCATTGAATATCGGAGAAAATCCCGCAGCATCTCAAGGCTATCCCAACCCGCGCTGCGGTCGTGGCTTACGTTTAGGTTGGGTAAAGTCAGGCCTTCTGCGCGCCAGCCCACTGTGGGCAGATTTAATGCCGCTATAGCGTCAGCGCGTCATTCGCTGGCTTTTCACCACCACAGCCTGTGTCATGATGGTGGGGTGTCAATCAAGAGCCAGCGCCTCCAGGCTAACACCATGGGCTCTCACTGATCTCTCACCATCCCTGCAGCCCGACCGACATAACCTACGAGCCAGGCTTTAAAGATAAAGCTCCAAGGGCAGACATTCCATACTGCATTTCTTCTCCAAAACCTACACGATCCTACTGCCGCCGCCTCAGGCGTCCGCCACAAGTCCTTGGGCAGAAGTTCCACTCGCCGAGCACAGATTTCATTCATCTGGTGATTCCGATTTGACTTGCTCATCTCCTTTTGGGACATCGACATCGGTCCTGGACATCATTGTACAAATACCGGACCAGGCTGGGCTTTCTCACTGCCGTCTTGGCTTGACGCAAGCCACCAAAGCGAACATTCAGGGGGGGAAACGAGCCTATTGCGAGCGGCTGCAAAGCTGCTGTGCAACGCAGAACAAAAAATCATGGCAGCCTCCGCTGCAGTGGCAGATAATGCTGCCACTACCGCCGTCACGGCGCCCACAGCTGACAGTACGGCCGCCGCCAGCCGCGAGGATCAACTGCTGCTCCTGCTGGCGCGACTGATGGAAGGCGGACAAGAGGACGACGAAACGTGCCGGGACCTGGACCAGCTGACCAAGCTGCTCAACGATGATCTCGATGTGGCCAAGCGCGGCAAGGCGTCTGTGTGCTCTGCCATCGATAGTGACTGCGTCGACACTCTGCTGGGCTACCTCGACATGAGGCAGCACGAGGCTGTGAAGGGACATGCCTTGCTTGCCGCCTCGGCCTACCTTAAGGCTGCCGGCGAGGACGGCAACCGCAAGCTGTCCGAATTCTTCTACGATCGCGTTAAACGGGGCACGTACGACGACTTTATCGTCGCCTTCTGCGTCGCATCAACCATGTTCCCCGTCGTGCCGGACCTCGTCAAAGAGCTGTTCCTGAGCGAGGGCTTCCTGCCAACCCTCGGCCCGCTTATGAGGCGCAAATGGAAGAGCAGAAAGGTCGAGACCGCTTGTTTGGACCTGCTTAACGCCGCATGTCTCAATAGCGAATGTCGGGTAGCCGTTCAGAAATACTGCGTCGAATGGTTAGAGGAGATTGTGGACCAGGACCCGGATGATTTTGCTAAGACCATGCACACTACGGAGCCAGATGTTCACGTCACGCAGCCGGGGTCCATTTCTATGAGGAAGCACTCGGAGCATGTCCAAATCCTGGCCGCTGTGATCCTGACAAAGCTCAAGGTAACCCATCATACCCTGCGCCGCTGTTTAGAGCAAACATTGACTGACCTAGACTTGATGGCAACAAAAAGGCAACACAACAACCGCAGTCTACCACCGAGATGTCTGGCGAGAGGGTCCAGCAGGCCACCACCAGCATTGAAGACCTAAGCAGCATGCTCACCAAAGTTCTCCTCAGAGACCCCGAGAACAACCGGAATAGCTCCATCGAGGGCCTCGCATACGCCTCCCTGCAGCCCAAAGTAAAAGACGTCCTCTCCAAAGACGCCGAATTCCTCAAAGCCCTCGTCCGGACTCTACAGGAGGCGCCGCCTCGCTCCCCCCTAACCTACGGGGCGCTCAGCATTGCCGTCAACCTGACGCGGTACCAGCCGGCGCAATCCGAGGAGGGGAAACGCATCGCGCAGCTCAAGGCCTACGCCAACGCGGCTGGCAAGCTCCAGCGAGATCCGCTCAACGAGGACGAACAGGTCTCGGGTCGGTGCCTGCGTCTGTTCGACGCGGGAATCACGCCTGTGCTGGTCTCGCATAGCAAAAACGGCTCTGCCGCCTCCCTATCCCTGATCATCAACATCATCTACGCTCTGTCCGTCACCCCGAAGCTCCGCGGCCAGCTCGCGCAGCAGGGCGCCGTACGCCTGCTTATCGGCGCCTGGAACGCCCTGCCCGCCGCTGGTGCCGACTCCAGCCTCGCGCAGGCCCGCCGTGTCGCCGCGCAGGCCCTCGCCCGCATCCTCATCTCCACCAACCCCGCCCTCGTATTTGGCGGCACGCGCCCGACGCCCATGAGCGCGGCCATCCGCCCGCTAGCGTCCATCGTGCCGCCGGACCCGGACGCGCCCGCGGGCGAGGCGCGCGACCTACTCCCGACCTTTGAGGCCCTCATGGCGCTGACCAACCTGGCGTCCACCGAGGACCCGGGCACGCGCGCGGCCCTGGTTCGCGCCGTCTTCGCCGACGCCGAGGAGCAGCTGCTGTGCGCCAACGCGCGCGTCTCGCGCGCCGCCACCGAGCTCGTCTGCAACCTGGCCCAGGCGCCCGAGGGCGCGGCCTACTTCGCCGACGGCACCCCGCAGGCCGCGACGCGCGTCCACGTCATGCTGGCGCTGGCCGACGCCGAGGACGACGGCACGCGCGCCGCGGCCGGCGGCGCCCTGGCCAACCTGTCGGCCCACGAGGCCGTCGTCGACGCCGTCGTGGCCCGCGACCGCGGCGTCCGCATCCTCCTGGGCCTGTGCGCCGACGACAGCGAGGACCTGAGGCAGCGCGGCGCCTTTGCGCTGCTCAACATGGCCGCCGCGGCCGGCGCCGTCGGGTCGCGCGCCCGCGACAAGATCAAGGCCGAGGACGGCGCGCAGATACTGACCGACTGCGCCAAGAAGACGCGCAGCCCCGAGGTGCTCGAGGTCGCCGTCGCCGCGCTCAAGGCGCTGCTCGAGGCGGAGTAAAGGGAGGGGGGGTAGGGAGCAGTGCTGGCGTTCTTGTTATGGCTGGGTCATGGTTTTGTGCGTTGCGGTTTATGATGTCGCTAGAACGTTTGTGCGACGGACGAGCTCGCGATGATTTGATCCGTTTCTTTATCTCAACTCTGGGCGTTTTATGTGCTTTGATGTCACCTTCACGAATGGGAACAGAAGTCATCGCGGAAAGGGAAATAGGAACCCAAAGGACCCTCTCGAAGATGCTGGGATTTTATACCTCGGAAGCTAGCTGGCCAACGACGTTTAGCCAGTAATTATTACAATTGGCCTCCTGCTTCCCCTATCCTGACTCCTGGCACTCAAGGCTCTGCCGCCAAAGGCCCATCCTCGGCCCCATCCTTCCCAGCCCCAGCGGCGCCCTTGGCCGCGGGGGCGGCGCCAACACGGTTGAGCACCGCGACGCCCTCGACGTGGAACGTCTGGGGGAAGAAGTCAAAGCCGCGGATGCTCTCGACCTCGTACCTCGGCCCGCCCTCGGGCCTCTCCTCACCGTCGACGTGGCCGCGCGACAGGACGCCGACGTCGCGGGCCTGCGTGTGGACGTTGCAGCTGACGTACAGGACGCGGCGGGGCCCAAAGGCGAGCAGCTGGCGCAGGAAGGGCGCGTCGCAGCCCTTGCGCGGCGGGTCCAGCACCACGACGGTCGCGTCCGGGTCCATGTTCGCGGGCGCGCCCTCGGAGAAGAGGCGGGCGGCGTCGTTGGCGACGAAGCTGACCTTGTTCTGTAGGCCGTTGAGGACGGCGTTCCGGCCGGCCTTGCGGATCGCCTTCTCGTCAATGTCGATGCCGATGCTAGACTTGTCGCCGGCGCCGAAGATGGGCGACAGCGCGATGGTGAAGAGGCCCGAGCCGCTGTAGGCGTCGATGAGGTTCCGGACGGCGGGGGTGGCGCTGTCGCTGTCGCTGCCGCCGTCCGTTGGGGCCGGTGGGAGGATGTGTTCGCGGACGTATGCTGTGAACTTGGGGAGGATGGAGTTGTTGTTCTGGAAGAAGGAGTTGGCCTCATTCTCAAAGACAAAGTCGTCAACGTACTCGGTGGACGTGCCCTTGGGGTTCGAGATACACGTCTTGACGTCGACGTATCTGTCCGTCTCCGTCCTGACCGCCTCGGCAGGTAGGTCCCCGGGCACAGAGGCCACGCTGTTGCCCTCGGCGTCGACCGTCTTGGGGAAGCGCCGGGTGCTCTCGCGTAGCAGGATGGTGGCGCCGCGACTGTAGTTGCCGTACTCGACGGCCATCCGGGCGCGCTCCCTCTTCATTCCGCGGCGCACGGCGTCGGTGCCGATGGGGCAGTCCTCGATGTCGATTGTGCGCCGCCTACCTTTAAGCATGAAGCCGATGTCGGGCAAGGCCGCCAGCGGCTTTGCCTTGCGAGTCTGAAAGCCGTCAAAGTGCGGCGTCAGCTTGGTGCGGTAGCCGTACTGGAGCGGGCTCCCTATGGTGTCGCCGACGGGCGGCAGCAACGCCGGCGGCAGGCCCGAGAAGTGGGCAAAGGCGCGCTCGACGACGCGGCGCTTGTGCGCGAGCTGGTCCGTGTACGACAGCGGCTGGAAGTTGCAGCCGCCGCAGCGGCCGTAGTACTGGCACGTCACCCTCGAGTCGTCGCGCATGGGCGACGGCGACACGACCGAGACGAGGTCGGCCAGACTGTGCCGCTGGCGCGCGGGCCCGTGGCGGAACACCCTCACGCGCACCGTGTCGCCGGGGAAGGCGAAGGGCACGACGTAGACGTGGCCCGAACCCTCCTGCAGGGCCAGGCCGTCGCCTGTCGACGACTGCTCCACGACCCTGACGTCGAACTCGACGCCCGCCTCGGGCAGCGGCGGCTGGTCGTCCTTGCCGGCCAGGTCCAGCGTGGCCAGCAGGTCCTCGATCTCGGCCGCCAGGACCTCCTCGTTGCCGCCCTCCTTGACCTTTTTCTTGTCCTTTTTGACCTTTTTAGCGGTTTTGCCTGGGCCCCTGTTGCCCTCTGCCGGCCGCTTCGGGGGTCTTGAGTCTGATGGTCTGGACGAGCCCGTATCATGTACAGTGAGGCTAGCCGCTGGGGCAGCCGCGGGAGTGGCTTGTGAGGCCATCTTGAATTTTCGTGGGACTTGCCAAGGCCTCGAAGAGACGCTGCGAATAGTCAGGCTAGGCTTCCAAATCCTAGTTGATAGCCTTCTTAGTACCTTTTGCATTGGATGACAGGGTTATTCTTTACATGTCAAGATGGAAATCCGCATCTCAAAGGAATTTTCTCTCATAGAGCTCCTGCCGCTAATGTTGGTGTAGCTCCAGCGCCTGCATAAGGCCCAGAAAAATTCAATTGCCCCCACGCGGCGATGCGCCCCAACCCGCCAACCAGGTCTGTCCCTGTCATTGTGGAGGCTGTGGGGAGCTTGTGTCCAATCATAAAAACACGATTGGAATTGCCTGACGTTCTTTTTTGACGTGAACCTGCGCCAAAATGCGCTGCGGCTCGTTGCCGGCTCGACTTGTATCCGCCAAGATCAAAGTTCAACTTAGAGGAACGGACTTTGGGAACGGGAAAGATATTAATGGGATTGAAAGTGAAGTGAGCAATGAGTGCATAGAAGTACCTACCTTATCATGATTCCTGAGAGGAATATTAGAGACAACAAGACCTACTGTGTAGATTGACTCCCGCACGGCTTCACAGGCGTGCTTCAACCTTAATCCAAGCCCTAGTTTGATTTCCATCAAACAGTCACTCTTGGCCAGTTATTCCAGCAGATACCAGCGATGCCTTTCTTTGTCACCTTGCCATGGGCACCACGGAGAGGTCGCGTGAGTCCGACACAGGTCTCCATTCGAGGTCAGCAGGGCGGCCAGGATGCTATCTCGCCTGCCAGATTACCTAATTGGGTCTAATATGGGGATACACTAGCGGCTGTCGGTCAGGGGCGGCCGATCAGTCTTATCACGAGTCGTCGAGACCGACAAGCCGAGACGGCCGCAACATTTCTTGGAGTCTTTTGTTTCCTCCAGGTGCTTGTCTTTGCTAGACTATTCCACGGTTTTCTTGCTAGATTCTATAGACAAGGACCTTCGCTTAGAGCCTGCGCCTGCTTCAATTCTTGCCCGTTTCTACTTGGAGAAGCGAGCTGCCCCTTATCAGTTACATTCCAGCGTCCGGAATCGGCACAATGCGTTAGTAATGCCGCCCATTCCGGGCCAACTCACAGCAAAACAAAATTCCTAACAAATTCCATGATAGCTTCCCACAAACGGCTAGCAGAACAGCTGCTACTACCGCTACTCGCATCTCACAGCTGGCACCATGCCTCTGCATCGCCGACGTACTCCTACCAGGAGCCCGTCGCGAACGCCCAGCACTCCAAGGGCGCCGTGGCCAGCGAGAGCAGGATATGCTCGCAGATCGGCGTCGACCTGATGCGGCGTGGGGGTAACGCCGCCGACGCCATGGTGGGCACGAACCTATGCATCGGTGTCGTGAGCATGTACCACAGCGGCATCGGCGGCGGCGGCTTCATGCTGGTCCGCGGCGCCGACGGTAGCCACGAGGTCATTGACTACCGCGAGACGGCCCCGGCTGCCGCCAGTGAGGACATGTACAGGAATAACGTGGCAGGCAGCGTCTATGGCGGGCTCTCTGTCGGCATCCCCGGGGAGCTTAGGGGGCTTGAGTACCTGCACAGCAAATACGGGGCAGGTATCCCTTTTGCATGGTTTGTGGGTGGTGGTAAATACTAACTGTAGTTCCCGTCATAGTCATTGCCATGGAGAGCAGTCGTCAACCCGTCCGTCAAAGTGGCTCGGGATGGCTTCCCAGGTGGGACTTCCAAATATCGAGATTCAACGTCATAGAACCTCCTAGATGTGCTTGGCTAACTTCATGCTCAGTCACCGAGGATCTGGTCCGCTATATGGCCCAGGCCCTGAAAACTTCTCCGACCAATTTTCTGGTTGATGATCCGGCATGGGCTGAGGACTTTGCCCCGAACGGTGAGAAATGGTCGCTTGTTAGAATTGGCGCACAGCCAATACCTCGCCGGCTAAACTTGGCACTGACTCTGTGTTATTATAGGCACTTTATTGAAGCTGGGAGACACCATTACAAGAAAGAGATTTGCCAAGTAAGAATCCTCTACCTTCGTTTATTGTCCCCCACACATCCTCTCCTTTATGGCTGTCTCTTTTCACTAACGTCCCCTACTCGCACAAGGACTCTGGAGAAGATCGGACGGCACGGCGCAGACGCATTTTACAAGGGCGAGATCGGTAAGCCTCTCCCACAGCCCCTCCCCTCCCCTCCCATAACTAACACCCACCCCATCCAGCCGAATCCATCATCTCCCTCATCCGCGCCACAAACGGCACCATGACGCTCGCCGACCTGGCGTCATACAGCGTCACAACCCCGCCCGCCGTCAGCGTCGAGTACCGCGGCTACCGCGTCTGGTCGACGCCGTCGCCCACCAGCGGCGCCGTGTGCCTGTCCATCCTCAAGACGATGGAGCAGTACCCGCGCGCGGACCTGCTCGCCGACGCGAACCTCACCACGCACCGCTTCGCCGAGGCCCTCCGCTTCGGCTACGCCGCCCGCTCGCGCCTGGGCGACCCGGCCTTTGTGCCCGACGCGGCCGCGCTCGAGCGCCGCTTGCTGACCGGGTCCTTTGCCGCGTCCACCAGGCGCCGCATCCTCGACGGCGCCACCCAGCCCGTCGAGGCGTACGGGCCCGACACCGAGCCGTCAGCCCAACACCACCACTACGCCAACCCGGGCCACGGCACCTCCCACATCGTCACGGCCGACTCGACCGGGCTCGCCGTCACCAGCACCACGACCGTCAACCTCCTCTTCGGCGCCCACCTCATGACGCCCGACACGGGGATAGTGCTCAACGACGAGATGAACGACTTCAGCATCCCCGGCGTCCGCAACGAGTTCGGCTTCGAGCCCAGCCCGTCAAACTACGTCCGCGCCGGCAAGAGGCCCCTGTCCAGCATCGCGCCGCTGATAGCCGAGCACGCGTCCAACGGGTCGCTCGTCCTGGCCGTCGGCGCCGCGGGCGGGTCCCGCATCCTCAGCAGCGCCTGCCAGGTCGCCTGGCGCGTACTTGAGCCGGGGGTGCTCGCGGGGGGCCGCAGCGGGGAGGAAGGTGCCGCCGCCGCCGCCGCCGCCGCCGCCGCCGCCGACGACGACGATGACGACCTGGTCCGGGCCGTGGCGCGCCCGCGCATGCACGACCAGCTCATGCCCAACACCGTCACCTTCGAGTACCCCTTTGACAACGCCACCGTCGCCAGCATGGCCGCCAGGGGCCACAACGTCACCTGGGTCGGGCCCATCTACAGCGCCGTTCAGGGGATCCAGAGGCTGTGGGACGGCACGCTGCTCCCCGCCAGTGAGGTGAGGCAGAAGAACAGTGGGGGGTTGAGTATATAAGCGAGAGTTCGTTCTCTTGTGCTGCTCAAAGGTGCCGTTTGGATATCTGCAGTCGCATTTCCTTCCCATGGGGTTTTCGCATACTAGCATCGCCGACTTGGACAACCATGTCCCTAAACATAGACTCACTGCTGCTGTTGTCCATAGACATGGCAAACTACACACGCGTGGACAATTAAACAGTATATGCACCATGCGCCGCGCTCCTTCCGTTTATACTCTGGGAGTTTAGTGTAGAACAAATAAAGGGGGTATCGAGTAGTGAAAACGGGAATGCAGAACGGCCTTGTTGCGGATTGCATCTTTAGCACGCTCGTCAACCGAAATTGCAGGGGGGGCCTACCCAAGCACGATAGGAACCATGCCTCTTCAAGCCAAAGAAAGAGCTACTAGCTTCTCCATCTGCGCAACCCACTTCTTAGCAAATTCCTCCTCGGTGAATCTCTTGGCCGACTGGCGCGCCCGCTTCCTGATAGCCAGAGGGTCGGGGTGCGAGAGTGCCTTCTGGAAGGCATCTGCGAACTCGGTCGAGGTGGTGGCGTGGAAACCTATGCGGCGGGTTAGTCGGGAGTTCAATCACAACCAAACATGGTAGCACTTACCGGTCGGCTCTCCGTCAATAGCGGTGACGATGTCCAGCTTGGGGCCTCCGCTGTCGTGGACGACCGAGATGAGCCCGGCGGCCTGATACTCGACAACCCCGATACCAAAGTGCTCGTTCCACATGCCGTTGACGCCCACAGAAGCTTTGCGCAGCCATTGCAGAATCTCGGGCCACGTAGCGTCCAGGTGGAATTGAACCTGCTCCTTGATATGCAGCTCATTGACCAGCAGCCTTAGCTTGTAGACGCGCTTCGCGTCGTGGTCGTCGCGGACGCTACCGATGAGCACGAGCTTGGAATCCTTGGCCGTCTCCGATCCGGCCTTAAAGAACTCGGCGAACGCCTGGATGATGAGCTGATGGTTCTTCTCGGGCCGGAACTGGGCAATGTACACCAGCACTTTCCCCCTAGCCTCCTCGCTCTTGGACGAGACCTCGACGTCCTGCTCCAGCTCGCTGACCGCGACGGGCGGGTACACAACCGCGATCTGGGTCGCCTTTGTGTTCTTGCTCCGGCGGGGGCCCCACAGCTTCTGGATATGCGCCTGGGTCCAAGTCGAGTTGGTCATGACCACGTCGATGGATGCGCCCATGCGCGAGTACGCCTGGGCAAACAGCTGCCAATATATCTTCTTGGCTGTGCCCCTGGTTCCTGTCCCCTTGCCGGCGTTGACACCCAGAGAGCCCGTCTTGGAGCTAGGATCTAGGGACTCGAGCATATCGGTCGATATGGTTGGATAGTGGACGTAGGCGCCGGTCGGTACGTGCGAGAACAGCCACTTGGACAGACCAAGAGCAAAGGCGTATCCCATCGTGTCGACGAAAATGTCGGGGGCAAGCAGCGAGAAGGCATCCCAGGCCATGATGATGGATCCGAAGGACTGTCCGGCAAGGGTGAAGTGCGGCCATGTCGAGGCGAGGACCCAGTGTCTGGTCGACAAGTAAAGGAACTGAACGGCAGGGGCGTGGAGGCGGATGTTGAAACGGCTCTGTAGGAGGTATTCGGTTAGCTGGCCTCCTGGAAAGATTTACTGCTGGCGGGACAGGTACAGACCTCGACCCTCGATAGAATAGCACTCTTGGTGGCCTCGTGGTCGCCTGTGTAGACGATGCACTTTGCCTTGGGCCACCGCTTCTGTGTCGCTCTAATGGCAGCCCACAGAACTCTTTCGCCTCCGCCGCCAGCGTTGCTACACACACGAGGTCAAAGTTAGCTGCGGCAGCCTTCAGATGACACAAGCAGCTCAGGGTAGCACAAACCAGAAAGGGTGAAAGAAGCCCACGACCCCGTCCCACTCTTTCTCGCCCTTGGCTCCGTTGTCGGCGGTACCGGAGTTCTGTGGCCCGAGGGGTTGTTGCATGCTCCGGGAGACACTGTCTCTCTCGTCCGCCTCCATTATCTCGATAACCTGGTGGCGGCGGCCCTCAGTCTTGCGTCGCAGGTACCAGCCGAAGCCGGCACCGATGGCACGCCAGAGCCAGGGCAGGAGGAAGAGGGCGACCAGCGGCATGGCGGCGGCGGCGGCGGACGCGATGTTGTACTTGGAGGAGGACATGCCGCAGGGAGCCTGGGTGCTGCAGCTGGCGTCGCCGCTCACGCCAAAGCCGTCCATTGTGGGTTTTTGGCGTTTGGGGCCTGGGGAGCGGTTTCGGAGGACCGAAGCCCTGGAAAGGCGAGAGAGGACAGACAGGAGGCGGGCGGGAAAGCGAATGAATCGAGGACGTGAAGAATCCAACGGGTTCGGCTTCGGCACGCAGCCTAGACTGGGAGCCCCCTGTGTTGGTGACAGAGGGGAAGGTGTTGTTAGGGTGGCGGTGGGTTTTCTTGCTTAGAAGACGACAAATGATGCATGTCGGTTGACGTCGGCGGCCTGCAGCAGCTGTTGCCTTCCTCCACTCAAGCTTCCACGTTGCATGTGCTCGTTATTTAAGGAGCCGCCCCATCCAGCCCCACACGAGCTCCGGCATTGGCAACGGGAGTGGGTGGATCAAACGTCGATCTCAGCCCGTGAATGGCTGTTGATATTGTTCTGGACGAACTTGCAGAACCGCGAGCACGAGGAGGGCAGAAGTGACTGGTTGGGATTCCGTCAGTCCAGCCGGAATGGACTAGACCAGATTTGATGTTTTATATATCCTGCAAAATGGAATGCATTCTTTGAAATCGGCCCAGGCGTCGTCTTGTTCGCTCGACAATTCCATTCGGAATTTCCCACACTGGAATACAGTTGACCCATTGTGGGTGACGTCCCCACCCAGCCCAGCTTCTGATCGCTCGACACACCTCACCCTACATGAACCCGATCTCGTCACCTGGTCGCACTCAACCCGGCAAACCAAACTGCTTCAAGGACATGAGATTGTGTCAGCTAGCCGTTTAACAGACGGCAGGCTGTGGGCAAATGGCTGCAACACGTGCAACACCATAATCTTGATTGCCTGTGGAGACATCAAAAGTGACAAATAGGGCACAAAAAACTCTGCCTCAGCACTCGTAGCCCACCATGATGGCCATGCGGCTCTCACGCCAGCTGGGCGCCACAATCTCACAACCCCTTTTACGACCCCGGCCCTGTCCACACCTCCAGTCAGGTGCCTCCCTCTTCCTCCGCCATGGCCTCGTGCCGGCAGCAGCCACATCCGCCTCCACGGGGCGGCGGCACATACACCTCATACAAGGCGCCGTCGAGACGGCCGAGTCGCTCATCACCTCGCTACACACAATCACCGGCACGCCCTGGTACGTCACGATCCCGCTGGTCGCCATGGCCGTGAACCTGACGCGTCTGCCCTTCACGGTGCACGCGCAACGCCTGGCCCTCCGCCGTGGCGGCCTGGCGCCGCTGCTGCACGCCTGGCTGTCCACCCACGCCGCCGCCGCCGCCGGCGGAAAGCGCGCGGATGTCGACAAGAACCTCGCGAGGACCGAGAAGCGCATCATGCGCGATCACGGGCTGCAGAAGTGGAAGTACGCCAGCAGCCTGCTCGCCTTCCCCGTCTGGCTCACCGCCATCGAGGCCATCCGGAGGCTGTGCGGCGGGCCCACGGGGCTTCTGGGGCAGATGCTCTTCTCTGAGCCTGCATTGGGCCTTGAAACTGCGATCGAGGGCCTTTCGGGCGCGGCGGCTGCGGCCGGCGCCAGCTTTGACGCCTCGCTAGCCACCGGTGGGGCGCTCTGGTTTCCCGACCTGACGGTGGCGGACCCGTACCACGTGCTGCCCATGCTCTTGTCCGCCGTCATGTTTCACAACGTTAGGCCGAAGACCGCGGCGGGCCTTCGAGCTATGATTTCGCCCGATAAAGCACACCCCTCTCTCAAAGGCTGGAGGGGAGCGCTGAGGAGGAGCGTCGTCCTGCTGGCTGTGTCGATTGGCCCCATCACTATGGACATGCCGGCCGCCTTGCATCTGTACTGGCTGTGCTCGGCCAGTTTCGGTGCCATAACCACAGAGCTCGTGAACTTGGCTATTCCCCTTCCGAAACCAATCTCGAGGTGCAAGGGCAAAGATAGACTGTTGGTTATGCCGCGCCGCGCAACCTGAAGCAGGCTCGTGGGCACAAGGTCTCACGCATGTTCGGTCAGGGGTAAAGAAAAAAAAAAAAAGCTTTAGAGAAATTGAAGGTGAAAAATCAAAACGTTGAAAGAGAAATCAGAACCTGGCCGCATCGGTTGAACTAAACAAACTGGGCCCTAGGCACTACGTAAGAGCGCCTAGGTACCTGCATAATGCTAGCTGGTGTCCCCAAAAGGCCGTGAGATAACGCTACAACGGCGCATGCATGGGCGATGGTGAGGGCCGGCAACTGACATCGCCTTAGGAGCCGGGCACCTTTCTGCCCTGTTCATGGCCAACGCAAACAAAACAACATCTCAAAGGATAGTCTGGCCTTCTAGGTTGCTCTCTCATCTTCGAGTTGTTGTCTTGGGACCCACCGGCGACATCGGACAGCAGACAAACATTGAACCGACCAGTATTACTATCTGTGAACAAGAGACTAAAGATGCAGACGATAGACAAAGGAGATTGATAGATACCCTGAAAAGCCCACCCGGACCCGGCGTCTAGCGCGCCCGGGCCAAACTCCTGAACGCCAGTGATGTTGAATTTACATAGGAATGCGAACACGGTGTATGCTGCCGTTGGACGCACCCTCCCCGTTTCCCTGTATACCGCCTGTGACAAAGTGTCACGCACAGGCCCGCCGCTCTACCCCCTGACACACCTCCCGCTTAGCCTAGGAAGATGGCCAGCAGAACAATGGTGAAGATGACGGCCAGGATGAGCAGCAGACAGCAGGCCTTGCTGCGGGCGTTCTTCTGGTATCTAGCGGCGCTGCGGAGCTCATAGTCGGCGCCGCGGGTATCGGTGCGGACGTTCTCGACGTTGTCGACGATGCTCTCGATCTGCTCGCCTTGCTCCGACACGATCTGGGCGACCTGGGTGAAGAGTACGTTGAGGTCGTTGACGCCCTGCTCGATGTTGCGGATCTCCTCCTCGCGCTCGATGATGAGCGCCTCCTGGAAATCAACCTCATCCTGCGGCGCCAGCCGCGACAGCTCCTGCTGCTGGAGCTGCTCCAGGTGCGCCCCCTCGCCGCCGCCGCCGCCGCCGCCCAATGGGTGGGTGCCGCTGAGGGCGCCGTCCTCGTCGTTCACGGCGCGCGCGGCGCTGACCGAGGCGCGCTGTTTGTCGAGCGCTTGGCGCTGCAGGTTTTGAAATTCGGAGAGGGAGGTCTGGACTTCGCGCGAGAGCTTCTGCTGGGTGTATTTTTGATTGGGCTGCGCGGGGGCGGCGGGTCGGGTTAGTTTCTTGTCAGTGCAGGAGGGAGAATGTGATGTGCGGCAGCTCCTGCGCAAACAAAACGCACCGTGACGTCTTCCCAAGACTGTATCTTCTTGACGCCCTCGCCCAATTCCTTGAACATTTTCCTCGACTCCTCCAGCAGGTCGTGCACCCTTTCCCGGACCCGCGGCGTGTCCCGCCTCGTGCACAGGTGGCTGATCTCGGTGCCCAGCCGCGAGATGTTGCCGTTGACCTTGAACAGCTTGTTCATGAGGTCCTGCGACAGCTTCTGGAACTCCGGGTCGTCCACATATCCCCGGTTCCCCCGTCGCTGCTGCGACTCGAGTGATGATAGCTGGTCGAACGACATGGTTGCCGGCCCGGTCGGGGAGCACGCGCGGATTGAGATGGCTGGGGCGGAGGTGTCACGAGGTTCGCCGGCGAAACGCAAGATAGCTTCAAATCAGTAAAACACAAAAAGAAAGTGCCAAAGCAGATGGGGGTTGTCGTCGTCGACAAAATACTGGCAAGCAGGCTACAGCGTTAGTTCCTGGTCGGAGTAGGTTGCCTGCCTCGACGCTGTGGCTGGGGGATTGCGTCAACCAACAGGAACGCGGGGGCCATTCGCTGTTGGGCTGACAAGGGCACGTGCGGTGGGTCTCACGTGGCTGGGGCCTTGTGGCGGCGCGCCTTTGACGTTTCCGTGCGACCAATGCGCCAAGAGCCTTTTTTATTTACAAAAAATCCCCATTGAGAGCGAGAGCTTGTACAGGCGACCCAGCTCCAGCTGCTGCCTCCATCCCACCACCACCGCCGTTCGCCGTGCTATGCGCCCCGAAGATGGCGCCCGCTACGGTCAGAAGGGCTCCTTATAAGGATTTCCTTCAGCCTGCACTGCACAGGCGCTTTTCCACGGTCGCCACCATCATCCTTGCCATCGCGTACGCCCAGAGCGTCTTGCTGTCCGACTGGAGCTCATGTGAGTTGCCTATGCGCCGCCCGCGATACCAACACCTGGCCTCCCACGCTGGGCTGACAGCACGCTGATAATCATATTCTTCTACAGGGCTCTGGTCATGGTTCCCCCTCGGCCCGGCTGGCTTCCGAGCTGTCTTCCTCTTCTTCTGCGGCCTCTTCATCCTCGTCCTGCGCATCGGCCAGTACCACGTCGGCCTGAGGACGTCCAACTCGGGCTTCCAGACCTTCGTCGCCAACGCCCTCTCGTCGCGGACTATCTGGGCCATTCTCGCTCATGTCTCCTCGGCCTGGCTCTTTAGCCAGGTGTACATGTGGTCAGCATCCTCGAGCGCGAACCTCGGCTGGATCACCTACTTCAACGGCGACCGCGCGCGCCTCAACGAGAAGACCATCTTCTTCTTCGTCCACTTCCTCGTCTTCGGCATGGCCCGGGGCATTGTCCACGTCGCCCTCGATCGCGACCACATCAGCCTCGGGACAGTCAAGCCCCCGAGTGCAGCTGGGAAGGAGTGGCTGGCGCTCTGGACTTCGTTGCCGGCGATAATGGTCTCTTCGTTTCCCATCGCACTATTTGCGGTTATGCTCACTGCAGTGCTCTACTTCACCGCGATCAGGCCTTTTGCCTGGAGTATCGCCCTCATGACTTTCAGGCCTTTCTACAGCCTGCCAAAGTACAACATTCTTCCAGTGTCTTGGCCTCTCACCGCCAGCCTCGTCCTCCGATGCACGCTTTTGACCGCCATTCTTAATATGATGTGGGGTGTCGGGAACGTCGCGTTTTCCATTTTCCTCGTCAAGCCTCCATTCAAGAATGGGAAACCCCTGACCTCGGATGCCAAGGATCCCAATGGAAGTCTCTTGAACGGGCTCAAGAGTAAGAAACTCCCTATCAAGGTAAGCAGTATTGGTACCCCCCATCCTTTGTCAGTTGATTGGGCGCTGGTCTGACTTTGCTTTTGCAGTGCTTCGCCATGTGGGAACTTGCCGTTATCGCTTGCGACTTCGAAGACCGACGAAAAGTGATTTACGAGGATTTCGAGCGCAAGGATGGGTCCATGTGGTCCCAGGCCTGTGCTGCCTGCGTCGAGGTCATCAAGGAGCTAGAATCGAGAATGGACAACTACGGCAAGACTCCCGTGCCGATCCAGCCGCCAGCCCAGTCAGAGGCAGCAGAGACGGCACGGCAACTGTCCAGGAAATCGCTGAAGAGCCCGCCTTTTGCGGAAGCGACAGCTTCAAGGATGGGAGTCGTGGGCGAACTCAAAACCACCGTCACCGAGTACGTCGACAAGGTCGCGAGGGATCCGAACCAACCATCACGCCTGAGCCCGATAGGGAAGGCGGCCGGAGAGGCGAGGCTCAGGCTTCGCGAGATGAAGAAGCAGTTGGCCGAGGAGGATAGCAGCAGCGCAAGCAACCCGGTGCAGACCAGGGCCCGGGCGCTGCTTGCGTCGCCGTTTGGGTGGCCGTTCCGGCAGGAGTATGGGCGTCGACTCACGGCAGCGGTTCTCGGTGGTCCTTACGGGGAGCCCAGCCTCTATATAAACGCAGCGACGGCGCTGAGCCAGCTGGCGGTGCACAGTCTGCAGGAGGACAAGTACGGCAATGTGCAGCGCGACGTGGCGCTTATTGTGCGGACACTCACGGCGGTGACGTCGAAGCTGGACACATTCAAGAAGTCGTTTCCTCTGCACTGGACCGACGTGCAAAAGGACCGCAGCAGCCCCGAGGTCGACGCGGTGCTGGAGGCGCTGAGGGACGGCCTCTCGGACGTGGTGCTCAAGTTTGAGCGCTACAGCCGCGACCTGAGGCTCACCATGGCGGACATGCGGCTGGCGCGCGAGGCGATCGGGGTGCAGGCGGCGGCGGAGGCTCCGGCGATGAACAGGAGGGCATCGCCTCAGATGCAGCAGGTCAGGTAGAGAGGGTATTCGGCGTTCTGCTATGGGTACGGATATCAGGCATAATGTAGAGAGCGAATAGAAGCGAGACAGCCTGTAGTTTTCATGTCACGAGTCTCTGCTGGATGCGTCATTGCTGGTCGTCCCGTTATATGTCTTGGATGTCGGTCCCTCATGGTGTCCATACTAGTGCATGATCACAAAAGGCAAAAGGAAGGGACGGGATTAGGACAGGGCATGGATGGGATGAGGAGGAATACTGTACAAAGATGCTGGCGCAATCAGGGGCGTACGTATTCACGACCACGAAAGCCGCCGTGATAGCATCAAGTAATGGACACTCGCACGTGTCGACCGTTGGCAACGTCCATGGCTGCGGGCCACTCCCTGTGCAGTGCATGCATGCAGCATGTGGAACCGAGCTAAGCTTGTGCAGATGCTGAAATGAAAGCAAGGGATGTGCTGGATCCCAGCTGCACAGGAAATGGCGTTGGCCTGTGCCTCCATGCCCCATCCCTGCAGCTTGGCGGAGCGCGCCGCCTTGGTGGAGGTCGCTAACGGAAGCCTGCTGACGCAGGTCGCCCCCTTCCATTTTAGCTTCACCCAACCCGTCCGAGGCCTTCCCAACCTTGTGCCTGCCACCAACCTCCGTCCGTAGCTCTCCCGAGGCCTGCCAGACGCCGCCTTTCCTTGCGACTGGTCAACTCTGATCAACAAACAGAGCTACGGATGGACAATGCTGCCATTACCTGTCGCCGATCCTCTCCATTGCGTATACGCGGCCTCGCGGTCGCGCCCACTAATAAACAGAGCAGCGAGTAATTGGGCCACAATAATAGCAATCCCCAGCAACAGCATCACCAGCAGCATCAGCATCACCAGCCTCGCACCCGCCGCCGCTTTTGTCGAGCCGGCTGGCGGGAGGCCATAACACTAGGGAGCCGCCACACAGCCAGAGCACCGCCATGTCGGCAGCAACCCTCTTCCGCATCGTCTACACGAGCTTCTACTTCCTGCTCTACATCATCCTCGTCGTCCTCCTGCTCGTCTCGCCCGCCGACATCATCTACCAGTCGCTCGTGGGCGCCGAGCCGCAGACCTTCTTCGTCATCGTCATCGCCGCCGCCTACTTCACCACCACCTGCATCGTCGTCTTTGTCTATTCGGGCCGCCTGTACATTAATCGTTCCGTGCTGGCATCCATCCCCAAGGCATGGATCCCCGTCGATAAGGGCGACGTGCCCACGGCCGTCCGCAAGATCATCAACGCCAGCCTGAGCCGCAGCGCCGCCATCGCTTACGACGCCCGCCCGCGCGCGCCGCCCGTGCCCCAGCCGGGCGTGTTCGATGACAGGCAGAGCTACCGGCCGCACACGGCACGACGGTCATCGGGACTGTGGTCACCGGCACCCCAGCAACAGGAGGAACAGCAGCCACATGGGACAGAAGGGGCAGAGCAGAAGAGAAGCAAGGAGGGCAAGCTCAAGTTGAAGTTCTTTAACCTCAAGGAACCACCAACTGCCGAGGACGAGCTAGGCATCAACCTGCCACCACACAAACCCGTATGGGGTGAGGTCGAGCACCACGGATGGGGCTCGCCCCTTTCCCCCGACTTTCCCAGCCTCGAGTACGCCACCGTCGTGTCGGAGCTCCCGCACCTGATCGAGGCCAAGGCCCTGACCCTCGCGCCGCCCGACCCCATGTCGACCATGCCGCCGGACTTGGACGGCGCGCCGGCCGCGCCCACCATGTTCCAACCCGACCCGGACGCTGTGGCGCTGCTCCAGCGCGGCAGCCTTCCCCTCCGCGACTACCTCTCAGGCCTCGCCGAGCTCGGCGTCCTCTCCATCCCGTCACAGGTCGCGGGCGAGTTTCTCGCGGCGTACGAGCAGGCGCGCTTCTCGACGCGGCCCCTGTCAGCCCGGGCCTTCCGTGAGCTTATGCGGCTCTTTGCCGATCTGCTACGGTCTATGAAGCCCCTCGATCCAGCCATGCTCTTTACCGACGACGACGACCGGAGCAGCTCGTACAGCGTCCGCGGAGGCGGGCGCGGCGACGTCGACGTGGATCTCGACGACGAGGCGCCCGCGGCCACCGCCACCCCCAGCACGATGGGGGGCGCCAACGGCAGGGCGGTCAATGGCGGCGTGTCGGCGGTTAAGCGTGGCGGCGGGTCGCGTGCTTCCAGCCCTGGCGCGAGGTCTACAAGGACGGCCAGCTCCGCAGGGGGTTACACGACATCCTCATCCTCGTCGGGCCGCTCGCAGATAAGACATCATCACCGCCACCACCACAGAAGACACCAGGCCCCCGGGGCTGTGGGGCGCGCGTCGTCGTCACACACGTGGTCGCAATACCGCACGGCACCCAACACGCCGCGCAGGGAGCGCACGCTCGCGGAGGCGGTCGCGGCGGCTGCGGTTGCGGCGCGCGACGCCGAGGGCCGCGGCGTCCAGGTCGGCGACGAGACGTCGGTGGTTTCGACGCTCGAGTCGCGTCTCCCGCAGCCCTCTGGCAGCGACAGCAGCTTCGCGCAGACCAGGCACCCATACGCCGTCAGCGGGGAGTCGAGCGGCAGCCTGATATCGCTCGCGTCCAGCGGGTCCGTCGTGAGGTTCCATGACAGATGATATTAGGACGAGGCGGCGATGTGAAAGTTCAACACGCAAACAGGGCTGTGTTTTTTTTATTGTTTGTTCTGTCTAGCATGGGCATGGGACTGGGATAGATGGCTACCGCAAAGTTCTTTCTCTAATAGACTTGATTGCAATTGGCAAAATTGTTTCCCTTGTGAAAGTGATGGGCTGCAAACGGAACAGATCAGGATGTCAAACAGTAACGCAAGCCTACATGTCGGCGACGCCCACTGCTGAGACAACTGCCTAGACAGCTCAATGCCACGCTCACTGGCCTGTCGATTTTAGGGACCGTCGTTATGGTATCGCCAATTCGATCATTTCATAGTTCTGTTTGAAAGTGCCTAGCATGTATCACCCACCTTAACGAACACGCCCGAACCACGCGCTATATATCACCTCTACACCCTTCTTTCTGCGAGGTTCTTGTCCTCTAGCACCAGCCAGGTGCCTGACTACCCCGTGTTCATGCTGACTACTCCCTCACTCCTACGTCGTGAGCTGTGCTGATTCGCGTCGCCAAGCCGGTCATCGACCCGAAAGGCAAGGCATAGTACCTCTGGGGGCTGCAGGCGGATCGTACAGAGCTTACGACTGGAGCACCCGGCTGCTTGAAGTGAGGCTTGGGTAGGCCCGAGACACTTCTGCTGCGCCACTGCCCGAATCTATCTAGAAGCACCGCGTCCTGCGGGCTATATTGAAATATTGAATGCGACTTGACCGTCAGCCTGTCAGGCTGTCTCTCAACTATGCCATCCTCTCTCAATCATGCTAGTAAGAGCCGGTTGGAAGTAGATAACCAGGTAGGATGGACACGTAGATCCTTGACACATCGGCTTTCCCTGTTGTCGATCTCTTCCCATCCCTGACCTCTCTGATTGTTATAATTCGTCGTTTCCAAAACCCACATGGCAAGCCTGGCCACATAGGGAGTGTCTGCTCATGTTGCTTTCGGGGTCCATATACACTGATGTGTGGAGGAACTACAATCGTATGCCTCTATCCACGTCATATCTCCCTGCCATCTTCGAGGCCGGGATGTACTAACTTTCGTTTGCTGCGGCAAAAAAAGACGGTGATGGGTCGACGCTGATTCTGATAGTCACTCCCGAAGTTGGCGCCTTCCTCACGGCTTTGATCGCCCTGTTTGTGAGCCTCTCTCTTGGCCACCTGTGGTCCATACTCGCCTTCATCATGCATCAGGCTTGTTCGAGGCCGGTACCGCGCTCCGGCCTGTACCACCAGCAGCGGCAGGTCCTACTCCGGAACGCGACGACGGCAGGGTCGGTGGCGTGGATGTCGATCAAGCTGGCGTGGGTGTGGCGGGGCAAGTCCCCCGGGGTCTTGGGCGGGTCCGCGGCCATGGTGTCGGTGGCCCTCGGCTTCGTGGCCCTCCTCGCGGCCTCGTCTCTGCTCTCGTCGCAGATCCAGCTCGTCGGCGGCGACGTGCTCTTCTCCGGGCGGGAGTGCGGCTGGTGCAACTCCTCGGCCGTCCTGCAGGCCTCGGCCGCGCACGCGGATTTCCAAAGTTGGCTTTTTGATCGCGCCGAACAGTTCAGCAATAACGAGTGTTACAACCCCGAGGCCGTGGATGGGCTGGAGCCGAGCGCCTGCGCCGATTTCCCCACCCCGAGGATACCCGTCCGCACCTCGTTTGTTCCCTGTCCGTTCAGTCGGACCATTTGCGCCCAGCAGGAGGCGATGCAGCTGGACACTGAGCTCATCGACTCGGACAGACACCTGAGAATAAACAGTCCGCCCCAGGATAGGGCGTTTTTCCGCAAGGTCGCAACCTGTGTGCCCATAGAAACCGAGAGATACTCGAGCAACTAGAACGCAATGCCGCCTGGCGGTCCGGATCCGCTCGTGAAGTCTCCGCCTTTCGAAAGCTTCTACAAAGCCTTCTTTCTCGGGAGTGCCGGCTATAGCTACACATGGGTGGCAGGAAACCGGACGCAATATATTCCTCTAGACCTCAGCTCGGTGGACATCCCCTACTATCTACAGTGAGCTGTAGCCCTGAACCCCTACCCAGCCTACAACCCTATGGGGAAAACTAACATCCCTCTGCGGTCGAAAAAGAGTCATCAGATCCTTGTCCGAGACACGGTACGGCCCGGGGGAGGGGGACCCCCGAAATGGAAGCCGATCAATGAGCTGACGGTCCATGGCGCGGACGTCACACTTCTCATCCTGTGAAACGACGCAAGGTACAAGAACCCAGTGCAGGACCCCTGGTTCCGCGCCACCAAGTCGATGGATCAGACCGGCGCAGGCCGCCCAGAGGAGAAATGCTACACGTCCGGCCAGAACCTAGACATATCCGACCAGAGATACTACGAGAGATTCTACTACATGTCGGACCAGACATCGGCCACCATTGCCTGCACCGAGCAGTACCAGGTCTGCAACACGACAGCCTGCTCCCGCCTCCGCGGCCTCTCCACCTCCCCGTTCGACTACCCGAGCTGGGGCGTGGAGCTGAACGACCGGCAGGTCGCTGCCCTGGCCCTCCTGCACGACGTCGGGTACGGCAGCCTGGGCGACCTCGTCACCAAGAAGCCGCGGCTGCTGCGCGCGTACCGCCACCTCTCGCAGGGCGACACGTACTCGCGCATGGGCGTGCCCAGCTACCCGTCCAATGGCCTCCCGCCCGCCCACTGGCGGCTCGAGGTGTCCAACATGCTCCACAGCCCCTCGCCCGCCCTACAGCTGCTGGCCGCCGCGCTCGCCGCCCCGCCCAACATCCCCATGTCCTGGCGCGACGGCGGCAGGAACCGCACGGGGAGCCTGCGCGACTAACACGACGCCGCTCAGGGACGAGCTCCGCCGGAACAGCAGCAACAACAAAAACAACACCTCCGGGCTAGCAGGGGGGCGGCGGCGCCTCCTGGCGCCGCGCGGGGAGCTCCGACATAATGCTCCCTGGTCCGGACGCGGAACGAGCGGCACACAAACTTCGCCCTTTGTGCCTCTGATCGTCATCTTGTGTGTGTCGGCACCGCAATCATGCTTGTCAACCTGCTCTGCATACCCAGCGCCGTCTTCTGGCTGGAACGAAAGCTCAAAAGTCACGCAGCTGTACTACCATCAGGAGTGGGCCGAGGGGCACCTTGCTCATGCTCCAGCGAGACAAGTTGGAGGCAGAGGGCATTGCTGAGTGGGAAACGAAGGAGGGCAGCGAGATCCCTTGGCTGCCCGTGCAGCCAAACCCTCTGGTGGGCAGTCTAGCCGGCAATGGAGGGAGCGAGAATCGTTCGTCCGTCGGGGGACGAAGATTCCTCCTCGCCGATGTCCATAACGGACAATGCTCAGGTGCTTGATGCCCTTGGAGAGGCAAGCCCCGCACCTGAACATGGTGTAGATAGATTTCCGTCAATACATGGACGAACTCCTCTAAACCTCAAATTCATACTAATACCAAGCAGATACAGACTTCTTTTGGGTGCAGTGGGTGCAATGGGTGTAAATTTAATTGTCACCCGCTTGGTGAGGCTGTCGACTTCCTCAGCTCAAGCGGCACGGTGAGCAGATAAAGACCCAACAGATCCGCCCCGGATTTCCAATCATGCGACCCATCATCATCATCGTGGTGAACCCATATCCTCAGTGAGCTTGTATAGCTTTCACGAAAAGAGCTGAACGGTATAAAGATCCAATTGACTTTCTCCTAAAACAGACTAGATATCGTTACCACTGATGAACCCGGTCCATCCCAAAACCCCACGTGAGTGGTTGAAAATGCAATGCAGAAAAACAAGACGCAGAGGAACAAGAAAAGCAGAAAAGCAAGACAGACGAAGCCAAGAACGGATGCAAATATCAAAACAAGAAAAAAGAAGTACAGGGGCCCCTCAAATGGGCGCGGCAGTAGTCAGTCGAGCCGCTTATAGCGACATGAGACCGGCGACGGCGACGGCGAGGAGGGCGACCGAGACGCCCATGGACTGAGCCGAGGCGGTGGCGGCGCTCTTCTTCTCGTTGGCGTTGGGGGCGGTGGCCTTCTTCTGGGTGGCGATGGTGTTGCAGGCGGAGGCCAGGGTCTGGTTGCCCTTCATCTCGTTGAGCTTCTGCTGGTCGCGGGCGGCGCGGGCCTTGAAGAGGTTGATGCGGGTGGCGTCCTTCTTGAAGCGGTTGTCGAGGGCGCCCTGGTCGTTGACCATCTTCTGGTCGCGCTCGACCTTCTTGCTCAGGCGGTTCATGCGGCCGCATTGCCTCTTGGTCTGGACGCCGGCGCAGAACTGGGTGAGGGTCGAGTTGGACTGGAGCTTGTTGAGCTTGTCCTTGTTGTCGTTGACCTTCTTCTTGAGCGCCTCGGCCCGGGTCTTGTCGTTCTTGGTGACGCGGTCGAGCCTGGTCTGGTTGTTGACCACCTTCTCCAAGCGCTGCATGCCCATCATGCGGTAGCAGTCAAAGGTCGACTTGAGCTCCACCTTCTTCTGGGCGCAGGCGTTGACCAGGTTGGTGTCCTTCTTGAGTTCGGCAAGCGTGTTCTTGTTGTCGTTGACCTTCTTCTTGAAGTCGGCGACCCGGGTGCCGTTGTTCTTGAAGCGCTGGTTCAGCCTGTTGTCGTCGCCAGCGAGCTTCTCGAGGCGCTCGAGGCGGGCCATCTGCCGGCACTTGGCAGAGTTGGGGTCCTTGGCGGCAAGGGCGGTGCCAGCGAGGGCGAGGACCATGAGGTTGAAGAACTGCATTTTGACGGTGGGGTTTTTGTTTTTGGGACGAATAAGATGAAAGGAATAGGAGCAAAAGTGGTAGACGGAGAAAAGCCTGGAAAAAAAAGGAGAAAGAAAAAAGGACAAAAAGAAAAAAGACAAAAGGAAAATAGACAAAAAGGAGAAGACAGTAGGAAAGAAGCTGAATGCTGAACCTGAATATGAGGATGAGGAGCAAAGGTTCAACAGTGAGAAGGCAAGAGACGGACCGGCCGTTTTATAGAAGAGAAGTCCGCCGGGGAGAGAGAGAGGTGAGGATATCGCGCGGTGTGTGGCTGTGTCGGTAACCGGAGCATGAATCGCAGGCTCTAAACTTAGTCGTGGCAAGGAGGATCCCGGGGGATAATTTTATATATGAAGCGACGCTAAAGAGGCAGATCGCGGGTTGGCGAGTCTGGGCGCTGCAGCCTCTGCCCGCCCTGCCGCAACCCGAACCCGCCGCTGTGGGCAAGGAGCCCGCGGGTCCCCTGGCCGCGTATTGCCCCGGACGGCCTAGCGCCGAAACTTCTCTTGTCCCCCCGTTTGTGCAGGGCTGGGGCAGGGGGGCGATATTGTGACCGGGGGAGGGGGAAAAACCCCCCCACAGTCATGGGCCATGAGGGCCCCATCGCCAAGGCGACAGAGCATTAACGCACTTGACACATGTGCAGCGGGCCAGTTCCTCCCCCCCACGAAAAGTCCCGGGCTTCAAGCTTCCGGCTGTTGAGGGCGGCGGCGGCTTGTTCCCGACTTAGCACGATCCCAGAAATAAGCGTCTCAACTTGGAGATGAGTGGCCAGGAACAGGTAAGATCAGCAGGGGTGAAGGTCTATCCGTCACGAGCGGGCAAAGAAAAGACGACGCCGACCCGACATTCTCAAGACGGCGGCTGGCGAAATCAAGGGGCTCTCGCAGCCGCAACAGCGCGCGCGGGAGTCATGTGCGATGGATACCGTGCATGGAGCACACTCGTCTATATCGCCGCGAACGGGCGTGTTGTCAGTTAGGGGCGCAACGGGGGGGGACGATGAGACGCGAGCTGGCTAGCTAATAGAAGAAGGCCCTAGGCTACCTAGCCAACTAGTTGCGACCGTTTGCCCTTGGCGACGCGACGCCAGGAGTCGTGTTTCACAAGCCAAAAAAAGTGAAGTGGAGCGAGAGAGAGTGAGGCTCTTACAAGGGTGCTCCCACGCTTCCCAGTCGGGACAAACCCTGCAGGGGCCTGGATGCAACGCGCACGGATCAAGTAACACAGCTGATTTTCGGTTCCTATCTTATCAGCCCAACGGCCAAGCGTGCGTGACAAGGGATGACAGAAGTGTCGATGGTCTGACACTTTGACAGCCGAAAGCTTCACTCAAATCCAGACGACGTTGGTCGATTGACATGCAATGCTTGTGCTGTTTCAGCTGCCGCCGTTGGCCTTTGTAGGCCTCCGTAGCTAGCTGATGGTAAAAAACGCCATCACCCGCGGACTCCATCTCCACTTTATAAACGAGAAACATCACCACGTTTCTTCCCAAGCATCTCCTGCAGATTTCGGCCCCTGCTGTTGGGTTAGGATTCAATGAGACTGGAACCACTTGCGGGGTCCTGTCAGTCTGTCAAAACACGCGCCAGCGGTGTGAGTGGAATTCTTGCACCACCAGCACCATGGATTCGCAACGGCTTGCACTCCGGCTGTGATCGGAGGTGTGGACCGGGCCGCGTGGCGGTAAGAGTTTAAACTCAGTCGCCGTTCATCGCCAAGGAGGTGTCGGGTCCGATTGCATGTTCAGACTTGTTTCCACCTGTCAGACAAGGGGCCGCAGGCCGTATGGAGTTGGCCTACGTGTTCCAGGCCGGCATCACCACGAAACTCGGCCTTGGAATCCACTCGTGAGGGAAGGCGTGCTCCTGAGAGCTTCCATCAGATTTGGCGCCCAAGGTAGGGCGAGCAAAGGAGGATTATGTTGTCGAAACGTTAAACAAAGTACATTGGAAGGAAAATGACACAAACTCGGTCACTGAAGAGAAACGTCGGGACACAAACCCAAGGTGCCTATTGCTGTGTTTAATTTCACAGTAGTCATACTTGTCCGCTCCCAATAAACTACGTGCAGACAGCATATCATGACGGGTATTCGTTGTTAAGATTCGTCGATGACAGCGGAAACAAATCCCCAATCATTTGTGGGGAGGTGGCCGGAGATCTTTGCTTACGACGACAATAGCGAACCCCTGTATCAAAGATCGGATCGTCAACGCCTTGTCGATCGAGCCCTCCTTTGTTTTCCTCCTGTTTGCTCCATCGCGAAGTGACACATCGCCATTACTCTCTACCTGTGTAGCAGGAACTGGCGGAAGGAAGGTCGTGACGATCGCCCGCGGAGCCCACAGGATGGCACCTGAAACATGGACCATAGGGAGCCATCGGTCGTTTCGATCCTCGAGATATGCCGCCCCCTGAACAGCGGAATGCCAGCCATGGGAGGGAAAACGAAGCCTGCAACGGCCCAGAGCTCCGCGGCCCGCCGAGACGGGTGATTACCCAGATCTCCAAAACATTACCCCCGGCACCATGCCACGCGTCCGGCTCCAGCCGGTCTGTTGCCCCTCACCGGGGAAGGTGAAGAAAAGGGTGAAAGCCATGCCCAGGATCCCGGCCAGGTTACATCCATCACCCGCGGGTACATGGGGCCGCAAGATGCCAGAGAAACGAACGCGTGGCCAGATAGACCTGTAACGTCAATGCTAGAATCTTGATCTGATATACCAACGGTCAGTCTCGGGAGTTTGGATGACAGCGCATGTAGCATCCCGTCTCTTTGCTATGCGAGGCGATCGGCACGGGACGGCCCAGATCTGTTGGATTCGATACGGTTGCCACGCGTCCCGTCAGATTACCAAGGTGATCGGATGTATCCGCGGGTTGGCATCATGTGATGCTAGACGTGTAAGCGCAAATTTCATGTTTCTAGGGCGTCGAGCATTTACAGATCACACCGGCTCTTCTGGAAAAGCCGGGATAAAACTTTTCCCGATGTTGCTCGGGCTGAGAGATATCCACCGACCGAAAGAGACCGAGAGAAGAATGCATCGGATTCGTCCAGCTACATACCGAGCCGAAAAATAAGACAGCGTTGTCAAAAACCGAATGTCGGGCAGATATTACTATAAGAAAACAATGAAAGACCGAGGGGTATACAAAAACTAAAAAATCACAAACTCGACCGCGGCTGCACCGGAGTAGCATGAAACAGCCGCGCTGTGTCGTCGCTATCCAGCATCTCGTCCCGCCGCATCGCCTCATCCTCATCCCGGTGCGCCGTTCTCGCGAAGCTCGCGCCGACCGGGCTGCTGCTGCTGCTGTTGGGCGACGCAGCCGGCGGCGGCACCGCCGGGGCGTCTCCACCTCCACCTCCACTATTGCGGAGCTCCCACGACCCCGTGCGCTCGTGTCGCGCCCCGCCTTGAAACGCGACGTCGGGATCCTCCTGCCGCTTCTCCGCGCCCCGGAACCCTCCTCCTCCTCCTCCTCCTCCCACCACACCCGCGGCAAAGACCCCTCCTGCTCCTCCCAAGCCGCCGCCGCCGCGCTCGCCGTCCTTGCCGTCGCCCGCCTGCCGCGGCGCGAACCTCAGCCCGCCAAACAGCACCGCCGCGGTCAGGGCCACCGCCACAAAGGTCAGCGTCGCGATGACGCCGATGACGCCCGCCGCCTCGGCCGAGAGACCACCACCACCGCCTGCTTTCCCGTCCCTGTCGCCGCCGATGATGGGGTTCCCGTCGGCGTCACGCAGGGGGCAGAACAGCTCGCCCGAGCCGCAGAGGCGGCACCACTCGGGCGCCGACGCGACGGCGACGCCGTCCATAGCCCGTAGGAAGTCGCGGTAGGCCATGTGGCGCTGCGAGGCGCCGTTGCCAAAGAGCGGGTGCTCAGCCAG
Organism: Gaeumannomyces tritici R3-111a-1; assembly: GCF_000145635.1. NCBI lineage: Eukaryota > Fungi > Ascomycota > Sordariomycetes > Magnaporthales > Magnaporthaceae > Gaeumannomyces > Gaeumannomyces tritici. The sequence goes on along the minus strand of NW_008804546.1, from coordinate 5,586,158 downwards.
GGGCGCGTCGTCGCCCGTGCCGTTGCGGTACAGGAAGCGGACTCGGATGTCCGACTCGGCGGCCGGCGCCATCGTCTTCTCGTCGAGGTCCGCACCGCCGCCGTCCGCGTCCTCCGAGACGACGGTAAAGGCCTCAAACAGCATGACGGCGCCGTGGCCCGGCAGCCGCCTAAAGGTGGACGCCGAGGAGCCGCCGTAGAGCAGGCCCGAGAGCACGGAAAAGGCGACCATTGGCTCCTGCGTGCCGAAGACGAGGCTCAGCTTGGGCTGCGCCGGGTCGCGCAGCTGGCGCGGCGGCACCGCGGCGCGCATCTGCCGCGCGACCTTGCCGGCGAGCGTGCGCCCGGCCACGGCGCGGACGCGGCTGGCGTCGTTGTCGCTACCCGCGGCCGCCCCCTGGGACTGCAGGTCGCCGTTGCGGCTCTGCACCAGCTTGGCGGCCAGGGCCTCCAGGTCGCGCATCTCACCCGACGTGAGGGACGACGGCAGCGTCCGGTTCCCGTGCGTGTAGTTGTATAGGGCCAGGTCGTAGATGCGGTCGGCCGTGAAGAAGTTGACCGTGTTGGGCGTGTAGGGTGCCAGGCTACCCAGCTTCTCCCACACGCGCCTAAACAGGTCCGTGTTGTTCCAGTCCAGCTCCTTGAGCTGCTGTTCCGCCTGCAGCTGCGTCGCCGAGTAGACCCAGCTGGGGCATGAGGGGTTGCCTTGGATCCTGAGCAGTTGGAACCGGAAAGGATCAGCAAGCTGGGCGCTCAGTTGGGAAGAAGAGAAAAAAAAAAAGCCTGAACAAGAGCGCCTGCAGACTTACCAGATATACTCCTGGTCCGAAGACGACAGCGTCTGAATATGCGGGTACTGGTACCCGTCCAGCGGGAAGTTGACCAGCGACCCGTCATAAAGCGTCGCGCTCTCCATGCCGCCCGCGCCCCTGGACACGGACTGGTTGAGGGGCGGGTAGAGGCCCTGCAGGAATGCCATGGCGCTGGGCCCCATGTGCGGGTCGCTCGACGTCTGGACGCTCAGCTGCGCGTTGTCGATGGCGTTGCGCTCGAGGTTCAGGATGCGCGCCGAGCCGGCCGCCGCCGCGAGCCGGGGGGACACGGTGCTGTTGCGCGCGAGGTAGCGCGCGCGCAGCAGCTCGCCCTGCGCCCGCATCTGCTCGGCGCCCACAGGCGTCAGCGCCGGGCTGCTGGCCAGCTGCAGCGGCTGCCGCTCGCCGTGGTAGACGAAGGCGACGGAGCCCCAGACGCGCTCGCTCGAGGTCTGCGCCGACACCACGTCGGCGGTCAGGAGGGCGGCGGCGATGCTGATCGCCCGCGCCATGCTGCCTGCCATGGCTGATGAGCCAAAGAGGAGAAGAGGGGAACAGGCAGGTCGTAGACTAGTCAAATTATTCCGCGATAAAAAGGCAAGTCTTGCCAGCTAATTCACATTGGCAGCTTGAGGGAAACATAAGATCCCGTCTCCACATGCACAGGTAGTTCTGCGAGCAAGAAAGAGACAGGCGTGGGAGAGCTGCTCGAGATAAGAGAGAAGAGCTCCTCGAGCTGCCATGATGCGGGGGATGGTGCCCCTTTGCCCTGGCGGCTACCTGCAAGCTAGTAAGTAGCCTGTCCATCCTTTGTACCATGGCTCCAAGCTGTGGCCAGCGAGATACCTGCCCGACCTCACCTACAGCTCTGGTCTCGGCAGATGGGCAGCCTTCCTTTGTCGTTTGCCAATTTATGACGCAGCAAGAAGTTGCCCGAAGCGATGCAGTTGGCTGGCGCGACGCACCAAATGCAACCGAAGCGATAGCCTAAGCTCAAAGAGGGAGCTGGAGCTCACCCTCCTTTGTCCACTCATGTGAAGGCGTGTTCCCCGCACCTTTTTGCATTTTCTGGTGCGAGGGTGGCTGGCATGCTGATCTCATTGACCACCAACGCTGACGATTTGCCGTCACTTTCTGTTTAGTTGCTTGTTTTGTCGGGGAAGTTGGATAATTCCCACTACGCGATTCAGCTTGTGGGGCTGCTCAGGTCCCGGTAAAATAGGTCTTCTGGTCGCCGTTTCCGGTTGTTCGATATATAGGTAGCACAATGCCCGGAAAAAAAACCGGACTGCAAAATTTATTCCCCACCACCACAAAAAAAGTAGCCCATTCAATCTGCAGTCATTTTGCCCTCTGCATCTATGATCTGGCAAAGCAAAAAACGTCATTGTGGCTATAAGTAGTGCCTTTTGCATCAAGATAATCACAAATCCCTTGAACGCATATTC
>NW_008804546.1:5512013-5583518 GCF_000145635.1 Gaeumannomyces tritici R3-111a-1 | reverse complement strand
AGGCGTGTTCCCCGCACCTTTTTGCATTTTCTGGTGCGAGGGTGGCTGGCATGCTGATCTCATTGACCACCAACGCTGACGATTTGCCGTCACTTTCTGTTTAGTTGCTTGTTTTGTCGGGGAAGTTGGATAATTCCCACTACGCGATTCAGCTTGTGGGGCTGCTCAGGTCCCGGTAAAATAGGTCTTCTGGTCGCCGTTTCCGGTTGTTCGATATATAGGTAGCACAATGCCCGGAAAAAAAACCGGACTGCAAAATTTATTCCCCACCACCACAAAAAAAGTAGCCCATTCAATCTGCAGTCATTTTGCCCTCTGCATCTATGATCTGGCAAAGCAAAAAACGTCATTGTGGCTATAAGTAGTGCCTTTTGCATCAAGATAATCACAAATCCCTTGAACGCATATTCTTTTCGGTGTAGAGTGGTGCGCGGGCATATTGTTCGATTTTGGTGCTGGTGCAATTGTGTTGGGAGAGGTAGAGTTTGGGTGGGGAAAAACATTTGCAGTCCGTTTTTTTTCCCTAGTACGAACTCCAAGCAAGCAAGCAAGCGATCGACAGCCGAGGCGGGGTAGCCGCACGACTCCTCGCAACGACCGCCACGTGCCCTCGAACAACCGGAACGGGCCCCGATTAAAGATGGCAGGTACCGCCCGTGAGATGGACAGCAAGTCAGCAATGACGTCGAACGACAAGCTGGCATTGCATTATCTATGTACTAATGAGTGAGGTGGCTTGAGCTGTGCCAGGGGTGCAGGGGCAGGCATGCCATTGACTTTTAGCCCCGGGGAAGTGTGGACGGGCTGGCTGCAGCGCCTTACCCCTTGGGGGGTTGGGTCATGCGGACCAAATCTTCACACCATCCGTTTCCTCCTCGCTGGCTCTGATAGGCTGGAGCCTTTCCAAAGCTTCCCCAACGACGCATTGCCCAGCAACTTGGGGGTTAGCACTGCAGCCGAGATCGCCTTGGCGGGCATCACTTTGGGAGGATTGAGGTCCTCGGCTGCATATCAAGAAACGGACCTATCAGAATGTCGGGTCGACTTTCTTTTGCGGCTTGAAATCATGGCTCACGGAAATGTTTTATTTGTCCTGCTCCGACTCCAATCTCCCTTAGTATGTATATTGCACGTTCACTTCTGCTCCTTGTCGATGCGTGCCCATCTTGGTGAAAGGATAAACTCGAAACCCTCCAAGTCCTTCCACCCCGGCCCTGCCTGTGCCTTATCCCTCCTCACTCGCGGACAGTCAGGTTCGACCTCTTGATTGTCACTTGGCCTTTTGCGTCGCTCCAATTGCCGCCCATATAGGAATCCGACGGCCGCATCTTGACTACCCGGACTTGCAGCTCCTCTTGTTGTCCGTCGTCGCTCATGATCACGCCTTGGATTTCCAACGTTCCGTACTGCAAGGCGTCCGTGGTGGCCATCACCTCGTAGCCGTCGATGAAGACGTTCGTGAGGACCGAGTCGGAGGGGATTTCAACTGACATATTGGTTGGCAGGTGCCTGTCGAGGAGGTGATTTCTGGGCTCGTGGTATTTTCGCTTAATTCTTGCTGGTGCTGCCGAGTGTGATGCGTGGGCTCGTGGTGTTTTGGTCTCCTTGTTGCTTCTTGGAGTTGAAAGTTGATATCGCAATGATGGACGATGATGGCTGAAGGAGGAAGAGTGGTTTGTAGTGGTCGTTGCAATGAAGGATGGTAGAATATCTTGAATTTTTGGATCTGAGCTGTGATGGCATATTGAACTGCACCGCGTCGGGGCAAACAGAGCACGTATTCATGACTGGACTTGGGATGCTCTCTGGAAGCCACCCACGGCGCTCTTGCATTGCCGGGACTTAAGAGCGAATATTGTCAGGAGCCATGGATCCCACCCACATGCTTCAACAACACGCCCTCTCCCAGCTCTCCTCCCTTCTGTTCCAATCCATTCATCCATCCATCCATCCATCACATCACCACAGATGGAACTGCCCGCCCCCTACGACGCCCACCTCCTCCCACTCGATGCGCATCATGTGCGTCCGCAGCACCTGCGCCACGCGCTTCTCGTGGCTGACGTCGTACCATCTGCCGCCGGCCTGCGGCTGCACTAGGTATATGTTGGAGACCCTGACGCGCACGTGCGAGCTCGGACTGCTGCTGTACGGGTCGTCGTCCTCGAGCACCTTGCCCTGGAGGGAAAAGGGCCCGTTGGGCCCGCGGTCGGCGACGCCCTGGATCAGGTCGCCCTTCCTGTACGGGCCCGGCGGCGCGCCCTCGGGCGGTGGCGGGCACATTGAGAGGTTCTGAGGTGCCATCTTTTTTTTTTTTTGGTCTCTGGTCTTGCTTGGGAAGTGGTGCGGGAAATGGGTGAGTTTGGTTATTGCGGTCGACGAGGCGCAGATAGAGGTGAGGAGCTGCTTGTTCGGTCTGGGCAAATGGCTCAGGCGGGCTGCATTTAAATGTTTTTTTTTCTATCCTGTTCCTTCATCACCGGACAATAGCGGCAAGAGCGCCTGTTCCTTTATCACCGGGCAATGGCGGCAAGAACGCCTGATTCTTTATCACCGGACAATGATGGAAAGAACGCCTGCTCCTTTATCATCGGACAATGGCGGCAAGAACGTGGTGAATAGCAGCACATAGGTGACCTCATCCCCACCGAGTGAGCGTCAAAGGCACGTTGAACAGGAACACACAGTAGTAGTCACTAGGTTGGATTTCTAATCTCCGACTACCTATTCAGGCTCGTCCGACGGTGCTTTGTACTCTCATGATGGTCGCGAGCAGCCTTTGCCGCACCAGTCAGGACACTCCTGCCATTCCACTGCCCCCCCAGTTCCCGTCAAGAAGAAGAAGAGAACTTCCGAGATACACCCCCCTTGGTTTCACCCCTGATGCTGCAGTGCGTAGCTTGGGGAGACAGAAAGCGAGAGAGAGAGCGAGAGAGCTACTTCTTGGGGGCGTTGTTGCCGCCGGCCGCCGAGTTCTTGGCGGCCGCGGACTGGGCGCGCTCCTTGAACCCGTCACCGCCGCCTCCCTTCTTGTCCTATCCGCACAGGAAGTGGAATCTGCGGTTAGCGTCAGGGCACAAATGGGGGGAGGGCGGCTGCATGGCCGATGATGATACGTGGATGCTGCCTAGCCGCAAAGGAGAGAGAATTTGAAATAGCACAAGTGATGGGAGAGTGTGTGATACTTGCAGTATTGCTCTGGATGACGGAGGCGCGCTCTTGAGTCATGGGCTTTCCCGAGCCCTGAGGCTTGTCGTTGGAAGGCATCATGATGGTGTAGTTGTTGGTTTGTTGGTTGTGAAGTGTGGAGTTGTTGGTTTCTTGCTTGTGAAGTTGAAGTCTGTGTTCAGGAAGATCGAAGCGTTCAAGTGTGTGTAGAGATCTGTGAGATGGCTCTGCAGAAGGAAGAGAAAGAGCGCCACTCTACCCCAGCGGCCTTATTTATACTCGCTGAGGCGCAGGGGCTACTGCCATACCGAGGACCGAGGAGTCAACAACTGCGTGCTCTCGCATGACACAGCTCAAAGCTGACTGGATATCATACGCCTCAAGGCAAGCATGGCGCTTCCTCCAACTTGACAGAGATCCATGAGCCATCTTGAGAGTCTGACAGCGATGAAGTGCGTTAGATCAGGCACAAAGCATGCATGTCATAACTTCCCGACAAAGTGACTGTTCAGTTTGACATTGATAGCAAACTAACAGACCCAATCCCCTCGACCTGTTTGCAATGCATTAATGTTAGGTTCCACGCCGCAGGTTCCTCTATCTTGTAGCGATACTGTACAATGACCCCTGTGTAAGAAGTGTATGCCGTTCTTGGATAAAAAATGATGGGAGGAGTCTACATCTAGGAGTGTGAAGAAGGGCAAACGGAAACAAGTCACTCCGTACCCCGCATCGAATCCCTCTCGACAATCTCAGCGATGGCAGCCCGAACAACCTGCCAGTCATTGGCAATGCTTCGGACAGGCTCCTTTCCTTTCGAACTGCCCCAGTTTGCCGGTACCGACATTCTCCTGTCACCAATCCAGCCTCCGTTCCGCGTCTTGCGATAGGCCACGGGCGCCAGCGATATGTGCGGCACATTTATTCCGGTACGTGAGAGGGATCTCTGCGACGCCACGACCCCGGCGGCCGTGGCCTCGCACGCGTCCCATCGAAAGTCTGCTGGCAGGCTCTCCGTGTCGACTTTGCCCGGCGCCGCGTTCGCGCCTCGCTGGCTGCTGTTGCTTTTCTGCAAGGCGACGCGCTCCGCCACAAAGTTGTTGCGCCCAATGCGCGTGATGTCTTGGTAGACGGGGCCAAACGCGTCGCGGTCGACGAGGTCTCGCAGCCATTTGGTCACCTCGACGCCCGCCTCCTTGATGTTCCATGCGTCACCCATGTGTGCGATCGAGACAAACTCGCACGCCAGATACCACAGCAGCCTCTCGAAGCTGCTTGTGACCAAGACGTCGCCCCTTCTCGAGTTGGGTGGCTGCTGGCGTGACTGGCCACCCTTCTGGGTGCTCGCATCGTCCGGAAGCGCTGGGAGATCCCCCTGCCGCACCTGTCTCCTGTAGCGGCACGTCGCCCAGAAAGAGACGAGCGGGTCTATTTCGCCCGTGGCGATGACTATCTTGTCGACGGGGAGTCCCATGCGTCGAACGAGGAAGCAAGCGATGATATCGAAACTCCGCGTCGGCAACACGAGCCTGACCTTGTCGGCCTCCATGTCAAATGATGGAAGCACCCTCTTCAAGGCGAAGAATGCATGGATCCAGATGACCATCTGGGATAGAGTGCGCGCCCAGCTGATCGACGACGCCGTCGCAAGGTTGAGATGCGGCTCCAGCGACCTGCTAGTGATCGCGAACAACATGTCGATGATGCCCTGACCAGACTATCGTCAACATGAGACCCTCTCCCCGGCCATCCGCTTGCTCGGTTCGCACTGCCCAACTCGTCCAAGGTCATGCGGGGTCCATCTGCTCACCTCGCAGTCGTCTTCAGAGCCCTTCACCACGAGTGTGTGGATATTTTTTCTCGAGGCAGCGAGGGTCATCTGCTGTGCATCATCTTCGTCTACGTCATCCGGTTGCAGCCTGATTATAGACACGTCTCTCCTGTCACCGAGCGCGAGCGCAATCGCAGGTTCGTCGGCGGGATGGAGGATGGCGATGTGGTGTCTGTCTAAGTCAGGAGCATGGGTTTAGTCCAGCTCCTCGCGGGTCGGGGGACTGCCATGACGACACACCTTTGCCTTCCTTTCCAGCATTTTTCCTAGCTAGGAAGTACTCGAACAGATTGCCGAGCAGTCGCAACTCCATGTCCTCAGGTAGACCCTTGGGACCGTGGAAGAGCTCGAGAAGATACAGGCCATCCGACAGCCGCACCAGCGGTGGCACCACGGTGTCCTCGGCACCGAAGCTGCGACGGACGATTCCTCGGAGATCCTCAGGTGGGATCTCGGCAGGGCTGATGAAGATGGAGAGCAGCTCGAACGCGATGTCCTGGAAACACAAGCGACTCCATTCTTGCCACTCGGCGGGCGTGAGGACTGGGATCTTCTCTGGTATGAAGAGTCCGCCGTCAGGTGTAAACGTATCAAACAGGCTGTTCTCAAAAAGCAGCTGGAACCCAGGGCGTTAGCGAAGACAGATCGGGACGCAATGCGGGGCGAGGAGGTGGAAAGGAAGTAGTCAGGTCCTGCCAAGCAGTAGAGATCACATACCCTATCGTCTTGACCCCGGGTGCTTATGTAGCGTTGAGCCGTCGTGTGAGTGATCCTCAGAGGGCAGTTGAGGTCGAAGCCCTCATGCGGCTCTGAGCGGGCCATCAGGTCTAGCGGGCAGCCGAGGCACGGCTGTAGCAGGCGAGATGGGACGTATGCACAGATGGAGACCCGGCCGGCTGGGAGAGGAGGCGAAAAAAAATAGTATGACAAAACACCCCAGGTGAAGGTAGGTAGGATACGGCGGCTTTTGCCAAGCTGCCACGCAGCTCTGCAGGGCGACTCGCCAAAGGCGTGCAATGTGAGACAAGGCAACCTAACTAGGTCTTCTTGGAGAGGACTAGTGAGGCGGATCTATGAAGTAGTGGATCGGGTTCAAAGCAGGAAAAACGGGAAGACAAGGAGGACGAAACGCGTGAAGAGACAGGGAAGACCGGACGACGGAGAAAAAAATAAACAAATGCACGATTAAAAAAACAAGATCAAAAGAAGACGACAGGAGAGAGAGAGACGTGTGGTGGAGCAATCACAACAGCCAGAGCAGCGTCTTGGCTCAGGCGGAAGGCTGGCAGACTGGAACCCAGCACAGGTAGATCGAAGCTAAGGGATGATGGAGCCTGTCCTCGGGGAAGAACCCGCCCTCGTGCTTCCCCCCAACGACTGGGGCAGCCGGATTCCTAATTTAGAAGGCGCAGGTCCATCGTGCCCGCCGGGCTACTTACCGGTGCCACGGCAGCGGAGAAGCTGAGGAAGGACAGGGAAGAAGACGAGAGAAAAAAAAAGCAAGCTGGCAGGAAGCCACGTTCCGCTCACGCTAGCGCTGCTACTACTGTCGTTGCCGTGCCTTTTTTTTTTTCCACCAAAAAAAAATCTACGAGAGGCACCACCACCCAGGCACCCACCTACCACCTTCCGCCCAAGCAAAAGAAAGCGTGGGGTCTTGTGAGAGATTGAAAAGATATGCGTGCCCCGCACTAGGCCTTATGTGGAAGTTGCAGGCTCTCAAAGGCGAAGAGATCGGGCGGAAGAAGAGTAAAAAAAAAAAAGAAAGCAATAGCAGCCCAGGGGCAGGTGGTCAAGGGAAAGGGAAAGAAAGAGCAGCCCGAGGGGAGGGTGGTGATGCAATTCGTGGTCTTGGCGGCGAGCAGGCGACCCCAACGGCATTCTTGGCGGGCAGGACCACAAAGGGAAGGCTGCCCATTCGTCGCTGACCGCCCACCCACCTGCCCGCCTGCCACCCACGCCCTGACCGCTCGCTTCCCTCTCTCCCTGTGCTCCTGCTCCCAACCCCGGGTCTCGGCAGCCCTTCCCGCCCACATCACAGCTGGCTTTCGGTGGATCGAAAATGCAGGTGGAGCAAGGGGTGCCACGGATGATGGGTGATGCGGTTTTTTTTGTCAGTACGTAAGTGGTTCGGCTGCCCGAGGAGCACAGACGGGCGAGGAGGAGCGTGGCGTGGCGCGGGCAAGGCAAGCTGCATGAGAAGCTAGGTTCCGTGGTGCCATCGACGGAATGTGGTATTGTGTACAGTTCATGATAGGAACAAAACTAAAAACAAGCCAAGACAAACAAAACAGCCCATCGGGGCTGGCTTTGGGCTGTTGCCTTCTCCTCAAGCCCAGCGCCACCCCTCCACTACTTCATCAGACATGAGCAGCCACTTACGCCTGTCCGACCAGGGGGAGTGACACCAAAACAACCCAACAAGGAAACCGCCCAGGAAATGCAAAACAAAAACAAAAAAACCGAGAGCCTATCGGTCGCCCACAGCAACGAACCCATCCTTTATTTGCGCAATGACTTGAGCAAAGGAGCGATCCGGGATCTCCTGCTCAGTCCCACCCGATAACTCACCTTTCCAGCCGGGCCTGCCGGGCTGCAGCCGTTGGTGGCGCCCGCCGGCTTCGCGACTGGTGGTGCTGCTGTTGCCTCCCTTGACACGTTTTTCGAGCCACCATCGAGATCGCCGTTCTCCTTTCCCTTCTCGGCCGGGTCTGTGCTGGCTCCGCGGCTGCCACTGGTGACGTTGGCGCCCTCTGGGGACTCCACGGAAGCTCGGCATGTCTTTTTTTGGGAGTTGCCGTCGCTCACCTGCGACAGCGCTCTCGTCGCGGCGGGGTCGCCCGCGCCTGTTGGTGGGGACGGCGCTGTCGCATGACCACTTTGCTTGGCTGCCGTGGCTCCCTCCTCCTTCCCAGTGGGCTCTGTGACTTTGGCGGCCGATTTTTTGGGCCTCCCTCTCTTCTTCTTTAATGGTGCCTCTGCTTCAGCCACGACCGTTTGATCGACTTCCTGCGTGGTAGTGTCTGCCTTAGGCCTTCCCCTTTTCTTCTTTGGGGGTGCTTCCGGCACCGGGATTTCGAGTGCAGGTACAAGGGCTGCATCCGTCTTTGCGTAAATCTCCGCTGGTGCATCTGTTTGTTGCATCGCAGAAAGGGCGTTGATGACGTCATCGCCCGCTGCAAGCTCCGCGGGAGTCGCCGCCGGCTCGGAGGGTTTAGCCACCCCTTTCTTCTTGCGGCCCCTTTTCTTCTGAGGCTTTGCCTGCTTTTCCGGCACGCGGCTCGGCCCGGCTTCTTGATCTGACGACATTATCAAGATGGGATCTGCGCCCTGTCCTCGGCTGCGGTCTGGCGGGTCCAGTGTGAGCTCATCTTGAGGCCGATTCTGTTCGGTTGTTTGATTGGCGAATCCCTGTGGTGGTAGGGGCGGTGGTGGCGGCTGAGTGTCTGGTAGTCCTCCGGGCATCTCTCTTGCATGCAAGACGCCCGGAGGCTGTGTATCTGGCAAAGTCCCAAATGGTTGAGTGTCTGGCAGCGCCCCTGGCAGCTGAGTATCGGGCAGGCCCTCTGCAGCTGCCGTCGGTCTGGTTCGGCTGGATCGTTGTTTGTATTCTGCGGCATCTTCCCGTGCCCCCTTGGGCTCCCAAGAGTCGTCGTAGTAAACAAATTTCTTTGCCTTTTTAGAGGATCTTGCATCGTCTTCTGCGAAAATGTCTGGAGAAGACGTGGGCTGTAGAGATGAGTGTCAGATATGGGAAGCTCACAAGCCAAACATTCGGTCACACTTACTGCTGGATTTGATTTTCTCTTTCTACCCTTTTTAATTGTGGACGGTGGTGGCGGGACCTCGGCCGTTGAAGGGAGGTGACTGCTGTCCACCTTGCGAGACGAGGCAAAGTGACTAGGAGTCGAGACGGCGACAGTGATGCCGCTTGACCTGTGGTCAGAGTAGTCGATACGGTTCGGGAGCGACGAGCCGTCATCCTCAGGGCTTGGCTCCGACGACAAGGTGAAGACCTTGTAAGCCTGCTTCTGGCTAGAACTGAGCGTTTGCGGCAGCGTGACCTCGATAGTCGCGTTCTGTGTCTCGCGGATCTGCGTCTGGCCCGGCGCGGACGTCGCGTCGGACCCCGCGCCCGACGGCTGGACGCGGTCCCCACTCCTCGGGATGACGACCAGGTCCACGTCGTCGCCCGCTCCGCCCGCCACCTGGATGTTGCCGCCGCCCAGACCTATCTCGTCCGCGAGCTGGGCGCCCGGCGACCGCGGGCTGGCCTGCGCCGCGGCGCGCGGCCGCTTCGCCACGGGCGACGACAGCGACGACGACGCGACCTCGGCCGGCCCCGCCTCCAGCGTCGCGAACCCGGCCGAGGCGAGCGCGCGCTTGCGTTTCCCGTATGTCGTGGCGGCTTTGGACGACGACCCTTTGCCCGCTGTGGCCGGGCTGCTCGGCACGTCCCACACGGCGGCGGCGGCGGCGTCGGCGGCCGCCGCCGCCTTGCGGGACGGTCGGCCGGGCGTGGTCACCTGCGTCAAGTCGGCGACAGCGGCCGCGCCGCCCGAGGTGCGGCGTCTGCCGCCCTTGGAGGTGGGATCCGTGATGGACGACCTCGTCTCGGACTGCCGGCCCCCGGAGCTGGCGTCGTTTGAAGGCGCGGCGGCGGTCTGCGGGATGGTCGCGCGGCCCAGGGGCTCCACGGTCCTGCTCTGCTCCTGGTAGACCCGCTCGAAGAAGGCCGGGTCCGTCGAGCCGCTCCTGGAGGCCTGCTGCGCGCCGCTGGGGCCGCCGTCGGGGAGCGCCGGCCCCGGCGCGGCGTGATCGTCGGCAAGGTAGTAGTCGTAGTCGTCGCGATCGGCCACGTCCGTGAGAAGCGAGTAGGCTGGGCTCTTAAGCGGGCTCAAGTCGCTACCGTCGTCGTCCGAGTCTTCAATCACACGTCGGGTCGCCATGTTTTCTGACGCGCCGGCTCACTCTCCATGGACGGGTTGGGTATTTCGCAACAGTCTTCGTTGTCGTCGTCGTCGTCGTCGATGTCCCGGCAGGATCGCGGCACGTGTCTGCTGAGTGGAGCGGGGGGCCGGACGCGATGTGACGCGGCCCGCGGTCAAAATTGCGACACAGCAGAAACAGCTTCGACACGCGCTCACGTGCGCACCTAAGCTTGGTGTGCGCCCGTTGGTGGGGGTCGGAATAATGGGCCCTGTTGGCCTGACCGCCCGTCAATCGCATCGCTGCAAAGCTGCCGGTTCAGGCTGTCCAAGCGACCGTTGATTTGAGCCTCCCCATCCCCGTCCCACGCCAAAAGTTGGCGGCAACCACAACAGAACTCGACCACAGCGACCGCAAACCACAGTCGCCACCATGAGTGTATGTTGCCGCTGGCCCGCTATAGCCATTTCCCTCCCAACGCCCCCCTCTGATGTGCTAGTCTATGCCTTTGCTAACCCACCGCGCCCGCGCACAGTTCGTGCCCATCAACCCGCGGCCGATGCTGCAAGACCTGTACGCCTTGGCCCCCCCTCCTCCCCGCACCGGCGCCCACAGCCACCGACCGACCATTGCGCCGGGCCTCGATAGCCAATAGACCAGATACTAACAGCAACAACCACAACAACAGGGTCAACAAGGACGTCTACGTGCGCCTAAAGTGGGGCGAGACCGAGTACAAGGGCAGGCTAGTCAGCATCGACAGCTACATGAACATCCAGCTCAGCGGCGCCCAGGAGTACATCGACCAGAAGCTCGCCGGCGACCTGGGGCAGATCCTCATCAGGTGCAACAACGTACTATGGGTTCGCGGCGCCGACGGGGACACCAACATGGATGATTAGGAGGGTCTGATTGGGACAAGTGAGCAGCACATCGGCGGGGACAGCTCGCGGGAGGCCCCGTCTCGATGGTTGGAGGAAACAAGAGTGGAGGATAAAAGCGAATACCTAAAACTGTACCGGAGCATTGGGTAGATGGCGTTTTCATATGGGAATTTGCGATTCGCCTAATTTTCCTCGAGGTCAGGCCGAGGTCCTCTTGAATAAATGGAGAAATCCTTTTGAGAGCGGGAAAAGCCGCTATCTTGGACTACTACTGGGATTGCTGCCAAGTAGAAGAATCAAAATCCTTCAAAGCCCTCCCACTAGAGCCTACCAATCCAACCAATGACCAAACTCCAGACTTTTCCTTCCCTTTGGCAAGCACACTAACCCATTCCCTACATCAAGCAAGCGACCTTGCGACTGCTATGCATCTCCGAGGCGCCGACCTTGAGGCGCTGCGTTGGGCTAACCCAGATGAAGGCCTCGACCATCCACTCGTACCACACTTTGGTGTCGTCCGTCTGCCGCCACATGCTGACCTCGAGCTCGGCGTCTTCGGGGAAATAAAGCGGTTGCTGTGTAACAGGAACGACAAATGGCGTCAGTGTCTATAGCATCAAACATTGCAGGCAGGGCAGACGAAGACATACCTTGAGAGGAAAGAAGATGGGGAACCACGAGATCATATCCTTGCTCTTCTGATCGATACGCTCCGGGTGGATGCTGATCTCGACCAGGTCCTTCTCCTTGCCGGGCACCTGCGACGCGTACAGCGTCGACTCAAAGTACCCCGCCAGGCCATGGACCGCGCCCCTGCGCCCGCACACAAAGGTGAGGTGACAATGGCGCGCATTGTGCTCGTTGAGCCCCGCGGCGAGGTTCATGCTGCCGCCGCCGGCGCGGTTGACCCTCCTGTGGGGCCCGTGCTGTGCCGCCCAGCGCTCGGCGAAGGGCAGGCGGACCGGGTGGACGAACTCCCAGGCCTCCTGGATCCGTGGCTTACCGGGCACGCCCTTAGCGGCGAGGAAGTCCATGGCGAAGAGCCGCACGACCCAGGGCGTCTCGAAGACGTGCGCGTCGGGCCCGCCGGCCGAGCCCGTGGCGTGGCGGTTGGCCAGGTCGGCGTGGATGCGCGGGTGCGCGGCGGGCGACAGGTGCGCCGTGTACGAGTGCGGGATGGAGATGCCGTGCGGGCGCGCCAGGTGGCGCTGGATGCCGTCCAGGCACTCGGGCGAGAGCTCGTTGTCGCCGAACGACCCCAGAAGCTCCGTGACGAGTATGTCGACCGCCGGCGCCGTGGTGCCGGGGGCCACTGCGCCGGCATCGCCTGGCAGCACGGGGCCGTCCCACTCCCGCATGTCCGTCTTGACGACGCGTACGCGGCCGCCCCACTCGCGCTCGTTCTGGCGCAGCAGGTACACATATGCGTTCTGGTTCTTCTCGACGGCCCACAGCTGCACGGGGAAGCCCGTGGTGGCGCTGGCGCGCAGCACGCGCGTGACGAGGGGCCCGCGCCCGGCGCCCGCAACCGCGACGACGAGCGCGCCGTCGCTAGACGAGGTTGGCTTGTTGAGCATCTTCCACTCGGCCATGGCCTTGGCGATGGCCTTCTCGTATTGGTCGTATTTGACGGGATCTCCCTCGAACATCTCGTACGTAGACGACTCGAGGTTGTCCGACAATGGCTGCAGTGGTGACTGCAACCAGTCCTGGAAGCTGACGAGCGCAGGAGTCTCCAGTGTCGAGTACGGAGGCTGCTGGCGCTCCAAATGTTGTAGATATGCGACCTGGGGGTTGCGTTCTGGCCTGGATGTGCGGCTGCTCATGCCATTGTGCGCTTCCGCGAGACTTGGGAACTCGTCGGCTGTGAGCTTCGTAATCTCTTCTGCAGTTGGGCCGACATCATATAAAATCATCCAGGGGTAGTTCTTCAGCCGCATGTACATGTTGATCATGTCCTGGTGATGCTTGCCGAACGAGGGGTTGCCCGTCCTGTTCTCCTGAAAGCTTGTCGGGCCGAAGGTCAGATAGTGCAAAGGCTCAGAGAACCACCGAGTCTGGAGGTCCTTGTCTGGAAGTCTGCATGGAATCCTCAGAGCTATACGCCACGAGTTAGCTGAACTGTTCCTGATACCAATGCATATTATGCCGTGGTTCCATGTATACAAGGAAAGGAGGTGCGCGCCGTACCAACAAACAGCCTCGCTGTGTACTCGTTCACAGTTCTGATGGTGTGCCAAGTGCCCCAAACACCAAACAGATCTATCTCGGCAGCTTCGATAGACAGGGGCTTGCTAGCAGTTCCATTCACGGTGGTAGAGAGTAGGTCCTCCTTCTCCTCGAGGCCCGGTTCCCGATACATGGGCAAGTGGATGATCAGGTTGACCCTCACGCCGACGATGAAGGCTTCCTGAATGGCGCGGGCATACTGGGCAACGCCCCTGGAATCGGCATCGATCCGGGGGCCAGGAACAATGACGCTGCGAGCGCCGCAGAAGTTTGCGTATGCAACCTCGAGGTTGAGGGCTTGACGCGACAGGCTGGCAACCACGGGATCTTCAGCACACAGGTCGATCCAGGGACTTGAGTAGGCCACCAGGGCTCCAGAATACGGACTCGGAAACAGCGATGTATCCGCGTTGGTTAGAGTGGGCAGTATGGGCCCTGGAAGCGAAGGGTTCGCCTTCTCAGCTTCACTCAGGCCATGCTCCTGGACCTCCTTGATGTGGGAGTGGTACAGATCCACGACACGGCGGTGGAAGTGGCGATTGGTGATGGGCGCAGTGAGGAAGTTGAACTGGTGGTTTGGCCGATCTTATCAGCGTATGCTCTCACTACTTTGCGCCCTGGGCGCAGGCACTTACACCACATGACAAGACATGGGAATGTTGTTTTTCCGACAAAACATCCCGTCTGTCGGAGTCGTGCTGCCCGATGGCGAAATTTGGCCGGCCGATGGGCTGCTGGAACTCATAAGATTCGGGGTTCATCTCTCCGGGTGTTGACATCTTGTGGGTGTGCTGAGGTGTGGTCCAGGAACCAACCGACTGAAGTGGAAGCCTGAGCGTTGTGAATTGGTACAGCCCGGGGTTTGGTGGTGCAGTGACGCACAGGGCTTAAACCCAGCTGGGCAAGTCCGAACGACAAGGATTCTTGGGCGGAGTCGGGCTCTCGCTCCTTGCATGCGTTGTCAGGTTGCGGAATCGATCAATGAAGTTCAAGGCTGGTAATGGCGAATGCCTCGTCACGTAAAAATGAGGAGTTGGTGACGCAACGCTGCTTTGAAACGCGGGGCTTCGAGAGAAACCAAGCAGCTGCGATCTTGAGATGGCGACGGACTCTCTATCGCGAGCAAGGCTCTCTTCCAAGTGCTCTTGATAATGCGGGGTGTATTTTTATTTTTTATGTTTTTTTCTTCCCCTCTCTCCAATTCCCACTCGCAGATTCTTTCGATTCTCAAGGACCCGCCCGCAGCCAAATGCTCCCAATCACCATCGCTCCTTACCAGTTAGGCATTGGCAGCTTTTGCCAAATCCGAACATGCTGTCGTCGATATGGAAGAAATATATAAACTGTCAGGTACCTAACAAGGTATTTATTGCCCCAAATTTTACCAGCGCTTATCTTCGTTGGGATGAGCACGTTATCACAGTTCCCGCCGTCATTGCAATATCGCCCGCTGTGAGCCAACATCATGTCATCCAAATCCATATTCGAGTAACACTTTTGAATGGCGGCTACGGAGCTGACTCGGTCACACCCAACCTGCCGGCCGCATGACTCCTAGCCGATCGGACCCTGGCATTATCTTATCACCAGCGTGCCTGATTGGCTGCTCTCCTGGGCGGTCAAAACTTTTTGCTTTGTGCCGTGTTTGCTGCGCGCTTCCCAGCAGAAAGACACCGACCCGACCCGCTAGTGCGACAAAGACTCTTGACCGAGAATCGCTTCCTTTTAACCCCGCGCCGCCGCTGTCTGTGGCGCCTGCTCTTGTGATGGCTGACAAGAACGAGTCAGGTGTTTTCAAGGGATCCAAACGTCCCAGCGCCGACGAATCCCCCGGATCCCCCACCCAGAAGCGCTTCAAGGGCTCCGACTCTGCGCCGCCATCCAAGGCCGACAGCTACAATCCCTACCTAGCACACATGTACGAAAACGACCGCAATGGGGCCAACTCGCCCGCGTCCCTCGTTGCTGGCCTGAAGCGCCACGCGACGACGGCCGAACAGGCTGTGAAGCTCGAGGAAGCCGATCGCAACGCCTTCACGGGCGGCGAACACAGCGAGAGATACTTCAAGATCCTCAGGACGCGCCGCGACCTGCCCGTCCAGCAGCACCGCCAGGAGTTCCTCGATGTTTACCACAGCACCCAGATCATGGTGTTCGTCGGTGAGACGGGTTCTGGAAAGACGACGCAGATCCCGCAGTACGTGCTGTACGACGAGCTCCCCCAGCTCAACAATAAGATGGTGGCATGCACGCAGCCCCGCCGTGTCGCCGCCACGTCGGTCGCGCAACGTGTCGCAGACGAGCTGGACGTCGAGCTCGGCCAGGAGGTCGGCTACAGCATTCGTTTCGAGAACAGGACGGGCCCCAACACCATCCTGAAGTACATGACGGATGGACAGCTGCTTCGCGAGACCATCCACGACCCAGACATGTCCCGCTACAGCTGCATCATTATCGATGAAGCCCACGAGAGAACGCTTGCAACAGATATTCTGATGGCACTGCTAAAGCAGCTGTCCCAGCGGCGCAAGGACATCAAGATCATCATCATGTCGGCCACCCTTGACGCCGCCAAGTTCCAGCGGTACTTTTACGATGCGCCCATTCTGGCCGTGCCCGGCCGAACGCACCCTGTCGAGATCTTCTACACGGCCGAGGCCGAGCGTGACTACATCGAGGCGTCGGTACGGACCGTCCTGCAGATCCACGCGACGGAGGGCAAGGGTGATATCCTGCTGTTCTTGACAGGCGAGGAGGAGATCGAGGACGTCTGTCGCAAGGTGCGCCTAGAGGTGGACGAGCTGATCAGGGACGCCGGCTGCGGGCCCATGACGGTCTATCCTCTATACGGAACGCTCCCTCCGAACCAGCAGCAGAGGATCTTCGACGACGCTCCGCCGCCGCTCCGTAAGGGCGGAGCTCCCGGACGGAAGTGCATTGTGGCGACAAACATTGCGGAGACCAGTTTGACCATCGACGGTATCGTCTATGTCGTGGACCCTGGTTTCAGCAAGCAAAAGATTTACAACGCGCGCATCCGCGTCGAGTCGCTCCTTGTCACTCCCATCTCGAGAGCGTCGGCGCAGCAGCGAGCTGGTCGTGCCGGTCGTACGCAGCCAGGAAAGTGCTTCAGGCTGTACACGGAGGCGGCCTACAAAAAGGAGCTCATCGAACAGACCTACCCCGAAATCCTTCGGTCTAACCTTAGCAACACGATTCTAGAGCTCAAAAAGCTCGGCGTGGACGATCTGGTCCATTTTGACTTTATGGATCCGCCAGCGCCCGAGACCATGATGAGGGCTCTCGAGGAGCTGAATTACCTGGCATGTCTGAACGACGATGGAGACCTGACATCGCTCGGCCACATGGCCTCAGAGTACCCGCTAGATCCTGCCCTAGCCGTGATGTTGGTGTCGTCACCCGAGTTCTTCTGCTCCAACGAGATGCTCTCCATAACGTCGCTGCTGTCGGTGCCACAGGTTTTCATGAGGCCGACCAGCAATCGCAAGAGGGCAGACGAGATGAAGGAGCATTTCAAGCATGATGAGGGAGATCACCTGACACTGCTCAACGCGTACCATGCTTTCAAGGGCGAGATGAGCAAAGGGACTGACATGAAGAAGTGGTGCCGCGAGCATTTCCTCTCGCTCCGGCACCTGAGCAGCGCCGACAACGTGCGGGCGCAGCTCAAGGGGATCATGGAGCGCCAGGAACTCGAGCTCGTGAGCACGTCCTTCTCGGACAAGAACTACTACACCAACATCCGCAAGTGCCTGGTTGCGGGCTTCTTCATGCAGGTTGCACTTCGCGAGTCCTCAAGCGGCAAGATCTACCACACCATCAAGGATAACCAGATCGTGATGTTGCATCCCAGCACCGTCCTGACCACCGAGTACGACTGGGTCCTGTACCACGAATTTGTGCTCACCTCCAAGCAGTACATCCGAACAGTGACTTGGATCAAACCCGAGTGGCTTTTGGTGAGCGATTTTCTACGTCATTCCCTTTCTTTCCTTTGACAACGCACCTCGACCCCATACCCCTGTGGCCCATTTCTGTATCTGGCCTTGCGCAGGACTAACTCATGTGCCAATGTTCCAGGATATCGCTCCGGCCTATTACGACCTCGCCAACTTTGAGGACGACAGGGCAAAGCAGGCGCTCAAGCGCGTCGCTGAGACGATCAAGAGGAAGAAGGCCACGCGGTCCCAGGCTGGCGGCTCCTCCAAGTATTAGAGTTTTGCTTCTTTTTCCTTGTAGTCCCACCGTTACGGGGCCGACAAAGGGGGGGCGTGGCCGCATGCGGGTTTGCCGCCGGCAAAATTTGCATTTCATGGACGCTGTCCGATGGCAGGGTGCTGGAGCGGTCTGGCTGTTTGTACCCCGAGGTACCTTGACCACCTTGACTCCTGCGGAGGTACCCAAGCGCCACACGCGCAGGATAACATTTCCTATCAAGTCGAGACGCGCCGAGGCCCGGAACGGGGCAGCACGGCGAAGCTAGCGGCATTTGATACCATAGCTCAGCTTTACAATGACGAGGATCAAGATGTATTATTGGTCCTGCCTCCATGTGCTCTGACGGATGTGGCTTGTTTTTTCATGTTGTCTGATGGCAAATTGTTGACCCTTGTCGAGCTGAGGGCTCATCAAGCGGACTTTCTGGGCCGCCGCTAACGGAAGGGAGACGGATATCGGATGTATTCCGCGTAAGGTGTCTCCTTGGCAGCGTCGATGCCGGGGAATGCTAGGCACGCTTCCCTCCAGCCGACAGCTGGGACGGAGCGGAGGGTCTATTGCGCCGTCTGGGCTCGCGGGTTTCTGTTTTTGGGTGTGTGGGTGCTGTCGTCCCATGCCTATGGAGGTCAACCTCGTTGCCTGAGCGTGGCGGCTCGATGAAATACGCACGCATTTCCGACAGCTCGACCGGGCTCCCATTACCACCGAACCTTCCCCTGTAGATCTGCCTGGTTCCTATTTGTCATTTCCAAGTCCTGTTCCGACGACCATCACTGTGCTGAGCAAACTCGTTCGAGTGCATGCTTTTGCTCTTTGGGGATGTGTTGGTTCCGGCTGAGCATGGGAGTCACATGAGGGTGTTGGTAATCCGCCACAATGCTGATTCAAACATGGCGGGAGATTTGCTCACCGGTGTTAAATCTTCTCCCCCACGATTCCGCGGCCGGATCTTGTGCTCCATTACGTTATGGGTGGTGGGAAATGGGTGTTTGATGATCTCAGCCATCCACCTGACATCAGGCACACCCACCCAGATCCCTTCTTCTCTCTCTCCCTCCCTTCATCATTCCCAAAACGAGGCTGCACACCGCCATCCATTGTCTATGCACCTCCCACCGCTTGCCATTTTGGGGTGGATGGGTGGGTGGTTGTGTGGTTGCACAACCAACACTGGAAGAACTTGGTCAGTTTTGCTTTTTTTTTTTTCTTAGTATCCCCTGCCCCTTCCTTGCCTTGGCTGGTGCGAGCACCCTTGAGCCCGATGGTGCTACACAAAATGATTACGGACGATCGGACTGCTGCTCGCGCGAACAAACCACCCCCTCCCACCCCCCTTGGCCAGGAAATCGGAAGCGAGGTCGACTTTGAGCGGACATGCACAGCATTCCCAAATAGGCAAGCGTACGTCCGGGGTGTGTGTGAGTGGGACTGCCTGCCTGCCCCCCATGCCACGCCATGGATGGATGCTGTACCGTGAATGGGGTGAATTTCCAGCCCTGGCAGCAGCTGGGTTGGTTGGGTGGTTGGTTGGGTGGTTGGTTGGTCGGTTGGTTGGTTGGTTGGTTGGTTGACGCTGCGGGTCCTCCCCCCTGCTAATATCCTTGGCCGTCTCGATCCGCGATGTTCCCATCCCTCTAGCGGAGATCGGTTAATAATAGGTTTGTTTTACGGACGTGAGGGGAAAGATCCCAGCACCATGCGAAGTTCCTGGAGGGTTTGGCTAGCCCACGCTCTGTTCGCCACCTTCTCTCCACCCCGCGTGCGTACCTCCCTTGCGTGTCAGCTACTTGCCTCTACTCAGCCACCTACTCTCAGCTACCCGGATCAAACATGTCATGCAGAAAGCCTCGACTCGCCTAGGCCGGCCGAGCTTGGACCGTATGATTTGCGCGGTGGCGAGTGTTGGTGTGGGTGTGGACGTGGGGAGAAGCAAGGAACAAAAGAAAGACGAAGAAAAAAAGGCTAAAAACATGAGACGGAGAAGAGAAAAAGAAATTACGAAAGCAAAGAAAAGATGACAGGGCCGTCAGGCACCAACAGCAGTCATACGGAAGTCCTGAAAGGGCCGTGTCACACCACCCACGAGTTGGGGGCTTGCTCGCTAGGCAGTCTGATCTGTGTTAGTTTCGTGCGTAAAAACTGCCAGTAGGTATGGATGGGAGCCCAGGAGGTATCCAGCTGGGGGGGCGTCCACCGTCATCTCAGGGAGGTGGCGGAGGGAGCTGCGTGACGAGGCTTGCGTGATGGAGGGGCGTTTATTTCCTTTTGGCCGGGTCGAATGCTCCGTGAAGTGCCCAGAAAGAGAAGAAATTCATGCCTTGCTCTGCCTTGTTTCCCAAAGAAACGGAGGCGTTAGTCACACAGGAGATATCCATGTCAGAAGAGAACAAGTACCACGCATCGCAGCATACACCCAACATAACGACACGCAGTCATGATGCCATTTTGAGCCCAAGGTTATTCTTCCTCTTTTCCACAGTGACCGGTCAGAACAGGGGCTCTAGCTCGGCATGAACCAACCCCAATCGATCGGGACGGTCCTGCTGGACGATTGCGCTGGCCGTACGTACACAGTTACATCGCCTTGTTGCCTGCGCCTGGGCAGCAGTTCGTCTGCACCTGCGCCAGGGTGGGCCCACCAAGGAGGAGCAGATAGGAAAGCGGGGGGGTGATGGGTCTCCTCTCCCTCGTGGACGTCGACCAGCCCAACACACTCCGATCGAGAGCTGCTAGTGCGCATGCCCAGCAGCCCTAAGCATCCTGGGCGCGCTTGGCAGTCGTCAAGGGCGAGCGGCGGGTGCGACGGATAATGGTTGCGAGACGGGGGCGGAAGACAACATCCGACTACTAGCATCTATGTATCTCGGATCAGAGGAACCCTCGAGCTAATTATTCCAGCCCGTCAATGGTGTGCTGTCCAATGGCAGGGGGAAAAAGGGGCTGGCTGGACGGCCCTCAATGACACTTCCAACCGCTCGTCTCCACAACAAGGACCACGCATATCCCTTTGAATCAAGCCCGGCAGTCGGAAACCGGGGGCGGACAGCCGAGGCCGGTCGGTCATCATGGCCGCTTGGCGTCATCCTGTGCCCCTTGAGTGCGTGCTCCCGTTTAGTTCTCACCGGCTTCCAACCCCCATAATGTTCAAGTTTGATCACCATCAACGACCAAAAATTTTGTAATCCCCGACCACTATGAGCAGAGCCGCATCTGAATCAATCTCGTGGCCGGTCTAATAGAGACAAGGAAACATCCACCGCCTTCCCTGAATAGAGGCGGTGAGCGCTGCTACTACGAAAACCCCTACAATACCGCATCTGAGACAGCTATGAGGTAAGAGGTAGGAGGCTAGCTAGTGGCGTATTTTGCCTAGACACGCCGGTCCAAGAAAACGCCAGCTCCCTCTCCACACTCTCTCTGTCCTCTTTGTGCTCTTTGCTCTTGCTTTTTCGTCCTCTTGTATCTCCCCGCTACAAAAGTACGCTGTCCTATCCACGTTTTATCTAGCCCAGGTGGGTAAAGAGCCTTCCTCCAGCGCCCAAATACCTCTCATGCAGCCATTGCTAGCCGACTCTCTCTTGGCAGTTATAGCTATTTCTGTTCCGCTCCACATCGGCAAGTGCTGAGGCGGAATGCACTAGCATCCTCTTGGCTAGTTTGCGGGGATAATGGGTGGCTTTCCAATGGTCGTCTGAGGCTGCCCAAGTTGCGTCCGTAGCGTTCCCCCCCTGGGCGGGCTCAGCATCATCGGTGATCAAGGAAAAGCAAGCCGGGCACGCAGGGCCGCCAGGATGTGGAGATCGCGAACGTCCAGTAGGATAACTTCCTTGATTACGTATGAGCTAGTGGCAAGGCGCCGGCTAGCCCAGCGAGGCCGCTAACCATTGATACCCCCGGCTCTTTGCTTCTTCTCTTGGGCTCTGGCTCGCATGATCGCCTCTGTACCTTGCCAATCTTGGCATCACCTGCGCTATCAGTGTGCCATCCGACTTTTGGGCTGCGGCGTGCGTGGTGGTGGTTGATATCTTTTTTTTTTCAGTGGCTGCCGAGAAGTAGGAGAGGTTGGCTATATCACAGTGGGAAGAGGATGGCTTGCGTCTATAAAGAGTCTCTTGTCCTTCCTCTGGAACTCCTCCCTTTTTCTGACTGCAACACAAGGCTCGTCTCACCTGACAAGCTCATCACATCATATCCCTTACTCCCCGATTTTCAACCTTGTGTGTTCCCATCCCAAGCCGCTACCAAGCACGGGATTGCCACGTTCTCGCTCCCTTCCCCGTATCTTTTCCCCACTGAAACCTATCGGCAAGGCGACCTGCTTCCGACAATCGCACCAACAGACAATGGACCCACGGCAGCCAAGCATGCCATCCTCCGCCGGCCAAGACCAGGGCCAGGGCCAGCGGCAGCAGCGGCAGCGCCCGCAGCCGCAGTACAGGCGCTACCGGTATACGGTCAACGGGCAGACCAGGATCACGCCGCTGATGCCCTTTTACGGGCGGTGCCGGGCCCGGCATATCTTCCACTACGATCTGCCCACCCGCCCGGCCCCGGGCAGCGCCCAGCCCCCGCCGCCGCCCTACGACGCCGCGGGTGCTCAGTCGCAGCAGCAGCAGCAACAGCAGCAGCAGCAGCAGCAGCAGCAGCAACAGTCTGCTGTCGACGACGCGGACGAGTACCTCTATCCTGCAGACCGGACGTATCTCTTCATCGTCCATACCGAGCTGTGGTGCTACTGCCCGGATCCCCGGGCGCACTCCTTCTTCATCGGGAACGACCCGGTGGAGGTCACCGACGAGGAGGAGATGGGGCTGTTCTACCAGGCCTCCGGGGCCGCCGCGGCCCAGGGCATGTACGTGGCGGACGACGGTAACCTCATCGTGCAGCCGTGCCCCCGCCCGCCGTCCATGCCTGACGATCGCGGCGTATGGCGCTGCGACCGCTGGGCCGGCGGCAACTGCACGCACGATGGCTGGACCCTGTACGCGGGAGCGTCTTGCTTTGGCTGCATGGTGAGTGACAGCATGGTGTTTTTGACTTCTGCCGTACTTGTTATCTGTACGGCCAATTCTCACTAACTCAATGCCGGACAAATGACAGACTGACGCGGGGTTTTACAACTCGGATCTGGGGCATGGGGAAAAGTTCTTCGGCAACGGAGCGGATCAGCCAGGACTGTAAACCCGGTTGACGGGAAATGGTGGAGGAAAACACCTGAACATGGGAACACGAGGCGTTGGTTGATTTGGTGACTTTTTCAGTGACTTGTGGTTTTGTAGCCATGCCAAGTTTCGCTTTGGTGGTATTGTAAACGTACACGTCTGGTTTGCGAAACTTGTCGCCGTTAATAGCACTTAACTCTAAAAGCACGGACGATGAAATCGGAACAACGAGATTTTTTCGCCCAATTATTTTACGCACTGTGCCTCTCACAAATCTGCACACCACATTAATGAAAAGCACAGTGGTTGTATCACAGAAGACACTGTCCTCAATCAAGCAGCTCCAATATTTGTCGCACAGCCAGCCATTGAAGTTTGCGCGTCGACAACTTCACCAAGTAAACGCCAACATCGGCGAAAGTAGCTCACACGGAGCAAGCCTGTCGAAATGGCGCACATAAGGCATAGGGCCCTGCCTTTGCTCAACCATGCCGCCGCCCCTCGTATATGTAAGGGCATATTCTTGATGAATGCTGCCGGCCACCCCCTGGGTGGCAGCAAACCACGTGCCCGATTCGCCATTGGGAGTTCTCCACTGACGAAAAAAAAACCCAAAAAAAAACCACCCAGCATTGACGGCTTGCATGCGCAACGCCGGCGGCGCCCGCACATTCGCCAGCACCGCCGCGGCGGCCGGCGGGGGCAAGCGGTCGCCCAAAGACAGCCTCTCGCACCTGCGCAGGCGGCGGCTCCGGGACGGCGCGCCGGGCGAGGCCGCCATCCCGAGCCGCATCCTCGTCCAGGACGACGTCGGGGTCGTCCGGGGCCGCCTGTCCCAGGGCGGCGAGGTGCAGGGGCGGCTGGGGCTGCGGCTGCGGCGGCCCCTCCACGCCGGGGATACCGAGAGGGGATGGGAGAACAGAGCAGCAGCAGCAGCAGCAGCAGCATCAGCATCAACAGCAGCAGCAGCACCGGCGGGGGTCACGCCCGAGGCGGCGACCGCGATCGGGGAGGCCGTGATGGCGGTCAAGGAGGCGGCCATGGCCATCTCGCGCGCGTCGGGCGCCATGCTGCACCTGACCAGGGCGCTGGAGCGGGCGGGGCGGCGCGAGGAGCACGATGCGGGCAGGGAGCGGAACCTGCAGTCGATGCGGGAGACGGCCGGCATGGCCAAGTTGCTGGAGAGGACGGCGGGGCGGCCGGTGCCCCAAGTCGCCGTCGACCTGGCCGTGGAGAGCGAGGCCGCCGCCGAGTCGGAAGAGATGGAAGCCATGCCGGAGGAGACGGAAGACACGTGGGAAGAGACCGAAACCATGCCGAACGAGAGCCAAGCCGCCACCCAGGAAATGACCCCAAAGGCCATAAGGAGGGCGGCGGCGGCGGCCAAGCGGGCGGCCAAGAAGGCGCGCAAGGAGGCGCGCAGGGCCGAGGCCATGGAGGCGCAGATGAGCAAGGTGCGCGAGCAGAAGGCGCAAGAAGCCGGGACCTCCCAGGCCGAAGACGGCGACGGCGACGGCGAGGGCCCAGGCGAGGAGGCGGCGCCGCGGCCGTTGACCAAGAGGGACAGGGCCAGGCTCCGGAACGAGGATGCGGCGGCGAGGAGGGAGGCGGGCAGGGTGGCGGCAAAGCTGAACAAGGAGAAGCGACAGGCCTGGGCCGGGCTGCGGGCCGCCAGCAAGATCTCTCGCAAGGCCGCCAAGGAGCAAAAATTGGCCGACGCCGCGCAGGCAGAGCTCGGATTGAGCGATTATTCAGAAGGCAGTGACAGTGATAACAAGCCCTAGGTAGCCAGCAGCCCTCGAAAATTTACCTCCACTCGTTATCTTGCAGAATGCACCCTTGTCTACTTGCCGATTCACAAAGCGGTTTGCGGCATCACGGAAATGGGGCCAAGTCAAAGTTGGCTTCAAATGCTCCATGATGTTTTGATTATCTACGTGACCACTGGCGCAAGCCTCGACTGCGTAGTTGGGGGTGAACCATCCGCCTCTCCACCAAGCGACACCTACCCCCAGAAACCGAGCAGTTAGCATAATCAAGACCATGTGCAAAGTCGACGGAGTAGGGGGGTTGCCACTTATCCCCACGAAACAGGGGGGTTGCCCTCCCGTCATTGCTGAAGGGAGGGCAACCTGGGCCGCCATGCCACTAGCGCGCCCATGTCTTCCTGCCAGCTGCCCAAGCCGCTCGAGCGTTTCCCCTGGCCCTGGACGAACGGCCGCCATGTCCCGTCAGCGGGTTCCGGACAAGCGCGAAGCTTTGACTCCAACTCTAGATGGGTCCCGGAACCACGAGAGAGCGCATCCGGTCAACGGACAGTTCATCCAAGGTGTGGGGGCGTCTCGATGGTGGCTGATTTCTGGCTGGGTTTTCGTATTGCTGCAAAGCGCCTTGGTCAACACTGGCAGAGCCTTACGCCTGCACCCGCCGTAGATCTCCGGGTGCTGCCAAACCGCCCACAATATGCGCTCCAAGCACCAGCGGTAGCGCGGCCGTGGCCGAAGAGCTCCGCCCGCAGCGCCGAAGTCGTGGAAGACAGGAACCCGAACCACAGTTATGCTCTCTCCGTGTTGCTTTTGAAAAAAAGGCGCTGCCAACAGGGACTAGTTTTTCGTTTGGGTCCACGAACAAGCGAGACGCAGGGCGCCTCGCGAGACCGGACGGGGGTGAAATACATCCACAAAAAGTCCCCGGAAAAATCCGCTTGCTTCTGGTCTCAATTCGTCGGCGGCCGTTTCCAGCCGCGCGTCGAAAAAAAGGAACACGGCAGAGGCGGACAAACAGAACACTCGTTGCCCTTCCGAAGGGAAGGGAAGGAGGCTGTGGTTGTGGCGTTCTGTCCGCCGTGGGACCGGAGCCCACAGCGGGTGATTAATGCGTCTGGCCGGGACCCCATGCTGGGCATGGCGCATCGAGAAGACGATACGTCTCGGGAGCCGGGGAGCGGAGCTTGGAAAGGGTTGGATGCCACGAGGAAGGCCGTAAGAGGGTGACATGACTGGGCGAAGAGGGTGCAGAGGGCGTGACAACGAGGCAGGAATAATCAGCTTCACCGGCTTCCGTATATGGCCCATAGATCCCCGCTCACAAGAGCGACAGAAGTCGGCTCGAGCGATTCCGGCGAGGTGAATCGAGGACAGAAGTGAAGGCGGCGAAGCTGATCGTGGTGAGCCATCATTGCGCCCTCCCTCTGTCGCCGCAGGACGACGGGCTTCCTCGGAGGGAAGCTCGGCGTCATGTCCGTGGGGGTTGGCCCCTCGTGACATCTCCCCAACCAAATGCTCAAAGTGTCTCCCAGCATCCTCCGAGATCCAGAATGACCGGAGTGACTGGTTCCAGGTGACAAGGCTGAAGAGCGCCCTCAGGCCAGAGGGTCTTACCGAACAGACTCTAGCCTTGCCGATTGCCCACCTTGTCCCCCCGCGGGCGGAACGGGAGGGGGTGCCTGGATGCCGCCCCCGAGGCCGGTCCGCACCTCGCTCGCCACGCTCAGCCCCCGCACTTTCCTACCCGCCGCCCGTGAGGGCAGCAGGCCAGAGAGCACATAAGAGCAGTCGCATGAAACGAGACTCGGGCATAAAAGGGGGGGCGAGCGGACCCGCGAGACGCAAACCTTTTTGGAGATGATTTCCACGATCAAACTTAGGGTTAAGTTCCGAATCCTGTTCCCCCCGCTCGGGCCGGTCGCGCGAAGGCGAGTGCCACGGCAAAGCAAAAAGAAACCACACGCGGCGATCATTGCACGGTACCCGATACGGGAGCGAAGATGCGACGGTTTGCCGTGGCAGGTTTGCCGAGCCCGGGCGGGGAGGGCACGAAGCACATGTCCGCCGAGACGGCCACAACGCGGAGACGGATGACTGTAGGGGAGGCGTGGCGCAAATGAGGGGGGCACAGCTACAACAGAGTGCTGAGACTCGGTCGAGCGGGCGAGAGAGCAATATCTGTGGCCGGGTCCGGGTCTTCACACGGTCTTCGTTGGCACTGCGGATTCGCGGTGGCTGTCTGGGAGCAGCCCTGCTCGACGGCTTGACTTTGCTTTCTGGGTGAGGCGTGGGTTAGGAAGGGACTAGAGAAAGACGTGGGTGCTGGGCATTGTGAGACCTGATTCCCAGGCCGGGCGTTGCTCAGCAATGGGTGGGATGGAGGAAGGTTTAGGCCTTCGCGGGGGGGACGCGGGACTTTTATGGCACGGAGATGGGACGACGCGCCTGGCTGGGATTAGCTAAGACGTGTGTTCTCGCGGTGTCACGCGCACGGCCCCACATTGATATTAGACCCACCTACCGCTACTCGACAGCACATACAGGGGCTTCCAGCAGCTTCTACAGCACCTAAATGATTTCTCAGGCCTCAATCGTGGTGTCTAATGGTAAATGTGCTTGACTTTGACCTAGGCCGAGTTGAATTTCAGCTCACCTCTGAACATGCACAACTTCATGTCCAAGCTTCAACTACAGCTGAACAAAAATGGCCTCGACGGGCCCTCAGCAATCGTCCTACGACGAGCTACTGGAGAGGCTCGTTGACTTGGGCACAAAAGCCTTTGACCCGAGCCTCCCTAGGGATTCGAGAGAGCCAGCTCGCCAAGAGTTTGACGACTATGTCCAGAAGTAGGTGAAAGACGGCAGCCTCGACGGCAGCTGTCGCTCCAAGAGATTTAATAAAGTCCATCTTCTGACTCTGTTCTGAACTCGAACCCACCAAACCCAAAAGAGCCGGAACCGTGCCCATAATCCCGGCCCTCAACACCCTGATCCAGCCCAACAAGGTCCCGCCATGGCTGCGCACCGAGTTCGTGCGCCTGCTGGCCACGGTGCCGCTCCGCCGCTACGGCGTGCGCGCGACGCTGGAGTTCGTCTTTGCCGTCCATCCCACCACCGTCCCGGGCGGCGCCGCGCAGGCAGCCTCGGCGCCGGGGGGGCCGCGGCCGTCCAAGCCCGGCGAGCAGCAGAAGCGTCGCAACGCCACCATCACTCAGGAGGCCATGGCCATGGCCTCGCGCCTCCTGTCCACGCCGCCCGCCTCCGTGTCGGCCGACGAGTGGTTCGCCGGCATCTCCCCACAGCTGATGGAGATCCTCGACGGCGACCACGGCCTGGAGCTGACTAAGGTGGCGGCCTATGTCGTTGGGTTTGGCATCTTGGGCCGTAGGCAGTTTGGCGCCCCTGGTAATACTTTCCCCGACACCTGCTATGCGCCGAGACTGCTCTGGGAAGCTCCGGCTGATGATAATAATCCAACAATTTAGGCACTGCTGGCTGGCGCAGTTTCGTCGAACCGATGCTCAAGGCTATCAAGCCTGGCCCGCAAGAGGTAGATTCTCTGGACCCGGCAGGCTCGGACGAGGTTGTCGACCTCAGCAAGCCCTCAGTCCTCGTTTCGCCGGCTGATTTAGCCACCGGTCTCCGTCGGCTTCACCACTTGGTCGTGTCGCACCCCAACCCCGGCCTGGCACGGCGCCTGATAAGCCCCGTTCTCCTTCCCCTGTGGTCTCTTACTTGGAGGGGAAACCCTCAGACAAAAGAGTCTGAAGAGGACGACTACTTCCGCCCGGCACAAAACCTGCTGACCATTTACCTGAAAGTCGCTGGCTCCCTGGGTCCAGTCTATACTATCATCCACAACCTTCTTTACAACGGGGAGCGGAATAGCGAGAGACTGATATGGGCGTTCGAAGAGCTGCCTGAAAGGAAGATGCAGATTGTTGTGCCTCCGCGGCAGCAAGCGTTCCTTCTAGCTGCCGAGGAGATCAACCTGCCCCAAGCTGAACAGCGAGGCCAGAGGCTCTTGACATTGCTCGGCTCCGTCTTCACAGATGAAGAAATATCTACGATATTTTTGGATCTGTTCGGCCGATGGGTCAAGCCCGGAGGACAAAAGGAGACTTCCTTCTTGCAAACCAAAGGCGAGGCCGATACGGGCCAGGACCCTAAACATCTGTTGCTGGAGAATCAGGTGCTCCAAGCCATGATGCTAAAATTTCCCGAGAGGCTGGCCAGCCAACCAGGCCACATTCTTAAACTCGTCGACGAGATCCTCACTCAGCCGGATGGCGAGCAGCAGGACGATGAAGTCATATCCGTGGCGCTGAGTTTGCTCAATATGATTGCGACAACACCCAACTTCCGCAGGAGCATTGTGAACAAGGATCTGATGGAATCGATCGAGCAGGCACTGGGCAAGCTCAGTAGGCATGGGAGCGGCGATGTCTCAACAACGGCCGCGAACCTCGCGCTCTTTCTCAAATACCGAGACGGATTCGAGCCCGAGGATTCCGGGCCCAGCCAGACAGACCGACAGGTTCAGGACCGCAAGACGTACGCGCTGGCGGTGTCATACATCACCGACTCCGACTCCCCGCCGCCCGTGCGATCCGAGGGCCTGAACCTCATCCAGAGCCTCGTGCTGGCCAACAGCCCCGTCCTGGACATATCGGCGGTGCTGGTGCTCCTGTCCAAGCTGCTGGCCGAGGACGAGGACTACATCAACCTGCGCGTCGTCAGGATGTACACGCAGCTGGCCGACCGGCACCCCAAGTCGGTCACGCGCGAGCTCGTCGACCGCTACGTGGACGCGGCCGAGCTCGCGGCCGTCGACACGCGCCTCCGCTTTGGCGAGGCCCTCGCGCAGGCCGTCGAGCGCCTCGGCCAGACCTTTGCCGGCGACGCCGCGCGCCACGTCTGCGAGGCGCTCCTGTTGCTGGCCGGCCGCCGCGGCCACCGGCCCAAGACGGAGGCGAAGCAGGCCCGGGACGAGAGGCTGAGGAAGCTCAAGGCCGAGAGGGGGGAGCTTGACGACGAGAACGATGCCGACGACGATGACGCCGCCGCCGCCGGCGGGCTGTCGGAGCGGCAGCGGGAGGACAACGAGGTGCTGGCGCGCATCGTCGAGGGCTGGGGCAGCAAGCGCGGGGCCGAGGACGTGCGCGTGCGGGCGTCGGCGCTGTCGATACTCGCCGACGCCATCGAGACCAACGTCGGCGGCGTCGGCCCGGAGCTCGCGGCGTCGGCCGTCGACCTGTGCCTGCAGGTGCTGGCGCTCGAGCCCGAGCCCGAGAAGGGCATCCTGCGCCGGTCGGCCGCGCTGCTCGTCCTGGCCTTTGCGCGCGCCCTGGACGCGGCCAGGCGCGAGGGGCGGCGGCTCGGGTTCGGCCTCACCGAGGAGAGCAGGGGTGACATGGTGCGCGTGCTCGGCTACGTCGCCGACACGGACGGCGACGGGCTGGTGAGGCAGCACGCGCGGGACGTGGTCGAGAGTTTGGAGAACTTCCGGCTGGGCATGGCGATGCCCGAGCTGGGCGAGGGCGGCGGCGGCGGCGGCGGCGTCCCGCCCATCGCGCGCCTGGCGGGTATTGATTTGGACTTGCGGAACGTCGGGGCTGGGAACACGGCGGCGAGGCCGGTTATCGAGGAGGTTGAGTAGGGGTGTGGATAGGGCGACCTCCAGAGGCATCTGGTTGCAATGTGCAACAGCTCGCCAGACAGAAAATTAAATATGAACCTGGCCATGTCAACATCTGGTATCCGTGGCACCTGGAATCTCTTCCGCCTCATCAGTCCCTTCTGACAGTCAACATTCGTCTTTGACCGATCTCCTAACATATGCCACACGGCAAGTAGACGCGGTGCCCAGAAAGCCACATGGAGATTGTTAACTATCGAATGACACAGGAGCATACGCCGCCATCTTGTGTCTCGGTGTAGATATATTTACTTATTTATACTCTGTTCTGTCTATGGAAGAGACCTCAGTGCTACTGCTAGGTGTTGCGTGGGAAAAACCCTTGGGTTGTGCCTAGGGAGGAAAACCCTGCGCCTGCGACCCGGCACCGGGTCGCAGGTGTAGATATATGATATGGCTTAGTACAAAACATGCACCATGGAAACAGCCTGTCACGGTGTCCGAAATCTCCATCATCTCCACCACAAATCTCAGCACGACCAGTCCGGGCAGGGGCCTTTGCTGGAGTCTGTGCTGTGTCGGCCGCGTCAATGGAAATGCCTTCTCCCAGAGCCACCCCTTGACCTCCTCCAGTTCCACGTATGCTGTCCACCGCGGCTGCCGCCGCACGACTCTCGGGTCTGTTGTCTTGTTTGAGTGGTCGTAGTGGCCATCTTGGTCGGAGCCGCGAGAAATGAAGCCGAATAGCACATATGAGATGGCCCCTACGCCGAAAAGGCAGAAAGTAATGGGGAGGAACATTGTGGCGTGTATAGATGATGCTTGGCTGTGCGGTGTGCTGGAATGATATCTCCGGGAAAGCCTAACTAACTGTGTTCGTACTGTTGTGGGAGTTGAACTGGCTCGGCTCAAGAGACCCAGCGGCTGGCTGTTATGGTTACGGCTCCATTCTTGGATCTATACCAACTCCACCAAAGCTGCCAACATGCACAAATCCCGAAAGTCACCGCTGGCGAAAAGGTCTTTGTGGCAGCGACGGCTTCCTGGCGTGCCGGTCAAAATCACCGCTGCGATCGCCTGCCAGCGTGAGGGCATTCCAGTCCTCCTCGGTAAATGAGGTGCCGGTTGACGTTGAGCTTGGCCCCTTGGCCGATGAGCCACCCCCGGACGGCGATTGCCCGGGCTGTTACCGCCGGACGGCGGTTGTCTGGGCTGTTACCGCCGCCGCCTTTGTGGCCGGCCGGCCGCTCAGAGGCGGCCCAACTGTAGCCCACCTTGGGGGTTTCCCCGAGGACGGAATCCGCGCCCAATCATCCTCCCGGCGCTTAGCACCACCACCTTGCTTGCTCATTCCACAACCCACAGCTTGTAGAGCCGCGCTTCTGTGTGCCGGCGGATGCGCGGCGAAGTGCCGGTCTCCCTTGTTCCAGGCATTGCTCTTTGTGGATGGTGAGCCGGAGCCGCGGACGACTCCACAAGCAATGAGCCGTGATATCAGCTTGTCGGTTGCAGGAGGCTGGTGAGACCACCAGGGTGCTCCTCCTCCTCCTGGTGCTGCGGGAGCCCCCGCCAGGCTCAACAGGCCTCTGGCTGGACCTGATATACAGTCCCATGTACCCTTATCAGACGCCCCGTGCATATAGCTGATCGAACAGCCATCCGAGAGCTGCCCATGCGAGATGCCATAGATTGCGTGGCGCAAACCGGAGCGCAGCTCTTGCTGCGCTTCGTATCCAAAGCATGCCCAGAGGATTGCCTTCCAAAGCCCAGCACGCTGATGGGCTCCCACGGCGCATCCCACCTGTCGCAGATTTGCAAGTCCATAAAGTCCTTCTCGAACCAAGCCCAGCCTCGGGAAACTATGTCCGCGTGTTCTGCGGGCAATCGTTTCCCAGCGACGTGTGGGCCGCCGAAATACACGTCCTGTACGTACGTGACCTGCAGGAATGTCCAAAAAGGCTTGGGCAACGCCTGCTTTTCGGGCCAGAACGTGTACGTGGTGGGGTGGATCGTCAATCTCGAGAGCCACGGAGAGGTCTCGCTGGCTGATGCACCCAAGTGTTTCTCGTGGTCGATGCTGGCCAACTGGCGACTGAGACGTTCAGCAATGTTGACACAGGATGCAGATGCCCCGAGGCATTGATTTTCTGCCACCCAGAGATTGCTCCCAGAGGGACCAGTGCATTTGAACTCGATGGCGAGGAATGGAAACGCCAGAACTTGCACACGTTGTTGTAGTCGTTACTGTTGATGTGGTTGTTAAGATCGACCATAGTTGATGCACGGCTTGACCCTGGTCCAGCAGACCGTCTCTCTTCCGGTCGCTGGCTAGGGCTTCCGATGTTTGCGCCGCCCGGCTTTGGTGAGTTGTCGAAGCGGTAATTGCGTATCGCTCGGTGTGAGGCACCAACCAGAAGCCAACCCGGTGGCTACGGTGGCTGTTGTCGAGACTAACAATGGATGCAGGGGATTCGATCAAGTGATTCTCGAGGGTCTCCAGGCGTCGAGCGCAAACTTCACTCCAGGTCCGCTGCGCCTCTGGCAAGGAATTGAATAAGGGACATTGCGCGCAGCAGCACCGCATAGCAGTTGCCCCGCGCTCCTCGACCCTCGGCACGTCTTGCCTGGACAGTTCTCGCATAACCTTAACCGTGGTCTTGCAATTCTCGAGCCGGAGCGTCCGGATACTCCCGCCGTGGCCGATGAGCACGTTGGCGAGGAGAGACGGGAGCTATGATGCCCGCTCTGATCGTGGGTGATGATGATCTTATGGAAGGCGGGGAGCTTGCTAGGGCCGACGGATGACACCAGGTCGTGGAGGCCCTGGCGCCCCCCCATGGCGAGACTTTTTCTCAGGAGACCACGGGCTCAGCGGGCGTCACGACGCATCTCCCGTTGCCGCAGGGGGGTCCATGAGGTTGTCGCGGTCGGCAAACACGATCCCGTTGAAAATCCCTCTTGTCTTCCGCTCCGACGCTGGTAGGTCACGGTTAATAACCAAGGTGTCGGCGAGGTCGGGACAATGGCGGAAAAGCTCACCAGGCTCAACCAGCCGATTAGGAATGGCACATGGACCAGCTGGGAGTTGTTTGCGATGCCCTTGAGCTCACTTCCCGTTGATTTCGTCGTAGCAGAGGAGAACGTCGCTGACTCGGTGTTTGCGGAACCAGATCTCGATCGGGCCACTCCGTCTGGAGGCCCAAGAGAAGGCAAAGGCCTCCAAGTCCCCTTGTGTACACTCGACCAGGATCTAAAAGAGTTCACGCTCAAGGCTGGAGTTAGACCAGACGAGGAGACCACGTTGCGGTTCCAGGTCAAGAGGAAGGATTCACTATTCTCCTCCATGCGCGGTGGGTCAGTTTGGGAGTCGGAGCAGCGTAGCGATGATGCGAGCGCTCGGGATGTTCTGTCCATCCTTACCCAATCTTCCTCCGACATATCATCCAGTCTCGCGAACTCGTCCTCGTAGTCCTCACAGACTTCGCAGACCTCGTTCATCGCCGCCCTCAATCATCATATCCAGCTGCCGTTTGAGGTCGAGGCACTCAGTTCCAGCTGAGATTCGCAAAGACACAAGTTTGTCAACATGACCAAGTCCCGGGGCTGCGCTGTCCTCAACGCCGAGACGTACCTTTTGGGTACCGGT
Source organism: Gaeumannomyces tritici R3-111a-1 (assembly GCF_000145635.1). NCBI lineage: Eukaryota > Fungi > Ascomycota > Sordariomycetes > Magnaporthales > Magnaporthaceae > Gaeumannomyces > Gaeumannomyces tritici. The sequence goes on along the minus strand of NW_008804546.1, from coordinate 5,550,026 downwards.
ATGGGGTGGAAGGCCAACTCACACGCTGCGCAGGACACCCATAGGTCTATCCGCCCTATACCATCCTCTTCTGAAATGACATCCGGCAGGCACCGATACCATTTTTCCATTGTCCGTTTGACATGGCAGTGGATCGCAGAGCTTGTAGGGCGACCCTTCGATCATCACTATCAGTGAGATCAGCCTCCTGGTCGTCAGCATGCTCACGGTCACCCCGGGGCTGTGGTGGATGGATACACAGAGTGTAAGAGTGTGTGTATGGTTTGATATATATATATGGGGATAGGAAATTGGGGTTGCCGGCGCTGGTAGGGGTGTTGTTGTGCTTGTTTGTGTGTGTGGCCTGTCCAGGGGCCCCCCGCCCTCTGGCCTCAAGAGCAGAGATGCTCCAAAGGGCGGATGAGTTTGTTGGTTTGAGATGTAGCAGCAAGGAGAGAGACGTAGCGATGGATGATGAAGCTTTATCACCAAAGGCGAGTGGGATTGGAGTTGAGAAGTCGCAGGTTGGGTATCAACGCACTGTCACACAATAGACTGAGGGGTAATGCAAGTAGCCGTGATTCCATCACATTCCACCATGGCGAAACAGTGCCGGGCAGCCGGGGGCGGCATCGCCCCTCACAGCTGCCTGTAAAATCCAAGCAGTTTCCTCGCGCCGACCTCCCACTGGACGTCATTCTGGAGGTGGTGGCCCGCCCCCGGGACCATGCAGAACCTCACCGCCTGGCCAGCGTTGTCGCGGCCCCCCTCCCCGGCCAGCGGCACCACCGCGGCCGCGTCATGGCCAGCCTCAATCTTCTTCGCCCTGGCCTCGCCAAGGAACGCGGCGCGGTAGGTAGCCGCGAGGTGACGCATCACGGGCGGGGTCATCAGCCTGTCCCCCTCACCGCTCATGACCAAGATCCTCTGGCTGCTGCCGTCATCCGCGCCCGCCCGGCCAAAGAGGCGGCGGAGCAGACGCTCCGGGTCGACAAACGGCCGCATCATGCTGATGGGCCACAGGAAGCTCTCGTAGGCGCTCGTGCGCGCCTGGAACCTGGCCACGTAGTCGTCGTCCACCCCGCCGTCGCTGAAGAAGATGCGCTTCGTAAGGGCCGGGTGCGATAGCGGCGAGTTGGGGTGCCAGCCGTGGAACAGCATCCGGACGGTGAAGAGCGGGTCCGCGCGCCACCAGTTGACGTAGACGCCCAGGCTGCCGAACCCGGGCACGGCGCCGAGCAGGGCAAGGCCGCGCACGCGGGGCAGGCCGCGCTCGCCGAACCAGGGGGCCTGGAGGACGTACTGCGACAGCCCGCCGCCGCTGGAGTGGCCGACCAGGACGACCTCGGTCTCGGCGCCGTCGACCGAGGCGTCGCGGTAGACGAGGGCGCGCATGGCCGACACGATGTCGTCGGCGAGGTCCCGGCGGGTGGTGCCGTACACCATGCGCAGGTAGCTGGGGTGCCAGGACTCGCCGTGGCCGCGGAGCGAGACGGCGTAGCAGGGGACGCCGCGCGCCGAGAGGTATTGCATGTACTCGAGCCAGACCCAGGCACTGCCCATGCCGCCATGGACGAAGAGTATGGGCGGGGACCGCGACGGCGGCTTACTGCCATCGGCAATGGGAGCGGCGTACAGGATCTCGAGGTCTCCCGAGGAGGTCTTGGTGAAGAAGCGCTCCACGCCGTCCGGGAGAGGAGGAGGAGGGGAGGTTGGGCGCGTCCAGCGTAGCCATTTGTATGACAGGTGAAAGTTGAACATGGTCAAGTGATGTCAAGTGCGTGGGATGTTGTCAAGGGTAGAGTTTTGGCTTCTTGAGATCTTCTTGAGATTAACGATGAAGATGGTTGATGGAGTGGAAAAGGGGTAGGTGGGCAGCCCTTTAATGTACTCACTCTCCTCATACCAGCTATCCTTAGCCCAGAGATAATAATCTACAGAGTCATAAATGACTGTCTGAGTGTAAGCCCGGCTTGGTCTCGTGCACATGCCCATGGCGGCTTTCAATGGCTGGACGCATGAAACTCCCTAAAAATTATCGCGAGCTGAGCTGCGTTCCGATCTGGGGCGGGAATTTCAGGGTGCGTTGGCCAGGCGCAGCTTTTAGTGAGTGATTGGACGTGGATATTCGGACGCCCCGAAATACAGGGAATGAATCACTCAAGCCTGAGGCTTCGGGCTGGCCATCAATGGATGCCTCAGATGCGTAAAATATTCACTCCGAGGAACCAGTTCAATCTACGTCTATCACCTCAATCCACTGGGCCCAGTGTCAAGGCGGCCTTACAGGCTCGCCCAACACCGCAACAGCCCTGTAGATCCATCTGCCCAATGAAGCACGCCCCACATTGACTCATGTCACCACCCTGGAGATGGGATCCCAAGTGCGCCTGCCAAATCGAGCCATTAGCCCGCGATCAAGGGCGTCTCACAGGAAGATGAAGGTCAGCACGAGAACTTGATGCTGCATCACCAAAAGTACCTCTGGTTCGTTCGAGCCGCCACCAAGGGGTTTTCGCGATCATATAGTCGCGGCAAAAAGCCCAAAATGACAACCGAAACCCTCACGGCAAAGGGCGGGGTGCGGGTTGCCATTGAAGGCTGCGTAAGTTTTTTCCCCCCTTCTTTTCCTTCTCACGCTGGGAACAGACGGCTAACCAACCAACCAACCCCAGGGCCATGGCACGCTCAACGCCATCTACTCCTCGGTCGAGCGCGCCAGCAAGGAGCGCGGCTGGGGTGGCGCCGTCGACCTGGTCATCATCTGCGGCGACTTCCAGGCGGTGCGCAACCCCGCCGACCTCAACGTCATGTCGGTGCCCGTCAAGTACCGCGCCCTGGGCGACTTCCACGAGTACTACGCCGGCTCGCGCGCCGCCCCCTACCTGACCGTCTTCACGGGCGGCAACCACGAGGCGGCCGCGCACCTGCGCGAGCTCTTCCACGGCGGCTGGGTCGCCCCAAACATCTACTACCTGGGCGCCGCGTCGGTCATGCGCCTGGGCCCGCTCCGCATCGCGTCCGTGTCGGGCATCTTCAACCCGGCCGACTACAACCGCCCGCACGGGGAGCGCCTGCCGTTCAGCTACCGCGACGTCAAGAGCTTCTACCACATGCGCGAGGTGGACGTGCGCCGCCTGCTCCTGCTGCGCTCCCAGGTCGACGTCGGCATCAGCCACGACTGGCCCCGCGCCATCGAGCGCCTCGGGGACGAGAAGACGCTGTTCCGGAACAAGCCCTACTTCAAGCAGGAGTCCCTTGACGGCACACTGGGGAACCCGGCCGCGACCTACGTCATGGACCGCCTCAGGCCCGCCTACTGGTTCTCGGCCCACATGCACTGCAAGTTCTCAGCCGTCAGGCAGTACGCCGACGACGAGGGCCGCGGGGCGGCGCCAGGGGCTGCTGAGGAGGAGTCTGCCGTTGCCGGTGTTGGGGCGGCGGCTGGAGCCGAAGGCAGCCTACCAGCCGACAACCCGGACGAAATCGACTTGGACATGGACGACGTCGACAACGACCAGGGAGGCGCCGAGACGCAAGCCGCCAAGCCCGCCGAGTCCAAGCCAGAGGAGACTCGGACAACCAACCAGGATGAGGAGGGCACCAACCCGGAGCAGCAGCAATCACCAGACAACAAGCACGCCTGGGAGATATCCGACGACCTCCGCGCCCTCCTCCCCGCATCCTTCCGCCAACCGCCCCCGACCGCCGAAACACCCGTACGCGCGACGGGAGGCCGGCGAACCACGCCCGGCCAGCCAGTGCCGCCGGGCATCACCAACCAGACGGTCCGCTTCCTCGCGCTGGACAAATGCCTCCCGGGCCGCCCCTTCCTGCAGCTGTGCGAGATCCACCCGCTCGACCCGGCCCAGGCGGCCGCGCACCCTCCCCTCCGCTCTTCCCGCGCCGCCTCCCCCACCCGTACCCGTCCCGCCGCTACCACCCCCACCACCCCCACCACAAAGGCCTACCCCCGCCGGTACGAGCTCGAGTACGACCCGGAGTGGCTCGCCATCACGCGCGTCACGTCCAAGGACCTCGCCGTCGGCATGGGCGACCCGTCGGTGACGCGCGCGCCCCCGGACATGGGCGAGGCGCACTACGCGCCGCTGGTCGACGCCGAGCGCGCCTGGGTCGAGGAGCACGTCGTGGCCAAGGGGAGGCTCAGGGTGCCCGACAACTTTGCGCACACGGCGCCGCCGCACGTCCCCGGTCGCCCCGAGGCCGTGGGCGGGCAGCCGGACGAGTACACGAACCCGCAGACGACGGCGTTTTGCGACCTGGTCGGCATCGAGGACCTGTGGGACGCGACCGAGGAGGAGAGGGCGGAGATGAAGGCCAACGCCCCGCCCGGCGGGCCATCCGGGGGTCCGGGTGGTGGTGGTGGCGGTTGGGGGCGAGGGGGGAGAGGCGGCGGCGGGAGGGGAGGGCGAGGCAGAGGTGGAGGTAGAGGCAGGGGCGGACGAGGTCGAGGGCGCAATTAGGACGCTCGTTACGTTCCAAGCTTTGACTGTACGGTTTCCAATACGGCGCCAATCTCACAGCGGGGCTTTCACGAAAGCAACGCGCAAACAATTGTATTCAAACACGGGTGGTCGAATCCGGCTGTATGTGCCACCCCATAAAGGTCTAGATCCTACGACGGCATGTATCCCCTCCTAAAAAGCTAGACCACCGCGAAGGTGAACGGTCCAGCAGAGTGTGGGGGATGTAAGTAATCTTCCATCTATATTAGGCGAACAACTCACAGACACAAGGTCTAGTTGAACGCATATGCTAAGATGGTGGAGTGCTGTCACGAGGCATCAGGGAAATGCACACTGGCTAGGGTGAGGAGAACAGGCCGAGATACCCCAACTGGGGGTATCGGCTTGCTGTGTGTTTGCAGCCTACCCTGGCTGTCTATATCAGGAACATTATTGCCAAATCCCGGAACTCCTGCTGGGCAGCTGAATTGGCTAGCCCATGAACGGAAGCCAATATCCCAAACTCCGGTCATCAAATCATGAAATGCCTGGGGATACCACTGGCCTGTTTTCACAAATCCTCTGATCGGCTGTCAGCATCATAAGGACAGGGAGAGAGGGGCTCAGGGGTAACACACTATGCATCCCGAGGTAGTCAGCCGCCATCAAGATCTCGAGGCAGAGCTCTGTGGGAATCTCCATGTCTGGGACATCTTGGGCGTTCTTGAACCGGTACCAGTAGTGAAAATAGTCGACCACCTTGCCAAGAACCACCCCGCTGGAGTCGACATGTTAGTCGACATCAAACATGGTAGCCGGTCGGCCACGGGGAGGGACGAAAGGAGAGAAAGGGCAAGTGTGGGCGTATGGAAGGACAAGGGGAGTCAGATCAAGTGTAGTCACAACTCCATAGAGGCCCGTCATGCCGAAGCATGCGTTCCTCGTCAGGCAGTAGCAAAACAGCTTTCATCATCCAGGGATTTCGGTTGCCCGGGATTTCGGTTGCCCGGCGAGGATGTAGGGCTGCGAGCGGGCAGGTCATAGCGACCGACCTGGGCGGGGCGACCCCAGGAGACTAGGCCGCTCGCGACTGGCTGGCTCGGGCAGGAAAACAAACCCACCTCAGCTCTTCGAGAGTGCACCGGCCAGACTCGGCCTCCAGATACTTGCTTTGAGGGTTGACCATGGTCTTGATGGTAGGGCTGGCCATGGCAGCCTCCCTGAGGACGACAAACTCGAAGCCATCGCTCGATACCAGCGTGATGTACTTTGAGGGGGGTTTGGTGCTGCCTTCGACATCCATCGTGTACGCTTGTATGGCGGCGAATGTCGAGAGACGTTGGTTGCGGCGCGGCAGAGGCGACGACAAGCGCGGGCTGGAAGGGGAAAGAGAGGGAGGGGTTGAGGGTGCTTTGTGAGGTAAAGATCGTCCTTCCACTTGGGCTTTTCTTTGTGTTCCGTTCCCGTCGAAGAAAGAGGTCGAGAAAAAAATAAAGCAGGAAATTGGAGGATCTTGGTGGAAAAGCTTTTGCAGGAACCCAGTCCCTGTAAGCAAGGGAGAGGCGAGCACGTGCCGCCTCTGACCAGCGCCCAAAGTGCGGGCGGGGCCGCAGAATGCAGCGCGCCTTTTCGTGACTGGGCGACCGCGGGGCAGGGGTGTGCCTCGCCTGGGCGCGCTCAGCCACTTAACGAAACGACTGGAGTGTGTTGATTGGGAGCCCCACCCTTTGCATCATCCGCCCGTGGTTCGTGGTTGCCGTGCCGACTATTGACAAAACGCTGTCGACAAGGCCCAGAACCTGGAATTGGGCTGCAGCACTTCCCTTTTGCGCCTCGTCGCTCCGCATCAAATCTCGCCGTGCCTCGACTTCTTTCTTCTACTCTCCTGACCCGAGAACCATCTATCACTCTAAACCAAACAGCTTCATTCCGCCGCACCATCTTACTGTTCATCTTCGACCCGGCTTGAGGCCTGCAGCACATTCATCTGTACACCGCCGTTGTCGTTTCTGCCAAACTCCAGAAAGCGCCGGTTGCTATTTGCTTGTCTCGTCTGGACGGCGATCGCCTTTGTCTCGACCAAGCCGCCATCCTTCCATCACACACACCCTAGCCGCTTCCTGCTCTTGTTTAGAAGTTTGGAAGAAGAAGGAATCAAACAAACACGCCACCGCAAACGATCGCCGCGGGCCATGGCCTCCTCATATCAATACCGCAACTCCTACTACAACAACAACAACCACAGCAGCGACAACCACCGCCAGTCGTCGCAGGAAAAGTACGAGCCGTCGATGCAGCGCAGGTCCACCATTGAGCGACGAGAGAACCGCGGGACCCGGTCGAGCGATGGCACTGTCAGCACCATGATGAGCTCGTCGACCGGTAGAGAGTCGTCGGCGACCCACATGACCGAGGCTCCTGCCTACTCCAAGAAGATTGTCGTCGTCGGCGACGGCGGCTGCGGAAAGACATGCCTGTTGATCAGCTACAGCCAAGGGTACTTTCCAGAGGTATGTCGAAATAGGTCCTGTTTCTCCTTTGCTGGACAACAACTGACAGCGCTCGCAGAAATACGTCCCTACTGTTTTCGAGAACTACATCACCTACCCGACACACAACCCCAGCGGTAAGACAGTTGAGCTTGCCCTGTGGGATACGGCCGGCCAAGAGGAGTACGATCGCCTGAGACCGCTCTCCTACCCCGAGACCGATTTGATTTTTGTCTGCTTCGCCATCGACTGCCCCAACTCACTAGAGAATGTTATGGACAAGGTTCGTTGCCATCCGCTCCTTGGCTCATGTTTTGGTGTAAAACTGGTCTGACAAGCAACAATTCAGTGGTACCCCGAGGTCCTACACTTCTGCCCCTACACACCGCTCGTCCTGGTTGGGCTCAAATCGGATCTGCGCTTCCGCAAAACCTGCATCGACATGCTCAAGGCCCAGGGCCTCACGCCCGTGACCGCCGAGCAGGGGCAGGTCGTGGCACGCAAGATGAACGCCCAGTACATGGAATGCAGCAGCAAGGAGATGCGCGGAGTGGACGAGATCTTTGAGCTCGCCATCGAAACAGTCGTCTCCAGCGACCGCAAGGTTCTCGAGGCCCAGGCCGCATCCGGCGGCGGCGGCGGCAGTGGTGTCACCTACTCGTCGGGTGGCAGCAATTTGCCTGGGTTTGGTGTGCCCAAGAGGAAGAAGCGAAAGTGCAACTTCTTGTGAGGGGCTTGAAGTGAAACACCGGTGCTTTCTGCCTGCTGCCAACCTTGATAATCCTCCCAACGCCAAGTGGTGACGGGGGGTGCTTTTCGCGCCTCCGCTAGCTCTCCGTGCTTGTTTTCTTTTGCTATATCTTTTTCTTCTACCCGATCCCCCTCTGCATGCGCCACACAACACTCTACACCCACCCCCCCAAGCAACTGAAGAAACATGGAGACGGTTCCGCGAAGGACGAGTTGGATGAGGGTGCACCGCCCAGCATGAGCCGTGCACCAGGAGGTGAGGGGGAGGGGCGGACGAGTATGAGGGAGAAGACAACCTAATGAACGACCTACTGCACGATTCGGGACGACTTTTGTTTTCTATTTGTCTCTGTTTGCCCCTGTTTGCTTCTCGTTTCTTTTTTTCTTCGCTTCGTTTGCCCGCAGGAAAGGGATATCTTGGAGATTTAGGTACGGGTGGAATCGTGGCATACCACTCCCCTGCGCCCTTACTCTCGAACTACGTTGTTACCGCGAGCGCGACCGACGATTCATTGAATGTTTTGTTCCTGTTGCCCTTTTTTTTTTCTTCCCCTTGGAGATGCGATGCGCCATCTTGGACAGGCGGCGACTTTGTCCATGGTCAGACGAGACGAGATCTTGATGATATTGGGAAACCGTTGCGAGGCGGTTCGAAAAACAAAAACGAAGACCAAGAGGAGGATCATGTTTTTTTGTTTTTTTTGGCCGAGGTGCGGCGTATTGTGTCTGGCACTGCATCGAAACGGAATCATTGCAAGGCGCAAACGGTCGTCGCAGAGGATGTGGGAGGCCAAGTATCGTCACGAGCCACCTCCATCCTCCATTCTCGTTTCTTTTCATGCTTGACAGTTATCATTCTGGCTGCGATGGGTTCGGCGACTCCTGTATTCTCCCTCTCCCTCTCCCCTCCCAGCCCACCCCGTGTGTTTTTTTTTTCGTCTTACCCGTTTTGTTTTGAAAAAGGCCATTTTGTCCTGCGACTGTATGTCCCCTTTTTGTATCATTGCAATCACTCTTGTTTCTTTCCGCCAGATATCTTTCTTTTGTAGAATGGATTTCCCAGCTCATCAGGGAATGGGAGGGTAGGACACATAAACAAAGTCATATCATTTTTTGAAAAAATGTACCTTTTCCAAACTCCTACTTGCAATTGCTACCGTGCATATCATGTTGTCTGGGTATCATTTGATTTACCCGTCAGAGTCGGTGTGGGATACTATGGTTCACCTCTTGGCATCATCACCGCCCTTTGACCGACCGCCGCTGTTGCTGTCGTCGTCGTTGTCGTCACCGCCACCGCCGCTCCCCGCCTCGCCCTCGCCCTCGTCCGGCTCGTCCTTGGCCATGACGTTTTCGAACTGCGACCAGAGCGCCTCGACCGACGAGAACTCGTTGCCGACCTTGTTTGGCGGTAGGGATTTTGGTCAGCGCAATGCGAGGAAATGGGCCGAGACGCGCCCGTCAAGATAATCACTTGAGGGAGGGCATACCGTGATGACGGCCTCGAGCGACCGGTTCAGCTTGTTGATGTTGGCAAGTACGTGCTCGAAGCTCTAGACACACGTTCCCCCCGTTCTATCAGTCCACGCCCGCCGTGTCTTGATGCCCGCCTCTCTCTCTTTCTCTCTCTCAGGTCGGTTCGGTAGACGGGGCGACAAAAAGGAAAACGGACCATGGCAATCTCCCCAATGAGCGCCTCGCGCTGCAGCTCAAAGGCCGACTTTTCGCTCGCGCCGCCCGCCGCCGACAGTGGGCGGTTCAGCGACATTTTTCTCCTTTTTATTTTATTTTATTTTGGCACTGAGTTCTCGCTTTCAGTCAGTGGCTCCCTTTGTTTATCCTTTTTTTTTTCCGGCTCACTGTCGCGGGGCCAGTTCGAGGTTGTGCAGGCGCGCTTGCCGTCGCGAGTTTTGTCGTGTGGTGGTTTGTTACGGCATTTGTGACCCCACAGGCTATCGACGTCACTGGCCATGCCTGTACATACCGCCTCACACAATGCTCTCGCAACGTTAGCCCAGTTCCAACATACAAAGCCGCATCTACCGCACACATAAAATCAGGCGACAAACCCAAGAGTCTTTACGAACGAAAGTATTTGAGCACTCAGTTTTCATTCATGCCCACGCGTCTGTTAATTCCAGAGCCGCGGAAAGAGATGTAATGTACAGATTGGGAATCAATGCAGCCAACCTAGCGTCCTTCCCCCATCATCATATATCTTGAACGGTTTCCCGTCAATCTGGTTCATGGTATCCCCGGCCAGACGCAAAACCCATGCCCCTTCTCTCTCGGGCAGCCGTGTGAAAACGGCCATTTTTTTCCTCCACCGCCCCCGTCGCCCTGGGCGACACCGCTTAGAACAGAGCGCCGCCGAGACGGATGGCGACCGACTTGGTTTGCGTGTAGTTGGCCAGCGCAGCCTCGCCGAGCTCGCGGCCGATACCAGACTCCTTGAAGCCCTGTGCAGGAAAAAAAGATGATTAGCATCATGGCCACTGCTGAGAATAATGGACAGGAGTGGATAACTTACACCAAAGGGCAGCTGGTGGTGCACTGTCACAAGATAACGCATGATTAGCAATCGCGACCACAAAGACATAGATACAGCACAAAAACTTACGCATGTTGTAGCAGTTGACCCAGACGGTGCCCGCCTTGAGCGAGTTGCTGACGCGGATGGCCGTGTTGAGGTCCTTGGTGTGCACGGCGGCGGCAAGGCCGTAGCTGGAGTCGTTGCCCATGTGGATCACGTCCTCCTCCGTCTTGAACTTTGCGATGGCGCAGACGGGGCCGAAGATCTCCTCCTGCATGATCTTCATGTCGTTGCGCACGTTTGTGAAGATGGTGGGCTGGATGAAGTAGCCCTTGTCGCCGTGGCGGCCGCCGCCCGTCTCGACCGTGGCGCCCTCGTCCTTGCCGGCCTTGATGTACTCCATGATGCGGTCGTACTGCAGCTGGCTGACCTGGGGGCCCTGGAAGGTGTCGTCCTTGAAGGGGTCGCCGACGGCGTTCTTCTCCGCCCGCGCCTTGAAGGCGGCCACGAACTTGTCGTAGATGTCCTCCTGCACATAGACGCGCGAGCCGGCGCAGCAGCACTGGCCGTGGTTGAAGTAGATGCCAAAGTTGACCCAGCTGACGGCCTGCTCGATGTCGGCGTCGTTGAAGACGATGTTGGGGGACTTGCCGCCGAGCTCGAGCGTGACCTTTTTGAGGTTGGACGACGCCGCCGCCTTCATAATGGTGCGTCCGACCACGGTCGAGCCCGTGAAGGCCACCTTGTCGACGTCCATGTGCGCCGAGATGGCGGCGCCGGCGATCTTGCCGAAGCCCGAGACCACGTTGAGCACACCGGCGGGGAAGCCGGCCTCCTTGACGAACTGCGCCATGACCAGGCCCGAGAGGGGGGTCTGTTCAGCGGTCTTGAGGACAACCGTGTTGCCCGTGGCCAGGGCAGGGCCGATCTTCCAGGCAAACATGAGGAGGGGGAAGTTCCATGGGATGATCTGGCCGCAGACTCCGATCTGCATACGTTGAGAGGAACATTTGTCAGTGCCGGTGTCGTGTCACACAAGGAGCCACCACCCCGCCTAGCTTCGACTTACAGGCTCTTGCCTGGTGTAGTGGAACATGTCGGGGGCAATGTCGATGGTCTTGCCCTCGATCTTGTCGGCCCAGCCGCCGTAGTACCTCAGGCAGCCGACGACAGCGCCGACGTCACCCTTGGCCATGGCGAAGGCCTTGCCATTGTCGAGCGACTCGACGGCGGCGAGCAGGTCCAGGTTCTTTTCGACGAGGTCGGCGAGCTTGTTCAGCAGGATGCCGCGCTGCTGCGGGGTGGTTTGCTTCCACTCGCCCTCGAAGGCTTTGCGCGCGGCCTTGACGGCCAGGTCGACGTCCTTCTCGGTGGCCTCGTGGACGGAGCAGATGACCTCCTCGGTGGTGGGGTTTATGACCTCGAACGTCTTCTTGTCGGAGCCCTCAACCCACTCGTTGTTGATGAAGCTGGCGGCAGAGGTGACGAGGTCAGACTTTGCTACCTCGGCTAGGATCGGTTCAATACGGCAGAACGGGCGGCACTTACAGACCAAGCGGCTGCTTGAAGGCGCCGGTGGCAGGAGTCTTGAGCTCCGTGAATAGGTTCGCCATCCTGTAGCTTCTGTGGGTGTGTGTTGGGGCGGTCGGTATGTGAGGACGGGGTATCTGGGGAGTTGCTTGGATAGGATGGGGGGTGCGGGTTAAGGAGGAGCGGGAAAATGTAGAAGTGACAGAACAAGAAGAGGAGCTTCGAGGGAACAAGAGGAGGGCCAGGTGGTTTATTATAAAACAAAGCGGGGTTTGAACAGTCGGTACCAGCAGCTCACGAGGCACAACACATCACAACAAGCACAGCCGGTCGGCAACGGTACAAGGGTGGGCATCCAGGACAGCTGGGAGGTGGCGGCAGCGGCAATGCTTGGAAGGCGGGGGCTGCTGGGGAGGTACGCTGCACAGGGCCAGCCTCGGGATCCCGGTGGAGGCCATGAGCCGTGAAAGGAGGAGCTGTCCCAGTCATCCCCCCACCATTGCTGGTCCATTTCGGGGCCATTTCTGGTCGCACGTCCAGCCGAGCGCGCCAGACTGGGGTGGCCGCTGGGTGTGAATCGGCCTCCTCCCACCGCGCAGCTCCACGCCGAGTTCCACACTCCCAAGCCACGCCCTCCTGGGTTCCGACAAGGCGTCCCGGATTGGCCTGTCGGTGTTTGGAGGCGTTTGCCGCACGCCAGAAAATTTCACGTCGGCCCAAGTCTCGAGTCCGTCTCGCCGCCTTCCCCGCACTGGTCAATCAATATCCCATAATATCCCATCATGACGACGGGCCCCGTACAAACCACGCTCGCTGATTGGGCAGCCCCTCGAGGCCTGGCTCTCGCGGTGCACACCACATGCGCTGTTACCAAATATCTTTACCATCGAGCCCGGCCCCGGCAGTGAAATGCCCCTAATGTCTTCCCGTTGATCCTAGGGTGGTGTGACGGATCGAAGGAAGATGGAAGGTGTCCGTCTCGTCCAATGGGATATCTCAAGGTTCAGCTTAATCGATCCGGTTGTTTACCTGATGGCGCCCGAACTTGCCGCTGGTCCTTTTGGCGCATCCGACATGGCGTTCCCATCGTCTTCTCTACATGGCACATCGCTTCCGGAACCTAAAGCTTGACACCAGATTGAGGGAACTCCTGGACAAAGGGAGCCGCGCGTGGCGCAATGGACCTCATGATAGAGGGATAGGGGACGTCGTGGAGGGGGATCGATGCTACCATCCCCCGCGGCGAGCACTACCCCGCATCGTCACCGTTATTAGCCACGGCGAGCGTGCATGTCGCACCAATGATTCTGCTCGGAGCCACACGCAGGGAATCTACTTCTAACCGGCTCTTTTCACAAAGACATGGCATGTGGAATTGTGAAAATGGCTTTTCGTCAAAGCAGAGAATCCTTGGCAGCCATGAGGGTTGGTAGGCTTTTGTCAGCAGCCCCGTTCCGACGATGCTCTTGGGTCCAAGTTGTCCCGGCCAAACCAAACTGAGACCTACTACTGTGTACCGCAGAGTACTGCTCCCCGGGCTCGGTTCCCCGCGCAGTCCCGTCACCCCTCGGCCTAAAAGCCAGCGAGTCCAGGGCGACATGGATGACCCCCAACCCGTCGGTTCGTCGTCCCCAGCCGCACTGACCTTTCGGGCCGCCGGATGGCTTTCCATTCCACCGAAATTCCCACTGGTGTGCGCGACGCCAGCCAGGCCCTCCTCACGAACCCCACACTCTGCAGCTGACAGATGGTGAGACGCACAGCATGTCGTGTTGGAGCAAACAAAGGCCATGTCCCTGTCGCTGCAGACGAAGCTTCTGGGGGTGGTGCATCCGCTGGAGCTTAAACAGGGTGGACGACCAGGCTCGAACTTGGTGCTAGGTCCGACGGAGCTGAGAAAACGGATGCAGCGCGGGCGGGACCTGCCTGGCTTGGCGTCTTGTTTTGGTGATCCGTTTTCCGTCTGCCGATCTCGGCCTTTGTTGGAGCGCCGTGAGTTTGCATGACTAGGCTGTTGGCTGGTTCAGTTGGCTGGTTCACGATTGCCCGAAATGGCTGAGCAAACGTTGCTTTCAGTTCGATTCCCATTCGTGTGCTATCATTGATCTCTAATATCTTTCCGCTCCGTATCCTTTGCAGTGTCCCCTAGGATATCCCGTTTCATTGTATCTGTAAAGTGTAAAGTGCTGATTTTCTTGTTATAGTTGGAAATAGTCAGTTAAAATAAAAATAACGTAAAGTCGTCATCGTCCAAGGTTTGAAAATGTGGTGAGCTTGCTCCAGTCAATTTCAGGAGCGCAACCGTGCAGCATCACAAGTGCCCACCGACCCAACATGGGAAGACAAGAAGGATACAAGTCGCATATGACTTTTGATCACCTCTTGCTGGCTGGACACAAACATTCAAACTGTCACGGAATCAATTGTCTCGACAAAAGTGCTGGCATCGCTTTGCAGGTCAAAATAAGAAGCCTAATATTGAATTTCCAAGGCTGAAAAATTTGTGCCGCCACGAGTTGTGTATCATGTTGCTGGGGCAAGAAATAAGGGCAGCCTCGGCCGCCTTCTCCGCAATTTTTTCTCGACAAAGCGCCAAGCCTGGGAATCAACATCGCGCCTCGCAGCACGCCGCCCTCCGCGTCCTTAGTGTCGGATCGAATCGATCGCCATCCCATGATAGCGACAGCGCTGAATAGACTTACCCCCTCAGCGGCACAGCAATGGCAGAGCCCGTGCTGAGCGCCGCGGCGACGGCCCCGGACAATGGCCCAGACGGTGCCCCGGAGCCCTCAGTCGGTATGCTCCATCCCCGCGCCAGCCTCGGGCCTGCCCGTGGACTTGGTCGGCGCTGAGTCTGCGCGACGGCCTCGGGCTTGCCCTGCGGGCCATGTTTGCATCGAGGACGACCCAGGAATGCTAATGGGCACCCACGCGCTCCAGCCAACAACCATGTCAAACCCGAGACACCTCAAGCTCCCGCGCCTGCTCCTGCCCTAGCGCCCGTCTCGGTCCTTTCTCCAGCGCCTGCGGTCCCCTCGGCGGCCCTTACCCTCCCTGCATCCGCGCCTGCAGTCCCGGCGACAACGGCGACACCAGCGCCAACGGTGGCTCCTGCACCAGCCCCTTGTCCAGGGCCAACTCCCTCACCAGCCCCGACACAGACAGTTTCCCTGACAGCGGCGCCGATATCAACCGCTGCTTCTATACCAGCGCAAACACCAGCCGCATCGCTCCCACCAGTCTCGGCCCCGGTCCAAGAACAACCGCCGGCTTCCGCTCCGGCACCCGCTGTCGCTGCCGTTCCCGCCTACATACACACGCCACCCCAGGCCCAGGCAGCAGCTCTGGCGCCGCTGGATGACATGTCATTCAACCTCGCCGACAGCATCCTCAACGCCCTCAAGCGGCCTAGGAGTCCCGAGCTTGGGGATCCCACGGGTGGGGATGAGAAGAGACTGAGAACAGGGACGGCCCCGCCAGCTCCCGACGCGAATCCGTTCGATATCGGCGCCCTCCTCGAGTCGGCTCTCGGAAACCTCGACGAGCAGCTCAACGACCTCCTCCCACCGATGCCTGACTTTAACGCCAAGCCTGATGTGCAAGCACTGCCTGTCTCTGCGCCGCCCTTCGTGAGCGTGCCCGCGGCGACGATTATGCCTGCTGCTATTGCCAGCCTCGGACCACAGATAAAGCACGAGCAGAAGAAGATGAAGTTCTTCCAGAATGCCACTTATATCGTGCGGTCCATGGGGTTGCCGTTTCTCGGAACTCTGGTAAGCCCGGACTTCTGGACACTAATGCCCCCTTACCGTCGATTCGTCTGCTAACCGCGACTGATGGCGTGATGCAGGCGGTGCAAGTGCTCCTTGCGCTCTCGGAGAAACCCCGCCCCGAGACGGTGGCGGCGATCCGCAGCTCAGAATCAGAGATGGGCAAGGCCTACAAGGCTCTGAGCGCAACATTCAAACAAGCGCGCAGAATGTTTTCCGACACATCCTCCATCCTACACCCGGACGAACTCGAGATTAAAGAGTCGGGCGATCTCGAGACCATTCAGATGACCAACATGGCTACTATCTGCTCAACTATCTTCGAGTCGGATGACGCGTCGCTGGCCGAGGCGCACGACGCCTTCTTGCGAACCTTTGTGCCAGAGTACGGGCCTCTCAGCGACGAGCTGATAAAGCTTTTTCTGAGTCTCAAGACCCAGGCGTTTCTGCGCGCATGCCCGGAAAACGTCGAGGAGGGGCGCATGAGGGAAATACTCGCGGGCTTCTTTCCCGCCGATGCAGAGGCGCCCCTGAAGCAGCTCCACCCGGATCTACCCCTGACCCAGACAGAAAAGGTCTTTGTGAGCGCGTCGACTAAGAGGGGCGAGCGCTTTGGCAACGAGATCAGAGATGCCATGAAGAGGAGTATGTGCTATTGAGCTGGGCTGGTCTGCGTCTCCCTGCATAATTTGGCCATACCGCGTGCTGACTTTCTGGGGCTGCAGGAATGCTCTCTATCGAGTATCCAAGCGACGGGTTTTTGGACGAGGTGAACAAGTATCTAAGGGACAACCACGACACGGTCCTGCGTTATGCCGAGAGTCAAGGTATCGAAATTCCAGTCGACGAAGAGCCGATGACGGATCTGCCGATGGATGGCGCATTAGATTTTGACCTGTCTGCGCTGCAGGCCCCCGTCAAGGTGGATGCGATAGGGATGGCCGAGCTAGCGGCGCCGGACCTGGCCTCATCCTTGTCCGAGAGCCTTGGTTTGGGTAAGCTCATCCAGGACTCGCTAGAGAAGGAGAAGCCGCTGGAGACGGAGCCCAAGGGCCTCGCGTCCCTGATAGCCGAGAAGCTTGGCGCGGGTGCTTCTCCATATCACCAGGGCGGCATGCAAAATTCATACATGCAGTATCAGAGTTCGGCATACGCAGCCGGCTGTCAACCAAACGGGGCGCCGGCGGCGTCTGGCGGCCATTCTGTGGACCTGCCGCCTCATCAAAGCTCGCCAACGACAGTGCTCTACGAGCGCGCACGTCAAGCCGCCGTGGCCAAGTCGACGGCACACGCCCGCCGGGAGGGACTGCACTCGACGCGTCGGCCCTGGACGCCAGAGGAGGAACGGGCGCTGATGACGGGGCTTGATATGGTCAAGGGCCCTCACTGGAGCCAGATCCTTCAGCTGTTTGGCTCCAACGGCACAATCAACGATATCCTCAAGGACCGCACCCAGGTGCAGCTCAAGGACAAGGCGCGCAACCTCAAGCTTTTCTTCCTCAAGACCAATTCGGAAATGCCTTATTATCTGCAGTGCGTGACGGGCGAGCTCAAAACTCGTGCTCCGAGCCAGGCCGCGCGCAAGGAGGCGGAGGAAAAGGCACGAATGAACTCGGAGGAGGAGAACGCGAGGATTCAGGGAATCATGACCTTGGCCGGCGGGCTCCAAAACAATAACGCGATCAACAATAATAACAACAACAACGGCAACGGCGGCGGCAATGGGAACAACAAGGGGGCCAGTCCTGTGCCTAGTGCGCCAACCTACTCTCCACTCACGCCTGGGGGATCCGTTTATGGCGGCGCCGGGGCCAGGACGGGCAGTCCGTCGACACCAGTTCACACACCCGTCATGGGGCCCGCCAAGGTGGCAATACCGCCAGCAACTTCAACGGCTTCGATGACGCATGCTGCCGTGGCACCAACCCCGCTGGCTCTCAACGGGGCTGTGGCTCGACCTGCCGGAGGTGTGCCTCCTGCCATGACGCCGTCACCTCACGGACACTCAAGTCCAGCGAGCGCCACGGCATCTGTACACCACCAGATTCATACGCAGCAGGCCCAGCAGCGCCTCCCACAGAGTAACCTACAACACCAGCAAACCATGCAAAAGCAACCGCAACCGCAACCGCTACAACAACAGCAGCCGTCACCGCAACAACATCAACAACACTACGCTCCACCCCAAAGAACCCCACAGGCCTACCCCCAGTCGCGGCCGCCGCAACCACTTCAGCAAGCCCAGGGACAGCGACCGCCACAGGTGCACGTGCCCGTGCCCGTGCCCGTGCAACAGCGGGCTACTCCTCAGCCACAAGCTGCCCCGACCATGCCGCCGGCTGTCTACCAGGTCCAGCAAGCGCAGCAGGGCCGGCTGCCGCCGGGGCACCCTCAGTATCAGACACAGTCGCAGGCGCGGCAGCAGGCTGCCCACCCACAGCAACGGACCGCGACTCCTCCGATACAGCCCCAGCAGGCCCAGGCGCAGGCCGCAAGGCCTCAGGTGCCTGCTGGTGGGCAGCAGCAACCACAGCACTCGCTGACTCTTCCTCAAGCACCCAGGCCACTTGTGCAGCAGCAACAAGCGCCGCAACAGCATCACCAACAGGCGCAATACCCACCACACGCACAGCCTGCCCAGCAACAAACTCAGCATCCACAGGCTCAGCAGCAAGCTGTCCGGCAGCCTGCCCAGCACCCTCAAGCTAGGCAAGCGCACGTCCAGCAACATGTCCAGAATCCCCAACAGGTGCAAGCGCAGCAGCCGCGAGTACAGCATGTTCAAGCGCAACAGCCACCGGCTCAGGCGCAGGCGCAGGCCCAGCCGCAGCAGCCAGGACTGGCAGCAGAAGTAACGCACAGCAGCCTGCCCGCCGACACGAGTGGGGAGATGGACCTGTCAGAAACGAACTCGGATGCCGCGCTGCTGCGTACGTTGCAGGCCGCCATATCTGGTGTTTCTAGCTGAGTTTTGTTTGTTCACCGAAAGCATTTTTGGCGTTTGTATATCCTGATTTCTGGGCCTCCTTTCTTTTCCTATACCACATCCAGTAGGTTTTAGATTTTCCTGGAGCATATTCTCTGCATTGGAGCGCCAACTTTGATGGGCGTGTTGAGCTACATGAATGATTTGCTCACCTGAGACGCCTTTTGTATTCGGCAATGCCTCGATTTCATTCTTCCGAACTTGTGTATATATACTCTACGTGGCGGTCGCAAGCGCAAACATTTCGAGTCAATGTGGGTGTGCGCTGTCGTCCTCTCCTAGACTAACAGGTAGCCCGCGATTGTCGATGAGTCTGTTGCGCCACCTGGTCGTCTTTGACTCCCGACTACTCGTTTTTAATGAAGCCGTCGGTGATGTATGAACGGTAGAAGTGTATCGTGAGCAGCGTTGACACATTTCCGACAGCGGCAAACAAGCCAGCCATGCAGCCAGCCACCCTTCCACAGACCCATGCTGTGCTCGGTGCCACGAGCAAAGGCGGCAGGGGTGAGTTGAGAATACGAGGCGCTGTGCTGATGCGTCTTGAGAGGGTCACCCCCGTCCCTGTCCTGCCGCCCGCTCCCGCCCGACTCCCTAGAGCCGCCATCTCGCCGTTGCCATGCAGGCGGTTGGACACAGTCATGGGCCAAACAACGCACCGCAGACGCCCCGTGCTGCAGACAGCCGCCACAGGGGGGGACGCAGGTCCCATGCCTTGTCCCGCCGGCGCCTGACTTATCTGGCAGGCTGTTGTTCTTCCTTGGATGGCAGGCAAAGCAGGCAGGCAGGCACCCGATCAAGGGGAGCTGAGGGAGGGTCGGCAAATCACAGGAAGGCGGCCTTCGAAAGGCCGAGGCTTCCCGCTGTTCTGTGGCCTAGGAAAGGAGGTGGGATATATCGCACGTCGAGACTGGGAACGGGGCGTTTCGATGAGCGCCTCTGAAGGCCGTTGGGTGACTGTGCTCTTGGCCATGTGGCTCGATCGCCGGCGGGTGCTATAGGTACAGTAGGTAGATATCCAGGGAGGGACAACACGAAGCTCGCCCAGCGCAGACCAGCTTTGTCACACCCCAGCGCCAGCGTCAGCGGCCGCATTGAGGAGATGGAGCGTCGCACAGAGCCGCATATCCTTTTCTCCGATGCTGTGCTCGTCACTCTCCCCTGTCTGGTCTTTTTTTCTACATCCAGGAGATGAGGTCGGTAACCTGATAATCTGGGCCTTTTAATGAGGCGGCCCATGATGCGACCCAGCTGCCTTGACGTTTCCATCTCGCCGACGTCCCCGCCCCTCAGACCGTGACTGACAGCGATGGGGCTACACAGGACAGTCAAACATGGGCGATGCATGTGTGCTCTCGGGGCGCATGACTGGGCCCGGTGTTGCAGACGGCACAGCCCGCTTAGGCACTTGGGTGGCTGGAAACATGCGCCTGGGCGGCAGGGCGAACCCTGGCGTCGTCCTGGCTTGCGGTGGATATTCGACCGGGTTGTTATAACCACGGGCAGGATGTTTCTCGCCCGTTTAGTCCTCGAGGTAATCTAGTTTACGGGGCAAGCAAGCAAGCCTTCTCACCACCGTATCTACCTTTGCCGTTACGACCGCTGCACTCGAACCGCCGTCAGCTTGCCGTCTCCACCACTTTCGGCACATAGGATCCCACTCTGAAGACGAGGATATCAGAGTGAAGGAGAGAAAGAGGAAGGACAACAGAGGAGCGAAAGGTAGGGGATACACAAAAGAGCATGTGCGGGAAATTACACCAGTGCCCTTGACAACAAGGCAGCAAAGAGAAACCGGAGAGAGAGGGCCATGTTCGGCATCTCGTGCAGCAAAAAGCCGGCCAAGTGCGTCAAGTGTCCGAACTGCACCAAGGCCTTCAACGGGCGGCTCAAGGTCAACGGCGTGCTGCTGCACACGCGCTACTGCTCGGGCTGCTTCTGCCGCTCCGTGGCGGGCGGGCGGGCCTGCTCCAAGCCGCGCATAGGCGCCGTGCGCCGCGGCGGGCTGGTCTACGCCGGGGATCTGGTCCCGGACGTTCCTTGGTGTATTGACCGTGAGCTTCTTCTGTCTGCTTCAACTTTGGCGTTGGGGGACGGAACATGGCTAATATGGGGGCTACATATCAACAACGCCCCTTGAAAAGACATCACCTGCAGCGACCTGAGCGTCGCCGGCGGCCACTGCCGGCGGATCGTCAAGCAGTGCAACCCGGCCAAGTTTTCCTTTTGCGAGGCCCGTAAGCGGCCCCCTTGACCATCCCACCTTTATCTCTCTCTCTCTCTCTCTCTCTCTCTCTCTCTCTCTCTCTCTCTCTCTCTCTCTCTCTCTCTCTCTCTCTCCCCTTTGGTCTATCAGATTAAAAAAGTTGCCAAGGCGAAGGAGAGACAAGGCGGGATTTGCCGTGGAAACCCCCAACCAAAATCCCGTCCGTGTGAAAGAGACCTGGCGCGCTAGGCGCGCTACCTTCTAGATGACGACGCTAACGTCGTAGTAGAAGGCACCAGGCGACGATAGCGTGCCTCTGGAAAGGGTGGTATATATAAACTGGGGCTTGATGACTGGTCCCGCTGTTCACCCTTTGCAGAGGACCAAGACCCGATAGTTGGTGCGGGATGCCAGGCGGCATTTTGGTCTCACGAAAACCGCCGCTTCTGCACGTCTGGCTTCCTAAAGGTCGCCGAAGGTCGTGAAAGCTAAATGTCGTGGACGGATAAAGGTCGCCGGCCCTTACCGCATGACCAGCCTGCGCGCGGAAAGGTTTAGGGGGGGCGGCTAGAACAAGAAGGGCTATTGACTGACAAAAAGACCAAGCCGCTAGCGCCGCTCATGTGCAACTGTGTTCAAATGCAGGAGCCGTGCTTCTCTAGCACCGCCGTAGCCCGGCGAGCTAGGGATTTCGCACTCACCACGTAGTTTGGAGCCCTTGGACTTTGCGACTATAACGGACCTTGCAGCGTGGGGGGAGGACGGTGCATCCCTTGGCTTCTGGCCGGCCTTCGCTATCGGGGTCACCGGTCTCTTACATCAGCCACGAAGGCCGATCACGGACTTTTTTTTTTTTTTCCAGGCGCGATCGGCGAGCTGCAGGTTGCCGATCATGCGCCCGGGTTGGATACAAAGCCACCAAGCGGGACTATCGCCGCGCTTCCGGCAGCCCGTCAGGCCGATGGGGAGGAGGGAGAGGGCGGAGATGCCTCAATTGTTTGGCGGCGATTTGGGGGAGAATGATTTTATGGAGGGGTTGGAGGAGGATCGACAGCTAGGGGAATTAAGCTTAATTATTGATGAAACCTCAAACGTTTTGTCTCACTAGAACGGCTTCGCACCTTCATGGTGTCTCCTTGCTTTGCAGCAACATCATCTCTTCTGTTAGATCCGGGCGGTGTGCGCGCGGCTAACAGGAGACCGGGAGGCTGGAAGGAGAGCACGTGACTGCGGCCTCACAGCGCCCAGCCATCACGGGGTCGCTGGGTAACCCCCTTGAGGGCCGCAGATCCCACGTTTGCCAGCAAGAAGAGGCCAATAAAAACGTTGTATTATCCGATACTTCCAAGTTCGCCTTCTTCAGCCTGTAGTGAAGACACCATCAAAAGTCGCTGCGACAACAGGTACGTGGCAAACTTACGAATCAAGGTCTGTAGATCCGTCTCGTAGGGTTACAACAACAAGCAAGGGAGGTTTTGCGGGTCAGTTACCTCTCTCATGTGCAAACCAACGATTATCTCTCCCTACTAGTGGCGATCGTCGTGAACCAGCTTGCATGCATTCTCCGAGCCTTCGACCAGAGGTATCACATCCTACCAACACACCGTGTCTGAGTCGTCTATAGGGAGGAAGTTTGGTCCGCATGGCCCAGTGGATGGCTCCTAGGATGAGATTAAGAGGTGTGTAGTAGACGATTAGGTCGCTCTGGTGGAAGGCAAGCAAGGGGTGCTGTCGATAGATCCGACTGCGTCTGGACTGACAGCCCATCATGCCAAGATTGCAAGGGCGAGACTCGACCGATGATGTGATATTGGAGCTGGGTATAGTGAGCCTAAAGGTGACGCAGCAGTGATAACCTGCTCACCTCTGCCAGTGAATAAGGCTGTGCTGGCCCATTGCATGGGCGAGACTCGGTCGTGGATATAGTGAATCTGCAGGTGACGTGGTAGTGATAGCCTATTCACCTCTACGAGCACACAATGTAGTGCTGGTGATTGGCGGTCCTTTGTGCCAAAGGCACAATCACTCGCTGCCAAGAGTCCTCCCTGCTATATTCCATCTATTTAGGAAGGCATAATCGCATTGATCGCCCATCCCATTCATTACCTTGGCACATTCTGTCCATCGACTTGACAAAGTGATTCCGTCGACTTGGTACGTTCACTCGATCTAACAAGGCGCATTCCATAGACATAAAAAGGCACATGCCCTCCTGTCTGGACCACCTGAGCAAGGGAAGTTGACACCTAAGACCATCACTTGATCTCCGCGAGCAGCTACTACTGGAGCAAAAACCCAAGACCAGCGCCGAGCCCCCGTTCAGAAGAGTCGCCAGCTCCTTGTGGGTACGAGGCCATTGATATTCACGATCTGGGCTACCACTAACGACTACCTCCCCATCGGCGTCTAGACGGACATACACCCCAGGGCCCAACCAAGACCCAACCCACAACCGCAACCATGCGCTTCTCCGCCCTCACCACCATCTTCGCCTCGTCCGCGGTCCTCGCCGCCACTATCCCCGGCACCGCCCCTGCCGCCCACGAGCTCGAGGCCAGGCAGCGCGACGACGGCCCGTGCAACACGCCCGGCACGTACCGCTGCTGGATCGACTTCGACTCCTTCGACATCATCCAGGTCTGCGCCGCCAATGGTCAGTGGGCCACGAGCGCCAAGTGCGGCCTCGCCCACGGGTGCTGCTCCGAGAGCACGGACGGCAACAGGGCCTGGTGTCGTTGCTGAGAGGGCACTCCGTCAAAGCCGCGGCCGAGACTGATGCGAGCTCTGTTGGAACTTGCAGTGGGTAAGCCGGAGTCACAGGCAAGATGAGACGTATACAGGAAGGTCGAGATGGTAGTAGGGGGAACGCGATGACTGGGAATGACATAGGCCGCTCTGACTTCAATACATATTCACTCCCATGTGAAAAATTGCTTCCATTTGAATGCCGTTGCATGCGCAAACGTTCCCTGAATCTCTCCTAGTGGAATGAATGGTGACGATATCTCCTGGAATGTACCATATCTTCAGACTGCTTGCTTCGCGTAACGCTGGCGGATTCTCAATGCTAGTGTTCAATGGGTTGGTCGCTACAGTCAGGCGTCACAAGCAATGCCTAAATGGAACATACCTATAAGTACAGCCGCTTCATACAAGGCCAAGGCCTGTCAGAACCTGCTCCCCCAAACACCTAGATCACATCCAAAATCAAGCAGACACCCTACAAGAAGCGACTCGGTCGACCCATTGACGCCATAATGCAATTTCTCGCCCTCACGGCGACCCTCCTCGTCTCCGCGGCCACGGTTGCCGCCTCCACGACCACATCTGCCACCTCCATGGGCAACGCCACCGCCCCCACGGCCGCCACATCCACAGGCACGGCCGTCAGCTCTCCGACCCGCGGCCTCAAGGCCGGGGAGAGGTGTAAGGCGGGGACATTCCGCTGCGGTGGGAACGATACGAGCAGCTGGATCGAGGTCTGCAACATGGATCACAGATGGTACCCGGCCAAGGAATGGATGTGCGGCGGCCCGGGCTGCTGCTTCTCCCAAGGGAGCCGGCTCTGTTGCGGCTGCATGGGAGGCGCGGTTGACTGCCCGGTCGCGGCCGGAACTCAGGTGACGGAGGGGAGGTAGACGAAGCTAGGGGCGGGGCTGTGCTGCCTTGTGGCTCCGCGGCTCCGGTGGACAGCGATGAGCTGGTGGCTGTGTTGTATCGTGGATGAGGGCTGCTTGTGGCGCACGACTACCTACCATTTACCTCTAGGTGCCTGCCGTCTGCCTCGACCAGTGGCCAAGTGGCAATAAGAACAATTCTGGGACGGCAGCTGATACCGTTCATATCTAGAAGCTCCTCTATACGAAAGCCCGAGGTCAAGCTTGCCTGCTTTGTTCTAGACGAATTAAATCATGGCACCTGCTCTCCCTATCTTCATCATTGAGTGATGTATGCGCTCGCTGTCGATGCTCCAAACGGCCCATGGCGGCAGGCAACTGCCCGGGTAGTTTATTTCACTACGGCGCACGAGCGTGATGCTGGGTGCGTCTCTGGAGAATGGGTGGGGTGTATGCGAGTCTAGTCGGCGAGTGTGCCTATAAGTAGGTACACCCAAAAAGCCTAGGGCTGGATCCGGTCCTCGGGCGACCAGTCCCAGCTCTTGGCCGTAAAGAGTTGCCGCGCCATCCTGTCGGTGGCCATGGCACCCTCGTACCGAAGACGGTCGTCGCTGGCGGCGGACCTCCCGAAGCGGAACGGCTGCCTCTCCTGCTTCTCGTCGTCTCCGGATTGCATCCACGACTGTGTCGCACGGGCATTCTTCCATTCA
This sequence comes from Gaeumannomyces tritici R3-111a-1, assembly GCF_000145635.1. NCBI lineage: Eukaryota > Fungi > Ascomycota > Sordariomycetes > Magnaporthales > Magnaporthaceae > Gaeumannomyces > Gaeumannomyces tritici. The sequence goes on along the minus strand of NW_008804546.1, from coordinate 5,524,990 downwards.
CGCCTGGGTATGGACAGCACATTGGAGGAAATCATGGCTTTTATGTACTCCAAGATGGGCAAGATCTTGGTTCTCAGACCGCACTGTCGCAAACGGGCATATGAGTCTTCCATCGGGACGGCAGCACTAGGTGCGGCGGGTGGTAGTAGGGATAGTACGGGATACTCACGTTGGTGTGATGGCGGTCAACCTGATAGCTTGGCACTTGTGAAAGAAGCGAAATGATGTGGTTGATATCAGTGGTCCCAAACTCTGCCACTCGCTCAAACGACGTCGACGAGAAGTCGACCAGGAATAAGAGCTTTTTGCTAGACAAGAACTTGATCATCTGTCCTAGCTGGAACGAATCGCAGGCGGAACTCGAGTCGTAGCCCAGCTTACACATTTGGGTGCGGGATGAGTAGAGGGAAATGAAGTGATGCTGGACCGAGGCGATGGTGTTGAGGATGCATTCCCGACGATACCGAAGCTCAACTTCGGTTCAAAGAGAAAGTAAACATCCAGCGTCAACTTCACTTCACGTAAAATATCGGGACAGATAGAGGGCAGCGGGAAAGCACAGAAGACAAGGAGATGACGACCTGCTTACCCTCAAGGTCGTCTTGCAAATCCCACCAGGATGCCAGGTCACCCACACGGCCCTCGGCCTCGTCCTGGTCCGCGACCTGCGTCCACCGCCTCGAGCCGTGGATGGTCAAGTCGCGCGTGGATGCGTGCAGCTTGAGCGGCTGGTCCAGCAGCCACGCGACCAGCACCCTCTGGCGCAGCACCTCCTCGCTATCCAGCCGGGGGCCACCGACGCCGCCGCTCACGTCCCCACTACCGTCGGCGGCGGCCTTCAGCCTCGTGGCGGGCCACTTGAACCGCAGCTCGGCCGACAGGCTGCGCGAGACGGGCTGGGCGCAGCCGAAGCGGTCCGCCAGCACCGCGAGCGCCGCGACGTGGCGCATGGTCAGCACGGCCGGGTGGCGGACCGCGGGCGGGGCGCCGTGCAGGATGCGCAGCAGGTCCGCGAGGGCGTGGTGGCGCAGCGGCGACCTCGTCGCCTCGTCGTCGTCGGTGACGTCGACGGCCGGCAGCCGCGCCGCGTCCTCGACGTCGCGCGGGTCCACGCCGTCGAGGTCCAGGGCTTCCAGGACGGCCGCCACGGCGCGAGCCTCGCCGAAGCGCGAGTCGGCGCCCAGCAGGACGCGGAAGTACTCGGACTGCCGCGTCAGCGCGGCCAGCTCGACGCGGTACCAATGCGTCTCGCGCGGCGACTGGAGTGGGGTGAGCGGCGGTGGCGGCGGCGGCGGCGGCGGCTGTGCCTGTGGCCCCGCTGGGCTGCCTGCGCCGGCGGACGTCCTGGGCAGGCTGGGGCGCGGGCGGGCTTCCTTTTTGGGGGGCTTCAGGGTCTTGGGAGATGAGATGAACGTGACGCGGAGACAGAGGTCTCCCTGGGCAGCAATGACCATGAGGGTTGGAACCGGGCCGTCACCATCGTTTGCATGCGGCGTGCCGGCCGGGATTTGCGTCGAATCTTCCATTGATACGTCCTGTTCATCAAGAGCCGCCGGCAATCGGAAATTTGCCCAAGCCGAGATTCTCCTGCTCGATTGAGGCTCAGTTGAGGGAGACCATGCATGAATTGAGGCCCATCAATGACGCCAGGCGTTCTTGGCCCACGATTGACGTTGAGTAGCGGTGTTGGTTGACACTGAGCCCCACATACCAGACTCCTGGTGCCCCATCAGCAGTGTTGGAAAGTGCGGGCCGCCGCTGCAGGTGCCTGCCCGGACTGCACCTGTGCTACTGGCGATTGGAAGACTCGATACCAGACAACATGGAGCCCGATACAGGTTTCCGACTCTATCCCGATTGCTTTAACTCAGCCGCAGGTTTGGACTTCCGTATAGAGACATAGGCAAACCCACAACCTCAATACGCCTGGCCCCAACAAAGTAGCCCCTGGAGCCCTCCTCAGAACCAGCCCTGAAGCACAGCGTCATGGCACGTGGCCGAACGCGCGCGACGGGCCCGTGCAAGAAGTCCAAATATTACGCCTCGCGATTTTGGGTACTGTAAGTTGACCGGAATATCAGAAAGGACCGGGAGGGCGTAAGCGCGCATCGTTTGACCGCAAGCGACCGACGGGCGGTTCGAACACAAACGGAGGGGGCTGTGTTCCTGTGGATTCACAAGTTACACAAGAGCGCCAGGCGTTGGCCGTTGGAAAGGGCAGGGCCTGGATAGGTAGAAATGTAGCCACGCTTGAGGCCCTGCTCTTGAGCCGCCGCATAGCGGTTACCACACATAGGGCCGTAGATCTGGTACGCTTCCCTGCAATTAGAGCAGATAACCCCATCCACTATCAGTCATGCCCGTCTTGGGCTGCTCGGTCTGGAGTAGCCTGACCTTGCTGACCGGCTCGTGGGACATGTTGGTTTGTCGAGCTTGCGTTCCAGATGTTGGCCGGTACAGCAACATCGTGATTATAGTGACATACCACCCCGACGGTGATGGAAGTGGTCATGCGCCCTCGACCATTGGCGGCTCACTTTGCCCACCAGATCCTCGAGAGGCAAAGGGGGCCAGATTCGTGTATCTATAAAAGACCGCTCTCTTCCTTCACTCCTCATCCAGTCCAGATCACACCACAGCCCTCTACACCACAATCCTCTGCATTACAACACTCACATCTACGAAGCAACTGACTACTAAAGTCTACCCTTATATTCACATCGATCCCGTACCCCGTCAGCCAAACCTACCGCGCACAATGGCAGCTCTTGTGGCCCAGTTCCCCACTCTCCCCACACTTGACCAGGCTTTGAACAATCTGGACTTCCAAGCGAGCCGCACGCTGTAAGTCAATATAGTACCTACGCGGTCAGGCTAGGAATTAAGACCTCAGTTGACTGACCTTGCTTTACCATACAGCTACAACAGCCTCAAGGACGATGGGGACTAACCCGAGGTTGCCGACGAGCACATTAGGAACCTAGCGGCTCTATTCGCTCACCAAAATGCCGAAAAAGCCTTCGGCATCCACCTCATCCATGGCCACTTCCAGATCCCCGAGGGATCAGTGATGGTGGGAACAAACTTCGAGGACCCGGCCATGCGTTGGGCGAAGATCACGGACATCGCCACACTCGACGCGTCGTCGCTACACGGCCATATCTTCGTCCTCACGGAGAGCGGCTACCGCGCGTATGAGTTCCAGCATGGGCCCCTGCCCGACCTGACCGGCATCGGGAAGAACTTTCTTCACGAACTTTCTTAATACCTCGCCGCCATTGCAGGCGCGCGGGCCTTTATGGCTAGCCTGGAAGGTCCAACCCGTGATGCGACTTACGGTGGTATTTTTAATGATAGAGGAGTCGAGCATGACGGTGCCGTTATCGAGGATCAACTCAATAACTTGGCGACAACAGCCTTGTTGATCCTCGATAACGGTACCATCATGCTCGACTCTATCGTCAAGAACACCACCGTAAGTTGCATTACGGGTTGGACCTTCCAGGCTAGCCATAAAGGCCTGCGCGCCTGCAATGGCGGCGAATCGCATTCGGCTACGGTCAACGGGAACAACAAGGTCTTTACCGGTACCAAGCCTTTCCCCAAGCTGAAGAACGTGGACGACCTCAAGGCTGGTGTCATTTAACCCAGCGCCTCCTTCCCTCACCACCTACAGCCTTGCTTCTTTCCTACCTTTGTTGCTTTTATCTGCTAGGGTTTCGTATTTCCTTGTGGAAAGCTTATGTGCTTTTTTTTCAACACTTGTCGTTCTTTTCCAAGTCGTTTTGTTTTCTCGGGTCGCTGTTTGGAATTTCGAGGTTTTCCTTTTACCACTGTTTTGCATTTAATTGGCTTTTGTTTGGTCCAGCTCATAATATTTTCTTTCTGTCGACGGTTCTCACGGTTTGTTCAGGGGCTGGTACCACGATTAAATACAACTCTCGTTATCGCAAAGCAGGCCGGCTACAGCGCCGTTGTTGGCTCCATTCCTGCCACACTCCAACGCCGTTTTCTGGATTCAGGAAAAGTTGCTGAGCTGGCACAATGCCAAATCGCCGACGGGTTCACCTAGATGGCCGATGGTCCACGGCCGGAACTCCTCATGTGCCGCTTCCCTCCTCTCCGGGCGGGGTGAACCACGTGTCCGGCCATCCAAGACTTGGTGGCACCACCTTCACGAGGGCTTCGCGGGAGTCGTCGGGTATAAAAGCCACGCGCGATTCGGCCACCCGCTCGATGCTCGAAAACAAGTCGTGCGCGTCGTCGGGGAGCTGGGAAAGAGGCGAGCTGGAAGGGTGGGTAAGGTGGACAGGCTTGACGAGGGTTCCAAGGTCAAGGACGCCCTCGGCGGGGCCAGTGAGGCGAGAGCTGGGGGCAGACGTTGGTAGGGGGCTGGAGAGGCGTCGTTGGCGCCATCGGAATGGTGGTCGGGGTGTCGATGGTGCCGGCGCGGTACGAGTCGGGGGAGCCTCCGCCCGTCACCGAGTCGCCCGGGAGGAATCCTTCGGCATCGTCGATGATAAGGGTAACGCTTCAACACACGACCTTGTAGTTAGCTACCAGACCTAGATCCACGAGCACCGCTGCAAACAAGAGGGCCACCGTGGACTTTTCCGTCTCGCACGGGCGCATGAAGAAGCGGTTCGGTTCCAGTAGAAGTCCACGCCCACCACAGCAGTTCATTCGCAGAATAGGAATAGGAATAGGAATGGGAACGGAGCCAAAGATAAGAAGGAAAGGAAAAATACAAATAAAAACAGGAATAATAACAAAAAAGAACAAGAATAAGGAAAGCTCACGGCACAAACAATTTCAGTCAATCTTTGGGACCTCAGATGATTCGCGGGCAATAGGGTTCTGCCCACTGTCATACTTGGGCAAAGTATATCCATGGGGCGTTCTCCGCCAGTTTTTAGTGGCATTTACTTCTTGTGTCTTTTTTCTTTGGCTGCAGGGTTTTCCTATGGGACCAAGGTAATAACGTCCAGCCGCACACAGAGCAGAATGCCGCAACTTCCAAGTTTCCTCACCCGCGCTATTCGCCTCTTAACCCCATGAAAGCTGGCTACAATCCGGACCCCCCAGACCCGACAAGACCCTCCACGAGCTAGGGGGTTGCGAAGGCGGTGATCTAGGTCCCGAGGGAGCTTTTGCAGAGCCTCAGGCCTTGACATCGCGGCGGAGGACCTGGAACTCGGCCGGCATCGCGTCGGCACCGGCACCGGAGTCGGCAATCTTGCTCTTCAAGCCGGGGAAGCAAGTCAGCATCTAACCTACTTTCCCTCCGGGGTGTACGGCAAAAGACTCACCATCTCCTCAACCTTGTCATCCGCCAGACCGGAGATGCTGTACTTGGTGCCGTCGGCGAGCACGAGCGTGTCGGGCTTGGCAGCAGCCTCACACTTGCCGACACCGGCCTGCTCGGCGGGGCACGACCGGTCGTCGGCGCGCTTGCGGCTCCGGAACCAGTACCGGCCCCCCGTGCGGTCGCCACGCGACGAGAAGGGCATGCAAATGTCCGGGGTGCCGTTCGAGTCCCACTGCCCCCCGAGGAAGCTGCAGCCGCCGCCGGTGTAGGCCTCGCCGGTGATGCGCCAGCTGGTCGGGATCTGTTTTTTTTTTTTGAGACACCGTTAGTAATTCGAGGGGGTTTCCCAAGCAAGATGGAGGGAGAAGAAAAAAGAGAGGAGATTTTCCACGTACGGCCGCAATGGACACGCTTAGAAGTCCGCTGCTTGCGGAGGTGCTGAACACGCAGCACACGTTGGGATTAATGTTTGTGCAGGCCCTGAAGCCACCCCCGCAGTTGCTATTGGCATGACCCCTGATGTCGATGGCCAGCGCGGTGGTCGCGAGGCTCAGGAGTGCCGCCGAGAAGTGCATGTTGGCGAGGCGGTGGTGGTGATTAGCTGGTTCAATGCTGCCGAATGGGAGAAGTGAGGAGGTGGCGGTGGTGATGGAGGCGAACAGAACAGTCTTGGGGGGGAGCACACACCTGGCTTTATACTGCTTTTTGACGACCTGTCTACAGTCTCCGACCTCCTCATTGTGATGACAAGAGGCATCAACGCGTCGGCGGGATCGCCTCGCAGGACCCCGTTGTGTCGTCGTACCAATCTCGCAGACTCGACGCCAGCTGCCTGTCATGATAGTTACGGGGTAACGTAAGCATTCCACCCCCTCACAACAAGCGAGGGCATCACCACTGCTTGAGTTGACCACTCCGTTGCCCGCGATGCTCCCTCTTTCTTTTGGCCCCCATGCGTGGCCTCCATGCGGCGCATGCCATGCGCCGCTCGACAGCACGACGTTTCTCTTTTCCACAACGCCATGCTCGTCCCGCGGGCGGGTTTCCCCAATATGGATATAAGTTTCTGGTAATATTGACCTGCGGCTGGACACATGGCCAACGGATGCGCGCTAAATGCGAGCTGAATGCGAGCTAATTGCGAGCTAAACGCGAGCCACCCTCAGTGAAAGGCATGAGCCCCATATGGATGGCTACATTATTCTGACCGCTGGTGAACGTCTCGATACTAGTAGTTAGGACTTAGCAATTTCGGGTCTCGGTAACGATCTCGGACTTTTCATGAACCATCGGACTCCAGAATTGACTCAAGGTTTTTCGCATCACATTTATTCCTCGGACTTCATCGTGGATAAATCACCCGGCCCCCAAACTGCCCCGTCAAATTCACATGTCGATGCTGCCAGTTCATGCGCGTCGGTGTGCAGACCCTTATGAGGTGCATGCGCGCCACGGGCTTGGATGGTAGCGGCGTTGCCTGCATCCAACATCATTTCTGCGCCCTATCCGATCGAAATCCCCGGCGCTTTCGTCAAGTAAATGCATGAAGCGTTTGCTTACTGTCTACCAGGGTCCAACGACGCTCTACAACCATGGTAGAGCCAAACGGCATGCGGGGACCAGAACCGCAACATACAAGCAGCAGCCCCGGCTTGGCGTTAGTCGGCGTCATGGTGTCGCAGCTGAGATTTTGAGTAGAGCTGCTTGTCCCCGCCCGCCCTCCCTTTATCCTGCCGGCTCCAGCGCAGGCGTCGCGGGTGTGGCCAGATTCACAAGATTCTAAATAGCATGTCCTGAGCAACTTACTGGCATTCCGCCCGCCCGCCTAACTAAATCTCCTAGCATCGGTTGCAGTCACGGTTCCGTGCAGCAGGTAAATAGGGAATGCAGAACGGGAAAGCCAAGCAGAAGGACCGTCGCCGTGGCCGGCCACCGGCGGGTATGTTTCGTGCGTAACGTCGGTGTGGTGGTCAGCTGGCTGGTTGTGATTTAACGAAATGGAAACATCTCTCTCCGCAGCCTCCCACGCCCCCAGTCTGCGAGGCTGCCTTGTTTGCCTCACTTTCGGGTTCGCCTGGGAGTGGCGGGCGTGGCTAATGTCGGAGTAACATGGCTTAAGGAAGTCTCAAGAAATTGACAACGCGGGAGGTTTTTACCATACAACTGTCCACCCCCTTATTCTCCCCCTATCACACGAGCTCGCTTCCGGCTACGCCCTCGCTCCTCCTCCTCCTCCTCAAGCAATTGAAACGGTAAACCATAGGTACCGGATAGTGTAGCTTTTCGGCTGAAATACCCGCTGTCGCTGTCGCCCTCACTGCAACCGCCTGCATCATCGTCGTTTCCGGGAGGCGCACTCCGCTTTCTCGGGCTTCTGGACCGAGCAGTGCGCAAGATCCTGCGGCAGCTATCGGGACTTTCCATTTTTGCGGTTGGGGTTTGGGTTTTGGGGTCGCGGGTGCAGAGATGACGGGCTACACGGCTGCCTCCCAGAAATACTGAAGAGGCAAAAACAGCAGGGCTAAGGACCGTATAAGCGAAGCGGGCAAAAAGGCATTCTTTGGAAAGGCCCGGGGGCAAAGGGTGCAGAGCGCGGTTGTGCCAGAGACCTGCAACTTGGCCGTTGTAGGAGGGAACAAACACATGAATGTAAAGGCAGGTTTGTATTGCGGCGGAATCGGCAGTTTTAACCTCTTTGGGGACGAAACAAAGGTGGCGCCCGTCGAACACGCGATGAAAGTCCGCACGGAGAGGTATCAGATTGGCAGGACTATCCTGAGGCTGGGTAGAAAAATTGACAGCAGATGAAGAGCTGTAGCGGCCCATGTAGTTGAAATCCCACCATTCGCTTTCGCTTGAAGGGACGCAATGCGCGCTGTCAACGCCGTGGCTGTATTTGGTCGCGATGCATTGACCCTGGATATTTGGGTTTGTTTGCAGCTGCAAGCGGGCCCAGGGCGCGGGGAGGTTGCCATGCGGAAATGCCCAGTCTGAAAAACGGGGGATGACGGGGTATGGGAGAGACCCGGTTACAGGGACGTGGAAATAGTAATATGGGTGGTTGCGCAAGATGCCATCCGCCGGCCGGGCGACGCGATTCTGGCCGGCCTTGTCGGTAGAAAGATAGCCGGTCCATTGATTGCAGGCTATAAGACCGCAGGCCGCAATGGCCGTATCGAAGCAAACGCCGCCGTCATCGAGGGGGGGGAGCGAAAGGAAGGCCGCAGAAATGAAGTCGCCGTCGTAGCCGGGGTGGACGAAATCGACCTTCGGCTGCGACGCCGATACGGAAAGTAAGGATGGGATTGCCGCAGTATCATCAGATGCAGGGCGGAACATCGTTGTTTGCTGGTCGTTTGGCAGGAAGAAACGCTGAAAGTGAATGGTAAGGCCGTTGGAGAAAATCGGAAATCCTCGGCGATAGCGCGTGGCGCCTGGGGAGTCGCTGAGCCACGGTGGCTAAGGCCCGTGCCTGTAAGACCCAGGAGGCCCGCACACGGCCGCCCGCTTAGGAACCTTGCATAAGGGATCCACCGGAACATATACGACGTGCGGCCAACACGTTATGCATGAAGCCTTAACCTTGCGGCCAGCCGCTTTCCACCAATTACATACAAGGCTTGTCTATTATAATAAGGCCGCAATGCAGACTTTGAGGTTTCGCCATCATCGGGCAAGCCCAGGCGCTCAGCTAGTGTCAAGTCCGATATCAGCCGCTATTTTCCTAAGCCAAATATTCATCCATGTCCTCGAAACGCGTGGCAGGATTGAGCAACAGTCCATCCAGTTGCATCATGTTATACCTCCCAATCGCGTCGTCCCCGATCGGGACCGGCGTAGCCATATTCCTGAGCCTTGCGGTGAATCCCTTGGAGCGCAGCACACCGAGGACTCTTGCCGCTTTGATGGTCTTGATGGTGTCCACGCTCAGCCCGCCCGCCTCACTGGTGAAGGTGCTCCAGAACAGGCCAGTCAACTCATCGTAGTCATCGTATCTGATATACCCATCCCTCAAGTGCAGCTTGCTCATCAACAACTGCGGAGACACGAGGTTCACACCGAAGGGAGTGATTTCCGCCTCTGCCCAATCAATGACACCGGCCAGGTGGTAAGAGGACTCGTCGACGATGATGTTTGACTCGAAGAAGTCTCCATGTGTCAGCACCATGGGGAGATTGAGAATCTTCGGCAAAGATTTTATCGTGGCGCGGATGATTGGGTGAAAGCGAGTGGGAAGGGCGACGAGCAAACTCTGCAGGTCCTTGTTGAACGTCTCGGCCATGTGATCATGGTATGCTGGCTCGACATGCTGCGGCGCTTTCCATGCAGTGGCGAAGAACCTAGCAGGTGTACGGGCTGGTTAGTTGCGATCTTCACCTCAAAGAGGGAGGCGGGGGGCTCCTGAACCTTGCAACATCCTTCACCAAGTTCCTCCGGCGAGCCTTGTTCTCCGGCGAGTTATCGGGGAACTTGTCGGCGATTATGAAGTCGAGGCGGCTGGGCCCGAGGATTCGGGTCATGACGTACACCAGGAGAGGCTCCTGGCCGGCTGTTGCCGCGTCCTCGCCCAGCTGCGTCCTGAAGGACACCTCCGGTACGAGCTCACCATAGATCTGGCGTGCGAGAGTGACTGTTTCAAGCTTGAGCTGGAGGGACTTCAGGCGGAACTGGACAACGAATTCAAGCTGCTCTCCAGCGTAGACCGTATACGAGCAGACGCCCTGTATTGGCACTGGGACGACTTGGCTGTGACCAACGAGATCCTTTGCGACTTGGTCACACTCCTCGCGGCTCACAGAGGTCTGAGAGAAAAATGTGGCGATCTCGGTATCGAAGTCGTACATCTGACCTATGGTGGCCATCGTGGCTGGATCGTTTATCCGTAAGAGGGGAGGATGGCGTTTGCGTAGGTGTATTCAGTAGACGTGCATTGGCTGCTTGGTGGAGGTTCAGTGGGGGACGATATCAATGGAGCTCACCCATCTCCCCTGGTGATGCAGGGAGATGGGTGCCCCAGGGAGATTTTAAGCTGATGGTATGCGGGGCCGGCGCAGGGTTCCCTAGCATCAAGAGCTGCGGCCCTTCGGATTCATCACAACGTGATGACACATTTGGCCCCATCTCAACAGGCGCCAACACACACCGAGCTTTGGTAGGGTACCCGGCCCTCCTCTTCATGGCGATGGTCGCACCCGAAGCCCTATGCGCACCGTGAAAATCCATCCATGCACACACAAGGCAAGATCACCGAGCCTGGATCCTTTGTGTTTGCGATTTGCCAAGTCCTAGGTAGGTACATATCAAGAATCCGCATGATTACCGCCTTGCTCTTCCGCGCAGCGCATTAGGATCGTGCTCCGGTAAAACCTGTTACAGGCGCTTAGCAGTTGGTGATCACAAATCCTGTGCCGTGAACCCAAAAAACACTGCAAATCCGGTGATGTATGACTCCAACCCCCGGCGCTTTTCCTGGCCCCTCTCTCTGCCGACTGGATACCTATCATCCTCACCTGTCACACGGGGATTGATCACTCGGACACATGTCAGGCCGACTGGTCACCCAAGAGGCCTGTGAGGAGGCCGAAATAGCGAGGCGCCCTGGGGTCGGGTCGCTTCCAGCAGTCACAAGTCCCTCGCAGGCACCAGGGGTGGTGTCTTAACCCCGTTGAGGTGCCGTGTTGGGGATGGGGCCCGGGAGAGAGGTACGCGCCCGCGGCGGGGGAGTCGGGGGGACCACGAAAAGTGCGGAGTCCAATAACCGAGGCCGGAGGCGTTCACGCGGGCCGGGATGGCGGCCCAGGGGGCCAGCATCAGGAGCTCATGGGTCGTGTTGTACTTGGGGGCGATGGCGCTGGCGTCGGTGAGGTTGGCGCGCGCCTTCCAGTGCTCGGCCTCCAGGGTCTAGTTTGTGAGGGCAAAGGCCGGGAGCACCTCTATCATGAGGACTCCTTGAGACGCCCTATCGAGACGGGCGACGCAGCCTGGTGACGCAGGTGCGGCGACGTGCAGAGAGATGCCTGATCTGTTGTCAAAGTCTACGCGAATGACGGAGGTCGGGGCCTAGGCGACGTGCATCGACGGGCCGGAAACCTCGGACTCCAGCTCGTCGGAGAAGGCGATGATTAGCCCCGGGATCGCTGGTCAGGGAGGTGCTGACGATGGCACACTCCAAGCGAGCTCATCCTGCAGCGCACCGGACATATCAATTTCTTCGACCGTTCGTGCACTTCAACAACCTGAGGGGAAAGGTAGACCGCTTCTGCCGAGCCTGTCCCGATTGCGGTCAAGCCAAGCCGACAAACCAACGACCCTTCGGAGACCTGCAGCCAATCTTCGCACCAGAAGAACCGCTCCGAGTGCTCTGCATGGACTTCATCGTCAGCCTGCCTGTTAGCTCACAGGGGCATGACGCAGGGCTGATCGTGGTTGACAAGACTTCCAAGTTCGTCAAGCTGATTTACGGTCGCACGGACTGGGACACCAAGAAATGGGCAAAGAAGTACATCAGGGAGATCTATCCTGATTGGGGTTTCCCAGACACCTTCATATCGGACCAAGATGGCAGGGATATCAGTGCAGGTGACAGCGGCCCACCACCCGAGCGCCAACGGGCAAGCAGGAAGAACGATACAAACCTTCATCATCGCACTCTGCACGCTCATCGGAAGCAAGCTGGATCCATCGGGATGGGAGGATCATGTTCCGCACGTCTTGGCCAGGCTGAACACCTCCATCTCAGCATCGACAAAAAAAAAGCCCTTCAAGATGCTATACGGACGGGATCCCAAGCTGTGGCTGCCGGGGCCTGTGCCAATGATGGAACCAGAGGCCTTTACCGAGGTACAGAAGAGAGTGAGGGCGGAGGCCTGGGACGCCGTGCGCATCGCAGAGGCGAGATCCAAGGTGGCCTACGACAACAAGCACCCGCCTCCCAAGCTTCAGGCAGGCGACTTCGTGTATGTGAAGCTGGCCAAACCTGGCGACAGAGGATACCACTTCGATAACCAGCACAAGCTGTCGTTCCCCAAGGTCGGCCCTTTCAAAGTCCTGGAAGTCATTAGCGACCTCAAGTTCCGCATCCAGTTGCCGGGCTGGCTCAAACGGAACCCGGAGATCTCGGTGGAACATCTCCAGCCCGTCGCTTCGGATCCGTGAGAGAGAGAGAGAGGATGGAGCCCGGAGTGTATCGCAAGGACGACGACATTGACAAGTGGATCGTGGAGGAAATCGAGGAGCGTGCACGACGAGAAGAGACTCGGCAAGGCAATTATGCTACAAAGTCAAATGGTTGGGAGGCACCTACACCTGGGAACCTCGCGAGCAGCTGGTTAAGGATGTGCCCAAAATGGTGAGGGCATACCGGAAGAAACATTAGTTATAAAATCAGGAGCCGCTCCGCTAATTCGACGCCGGTGCACGGCCCTTCGGGGGCACCTTCCGTTAAATTGCCTTAATTTTAATTTTAGTTGTATAGGGCAAAAGAATAGAGTAACACCGCTTTTTTTTAATGTTTTAATTCGTACTTTAAACAATACAAAAAAGCAGTGAAAGCGTTAGCGAAGCCTGAAAGCGTAGCTGTTCTTTTTATTTATTAATAATTTTTATTTATTAATAATTTTTATTTATTAATATTTATTATTTATTATTTATTATTTATTATTTATTATTT